>NW_005353538.1:5661292-5661679 GCF_000412655.1 Myotis brandtii | reverse complement strand
GTTGGGGTCGGGTAGAAGGGGGAGCCCCGGCTGTCAGCTTGGGCACAGCTGCCACCCCAACCTTTCCACTCCAGGGCACGGTCGGGGTGAGAGGTGGGGGGCCGAGCGGTCTTCGGGGACTGAGGGCGCGAGCGGAGGGTTGGGGTTCACGAGGCTTGGGGGTGCCGGGAGCGGTGGGTGCTCATATGTATGCGGACCGGTGCGCGGGCGCGAGAGAGGGTTGTGGCTTATTTGTGTGTTTATTCGCCGGCCGGCTGGGAAGCTATCATCGGAGGATCCGAGGAGTGGACCTGGGGGCGGAGGGGAGCAGGACTGGGACTCGCTTGGGTTTTGTTTCTCTTTGGAGAACGTGGTGGGCCCTTTTTTCTTGGTGAGACTTGGTCCCCT
>NW_005353538.1:5660717-5661053 GCF_000412655.1 Myotis brandtii | reverse complement strand
CGGAGAGGGAGGGCCGGCCGATCCCTCCTTGCCTTCCCTCCCACAACTCCCGGTGGGGCTTTTGTGTTTCCCCTTAGCGGCGAGGCGGTCCACCTCCCGGCTCTTGCCCCGGCGCCCGGACTCTAGCTTTTCGCCCGGGTCCCTTTTTGCTTTTCCTCTTCCCTAGATCGGCTCCCTTCCTTTCTGCCGTCTGGATCCCCGGGAAAAGTTGCTTCTCCAAGTTTGCCGAAGTCGTCTCCAAGTCTCCGTGGGGGTGGCTGGGAACGGGGTGTGTGAGAGCGCGGTCGATCCCTAGAGCTCGGGCGGGTGAGCGCCAGCTTTCCACCGCTGCGCCGG
>NW_005353538.1:5630909-5660071 GCF_000412655.1 Myotis brandtii | reverse complement strand
GCGGGCCGGAGGCCCGGCTGACTGAGGGCACCCAGATTTCCCTTAGGACCCAAGGAGCTTGTTTTGGGGAAGGAATTCAGTAGCCCAGCTTCCTTTCGTTGCATTGCTCTCGGAAACCCCTACGCAGTCTGTGGAAAAGCCATAGGGGAGGATGAATGGCCTCAGCCCCCACCCCAGGCTGGGCAGCCAAGGGGCTTGATGAGACATACTGCTACCCTACCTGCGGGAGCTTTTGGCTCTGGAACCCGTAGGGCTCCTTCTGGGGGCAGAAGCAAGTAGTGTTGGGAGATTTAGGGAGAACCCTTGCTCCGCTTTGCTCCCAGTTCATTTCTTGACCACAGCAAGGCAGAGGCTGGAGGGTACTGGGCCTGCGAGGTCTTTCTAAGTCTTTAAACGGTTGGGGAGGGGGGCCCTGTTATTGATCCTCAACAGCTTGCTGTGGGGGAGACCTTTGTCTCCCAGCCCTGTCTTCCCTTCATACCGGTTGTAACTCGCACCATAGATGCTGGTGCCAGCGTCACTTCTAGCACCGGGAGCCATGCCCAGCAGCAGTTGCTGCTCCTGGTCACAGGACTTGCCCACTCCAGAGAGCCCGCGGGACACACTGGGAGTTCATATGTCTAGATTGCACTCCTGGCTGTGAGGGTCCATATTTCCTATGACCTCTCTTCTTAGTCCTCCACGACCTGTCCTCCTACATTTTATAGGTCCTCTTGTCCACTGGGCCCTGTGGGCAGGGGTAAGTGAGGCATCTTACATAAGTGTGCACCCATGTGTTAGGATGGGCCTGAAGAAGAGCCCTTGCCCTTGGATGTCTGTAGGCCAGACTGCAGGCTGCTAGCCCCAGCGAGGCTTGGCTTTGCTCCTGGGGCCACCACACTGAAGCAGGGTTCAGAAAAACGTTGTTTTGAAGATGAAGTTTGCTGCACAGGGGGCTGAGAGTGAAACTCAGGGCTTAACTTGACCAAAGGAAATGGCTCAATTCTTACTGATTTTCAGCAAGTGCTGGGCACCTCCTCATAACATGTTGGCCTTGCACAGCCCCCCCCCCCCCTTAGACTTAAGACCAGGGCTCTGAAGACTCCACTGTAATTTTCATTTTACTTTGTCAGTGGATTAGGCATATGTTATGGCAGAAATTTATCTTTGCTCTCATTGGTGGGCTTATAAAGGCAGACTCCTAGATTTCTAGGAAGCCCCTTGCCCTCTGTTAAAATCTCCAGGATGCTCTTGCTAGCTGAATGAGGGTGGGGTTGTATTGTTTGAATTCTTCTAGGGACACTGACTAATCTAGCTTTTATTCTGTCATCTCTTTTGCCTCTTCCCCCTTTCTTCCTTCTAGCCCTCTCCGTAGGCCCACGAAACCCAGCCCGCCCCACCACGCAGAGCCCGGAAGGAAAGAGAGCCCCATGCCTAAGCCGCGGGGAGCACCATGGATCTGACAAAGATGGGCATGATCCAGCTGCAGAACCCCAGCCACCCTTCGGGGCTCCTGTGCAAGGCCAACCAGATGCGGCTGGCCGGGACGCTGTGCGACGTGGTCATCATGGTGGACAGCCAGGAGTTCCATGCCCACCGGACCGTGCTGGCCTGCACCAGCAAGATGTTTGAGATCCTCTTCCACCGCAACAGCCAGCACTACACTCTGGACTTCCTCTCGCCAAAGACTTTCCAGCAGATCCTGGAGTATGCCTACACGGCCACGCTGCAGGCCAAGGCGGAGGACCTGGATGACCTGCTGTACGCCGCCGAGATCTTGGAGATCGAGTACCTGGAGGAGCAGTGCCTGAAGATCCTGGAGACCATCCAGGCCACAGACGACAATGACACGGAGGCCACCATGGCGGACGGCGGGGCGGAGGAAGAAGAGGACCGCAAGCCTCGGTACCTCAAGAACATCTTCATCTCGAAGCATTCCAGCGAGGAGAGTGGGTATGCCGGCGTGGCTGCGCAGAGCCTCCCTGGGCCCATGGCGGACCAGAGCCCGTCCATGTCCACCTCATTTGGACTTTCAGCCATGAGTCCCACCAAGGCCGCAGTGGACAGTTTGATGACCATAGGACAGTCTCTCCTGCAGGGAACTCTTCAGCCCCCTGCAGGGCCTGACGAACCTACTCTGGCTGGGGCTGGGCGGCTCCCTGCGGTAGCTGAGGTGAAGACAGAGATGATGCAGGTGGACGAGGTGCCCAGCCAGGACAGCCCTGGGGCAGCCGAGTCCAGCATTTCAGGCGGATTGGGGGACAAGGTTGAGGAAAGGGGCAAAGAGGGGCCCGGGACCCCAACTCGGAGCAGCGTCATTACCAGTGCGAGGGAGCTGCACTATGGGCGCGAGGAGAGTGCCGAGCAGCTGCCAACCCCCGCGGAGGCCGGCCAGGGTCCCCCAGGCCGACAGGAGCACCTGGCGTCCACCGCAGAGAAACACCTGGGCGTCTACTCCGTGTTGCCCAACCACAAGGCTGACTCGGTGCTGAACATGCCGTCCTCGGTGTCCTCGGGGCTCCACGTGCAGGTGCAGCCCGCTCTGGCTGTGTCCATGGACTTCAGCACCTACGGGAGCCTGCTGCCGCAGGGCTTCATCCAGAGGGAGCTGTTCAGCAAGCTGGGTGAGCTGGCTGTGGGCATGAAGTCGGAGAGCCGGACCCTCGGGGAGCCGTGCAGCGTGTGTGGGGTGGATCTGCCTGACAACGAGGCTGTGGAGCAGCACAGGTAGGTCCCTCGCCAGCCCGTGTCACCCGGCCCAAACCTCTGGCCCTGGCAGCCTGCCCTCATCCCTGGCTGCTCCCGAGTCCTGGGGCCCGACTCCCCTGTCCTCCCTGCTATTTGTAAAAAACCCACGTCTTTCTAAGACTTGGGACTGGGGTATGCCTTCCAAGTGTGAGGGGCCTAGGGTGTTGCCTACGTGTTGGGGAACGCACGGACCCAGATCTTACTAGGCTCTCGACGCTTTCTGCTTTCGGGCTCCCATTTGCTTGTTCTGCTGTTGGACCTGTTCTCTTTTGCCTGGAGTGGCTGATAACGTGGAGGGAGGGAGAAGAAAAGGTGGGGTTGAGGAGAAGGTGTCCCACGGCCTGGATCTGGCCATCCCGCCAGGTTTCAGGTACTCGGTTCCCATCAGTGGTCTCTGCCGAGGCAGGCGGTCTGCAGCTCTGGAGGATGGGAGGGGCCGGACGCTGCTTAGGGCTCGAGAGCAGCTGCCGGTCCGAACGTCATTCCTGGTGAACGTTCATCACCAGGAACGTGGCTTCCTCTCTCCCTTCCCATTCTCTGTTTCCAGAAACACTTTTAGAAGGAGTCGATTTACATATTAAAGGGGAAGGACGGGTATGAGATACTTGGGGCCAGCATTGGCTTCCTCTGGCTTCTGTCCCTTCTCTGTGAAATAACCATTGCGCACTTAGGACATGCCTGCTCCAATACTAAGTGCTTGCTGTGGAGTCA
This sequence comes from Myotis brandtii, assembly GCF_000412655.1. NCBI lineage: Eukaryota > Metazoa > Chordata > Mammalia > Chiroptera > Vespertilionidae > Myotis > Myotis brandtii. The sequence continues at coordinate 5,656,633 of NW_005353538.1, read as the reverse complement.
TGTTTTTGTTACGGCCCTCTGAGATAGGCCATGTGCTCCCTTCCCATGGGAAGACACGGAGACCTTTTGCCAGGATCGCAGAGAAAGTAGGAGGCAGAGCTGGATTCAAATTCAGCTCCAAGGCCCTTTGCTGCCTTTTGGAGTCATTCAGTCCTGAAGAGGATTGTGCCCGTAGCACAGAGGGTTCTGAAGATTCCTCATCAGTAGGATCTGGTGTTTGCCTGCATCTGTCATAAGGACATGCCCGTCATTTTACCCTCCAGCCCCTGGGTCTGATGAGTGGTATGGAGAAGTCCAGTTTCTGTCGTCATTGTGAGAACATTTGCCTGTGTGCCCTCTTGCCTGCTCTTTGTCTGTTCTTGGGGGATCCCCACTTTTGCACCCCTCTGTCTACCCCATTCCTCCATTTCTCATTAGTGTAGGAGGGGATGTGACTGAGGGGGTGTGGGCAGAGCGGGAGGCGTCTGGAGGTTTGTCTGATGACCCCAAGCTGAGGCGGACTCCGACAGTGACAGTACCTAATCGTGGCTCTGAGGGTTACTTACCTCGTGGAAAGTGTTTATGAGCTAAACGTTAGCCGAGTTTTCCGGCGGGTGCGGAAAAATAACCACCGCTAAGGTGTGTCTTGATGCTTGTGCCGCTCAGAAGTAGACCGAGTTCGTGTTTGTTTTTGCTCAAACTTTCCTCAAGAGGAAATCCTCTCCTCAAACTTGACCAGGTAGGTTTCTCGTCTTCTCCGGATGTGAATGATTTCAGTGTTGTGCTGTGAGAAGTGGGCTCTGGTGGGAAGGAAACGCTTTGCTGGCTGTCCTCGGGCCCGGCTGCCTCTCTTGACCGAGAGGGCTACGAAGCCGCCACCCGCCCAGGACTTCCAAGTTCCCGTCCTGCGGGACCCTCGGTCCCCCTGGGAGGGGCTGGGGCCTGGCGGTGTGATACTCCCCGGAGCGAGCGAGGTGGTGAAACTGGAGTTTAGGAAACCTTTCTGAGCCCTGTGTTACTTTTTATTTATTTGTTAAAAAAATATTTTTCTTGGGTTACTTTTAAAAATGGAGGTGGTTAGCAGGGTGTGGTGCTGAATTAATGAAGTAATAGGTAGAAGTCCCTAGAGCTGAGACAGTACCCAATAACTGTGAAGGTGAAGAACTGACCCTCTGTCCCCCGTCTTGTTTGGGTCTCACGTCTGCCTAACCCCATTGGATCCGAGCTCCAGTGCTAGTGTCCACAGTGCGGCCGTCCTGGGGCTGTGCTGGCTGCGGGCCTTGTGGGGAGTGGCCCTGTCCCATGGACTTGGGGTGCTGAGGCGCTGGTCCTGGACCCTTGGTGTCACGTTGTGGGCTGCTGGCATGGAGAATGTGCTTTGACTGAGGGTGGAGAGTAAGCTGCTGCAACCCAGGAAACCAGGGCCTGGGGCAGTGCCAGGGTGGAAAGCCATGAGGAGCTAAAGCAGTGGTTCTTAACCTTCCTAATGCCTCGACCCTTTAGTACAGTTCCTCATGTTGTGGTGACCCCCAATTTCATTGTTACAAATTGAACATAATTAAAGCATAGTGATTAATCACAAAACAATATGTAATTATATATGTGTTTTCCGATGGTCTTAGGCGACCCCTGTGAAAGGGTCGTTGGACCCCCAAAGGGGTCGCGACCCACAGGTTGAGAACCGCTGGTCTAAAGAAATCAAGGAGGGGACACAATGCTCCTGCGCTGCCCGGCCCGGCCCTCCTCAGACTGGCAGCCGCTTAGCTCCTGGTCAGACGGCCTTGCCCCTCTCTCTCTCCCTCAGAGCTCCTGGATAAGGTGCTACTTCCCTACTTCCTACTGTTCTCTGTTCCTCCCCCACATCCCAGCTACCAGCAAAAACAGAGAAGCAACACAAAACAACCAGTGGGAGACTCTGACATCAGGAGACGGAATTGGCTATAATATAACAGTGACCAACATAGTGAAATAACAGGCGGCAGATTTATTTTATTTTTAAATATATTTTTATTGATTTCAGAGAGGAAGGGAGAGGGAGAGGGAGATAGAAACATCCATGATGAGAGAGAATCACTGAATTGGCTGGGGATGGAGCCCACAACCCGGGCGTGTGCCCTGGCCGGGAATCGAACTGTGACCTCCTGGTTCACAGGTTGAGGCTCAACCACTGAGCCATGCCAGTTGAGCAGGTTTTATTTTATTTTGTTTTATTTTATTTTATTTTGTCTTTTTAAAAATTTCATTTAAATCTTTATTGTTTAAAGTATTACGTAAGTCTCCTCCCTCCCCCCATTGACCTCTCCCCGGCCGCTCCCACCCCCCAACACATGCCCTTACCCTCCTACTGTTTGTGTCCATTGGTTATGCTCATGTGCATGCATACAAGTCCTTTGGTTGATCTCTTACCCCCCCACCCCACCCCCCATTTTGTTTTTAAGCCCATAGGCTAGAGTGTTGGTAAAGGGTAAGTCCCTTGCAGTTGTTGGGGAGCAGAAGGGCATGGAGAGGAAGGAAGGGGAGCTTGCTGGGAAGTGGTGCAGGAAGGGGAGCTTGTTATGGAATGCCATCAGTAGGATTCCTCGTGACTGGGCCCCAAGCTGGTGAGAGAGGAGCCTGTTAGCATGACAGAAAGTTGGAATGAAACCTAGTGAAGTTGTGGTCCCTACAGTGCACGGCGAGGTGTAAAAACAATGTTAAATGTAGTCCTGGATGGAAGGAAAGGCCAAAGACACTACCTGAATAAATCAACTGGGGCTGACTTCCCTAAGGGTCCAGAAGGAAGTCAGAACAGTTAGAAGACCTGATTGGCAGCATTCTCAGGCAGACGGAGGAGCAAGCTCTGGGCCCCCACACCTTCCCCAGGAGGCCCACATTATAGAAGATACGACTGAGGGAGGGAGGGTGATGTTGGGAGGGTCACAATAAGCTTCTGGAAGACTGGAATCTCTCTCTAGGCTCAGTCCCTCTTCCTTCTCTTTCTCTTCTGAAAGGCTGGAGCAGTTCTGCACGTAGGCTTGTCTGGATCTGCTCTGGGGACCGGCTCCTGTGGGCCAGACGTATCTTCTCATTCTCAGAGTGGCATACGTATGTGATATGTATGTTCACCTAAGTGTGAACACAGTCGTCATTGATAGCCCTCAGCCTCCCCAGGCTCATACAGCCTGGTCGTAAGATGTTTCTGAACTCAATGCTGCAGGATCCGCGTGGGATCTGGCTTCCTAAGATGCTGGATCTTCTACAGACAAACCCTCAGGCCAGCGACAGTGCGTGTCCTGCACACACAGAGTAAGGTCTCTTGCCTGGCTCCTGCAGAGATGCTCAGGAACCAAAAGGAACGGTCTCAGCCAGCTCCCTAGACCCAGCTCTGGAGTGCCTGAGCCATATAGTTGAGATGTCAGAGCTCTGCCTGGCCCTTTGTCTCGGTCTCTCTCAGGTGGCCAGTTGCTCTGTTTTCAGTGGTTGACCATGGAGAGGGTCAATAGCCACTGACCTTGGTTTTGGCCAGTTTGGGGAGGTTAGAAGTTGCCCTGAACTCTTGGCCCCTTTTGATCATTCTACCAGCTTTAGGCACCTGTGAGGTCAAACCAAGTTCTGTTTGGAAAAGAGTATGCTGTGGAGTAATGGTAGCAACAGCAATAATGTTATGAATGCCTTTTATCAGTTGTAGCACTTTCTCCTTTGCAAAGCATCTTTACTGACTTTGTGTTTTTTAACCTCAATCCTCCCCAAAGGGGAGGCAGGCCCATCATCATTCCATATCTGTGATGATGAAGTCTGAAGAACTCTGCAAGCTGCGGATAGGTTCTTTGTAAGTTTGCAGCAAACTCATTTAGTGGCAAAACCTGATCTGAACTGATGTGAGGCTATATTTATCCTGTCTATTTTGAATATTCATTTGTTTTGCTGCAAAAATATTGATGTGTTTGATTACAGAGTGTTGCTTCCTTAGACTCCTCTGGGACTGGGCAGACACGATCAGCCCCATAGTTCCTTTGTAGAATCTGAACAATTTGGATTTCTGAAGCACCTCAGGGTTTTGGATGAGGGATTGAGGGCCATTAGCAGCTCCAGTTCACAGATGAGGAGAACGAACCTTGGAGCCAGTGAGTGACTTGCCCAAGGTTGCATAGCTATAAATGGACAGGACCAGCCCCACCTAAGGCACAGCCCCGGGTGCTCCACGCCAGGCCATATAAGAACATGTGCATGCCGTTTTGGGTCAGTTCCATCTGACCTAGTCTTCGGGTGCCAACCCTGTCCCTGAGATGCCACCATAGGAGGCTACAGCTATCTTCCTTGACGTCAATCCTAAAGGTCAGGTGGTGCCCCGCTCCTCTTAGTATCTATTTATGGCTGTTCTGTCATTCACAGATTTGCCCAAATCCTTTCTGAATCCATTTCTATTTCCAGGAAGTATCCTTTTGGGGGTGATGAATGGCTCAAGTTTATAACCTCCTGAGCTCCTGGAAATCCAGTCTTTGGGAGAGGACGTTGGGTGTACAGATAGGAGACTGTGTGTGGGGTCTGCAGCTGCCGAGAGGCAGGCCTTGAGGCCCAGCCCTTTATTTTTATTTTATTATTTTATTTTATTTTTTTAAACTCTGGTCACCATTGTCAGTCTTTTTTTCATCCCGAGCTTTAATTTCTTCATTTGTAAACTTAGGCACTTGGACAAACTGTTTCTGGATTGCTGAGCTCTTTAAAACATAGTTCTTTTACCACCGGTATACCCACTTTCGTCTTCATGAAGTCCTCTTGGTTCATTGACTTTTGCTCTGGTTTGGATCTGGATTCCAGCTAACATAGGGGGCCAGTTAGATCCGAGTCTGTCTGCCCTGATGTCGTTTCTACATCCTGAAGCCTGCTTAGGGTTACTGAGTCACCTGGGATCGAGGCTGAACGCTGGGAAATTTTGAAGATGATGTACTTTATTTCCAATGGAGGAAGCTTGTATGCTCTTTCATCTCAGTGAGAAGTTCCAGTTTGATTTGCTGTCACCGTTGGCTGGTGCCGCGAGCTGCGGGAGGCAGTGGGGAGACAGCTTTAGCTCAGCAACACTTTCCCTCCCGCTTGCTCTAAGAATACTATTTATGAATCTAAGATAGTGATTATCCTAAACTGTTAAAATTAAACCCCATTCACAACTCGTTGATTTGTTGCTAATTCTGGAGAAAAACATTTCCAATCACTTCAGTTTTGTAAATTAATGACTTTGAAACATGTCCCAGGGAAAGCCCAAGTGTGAGACTTCAGAGTCCCGCTAAATAAATACAGGTGTGTCTCCGTTTGCCCCGTGGAGGGTTTCTGAGTTTTCCACGGTAACGGAGCTTTTCTTACGTTCTGTGTTGGCCATGTTCGGTGAGAGCCTGGCGCGATTGCAGTTATTCTGATAGAAAGAAAAATGTACTGTGGCATCCCCACTGCCCCACCTCCCACCCCCCGTTTTATTTTTTTATTTAAAAAATATTTTTTATTGATTTTTAGAGAGGAAGGGAGAGGGAGAAAGAGATAGAAACATCAATAATAAGTGAGAATCATTGATTGGCTGCCTCCTGCATGACTGGGGATCAAGCCCGCAACTGGGCCTGTGCCCTGACCGGGAATGGAACCGTGACCTCCTGGTTCATAGGTCGACGCTCAACCACTGAGCCACCGCAGCCAGGCCACCCCACATTTTATACAGAGTAAATGCATATTTTGAGCAAATGAGACTATTTTTGGCTCAGGACCCCGATTTCACTATTTGCCAGCTGTGTGACTCTGGTTACCTTACCTAACCTCTCTGTGCCTGCTTGATTGTCAAATGGGAATAAATAACAAACACTTGATTAGTTATAAGGACTAATTACTAAATATTTGTAAGGTGCAAGGAATGTGGCACAGGGTGAGTGCTCCATATGTGATTGCTATTATTTTGTGTGTTTTTTAAATCCTCACCTGAGGATATTTTTTCCATTGATTTTTTTTTTTTTTTAGAAAGAGTGAAAGGGAGGGAGGGAGAGAAGGAGAGAGAGAAACATCAATGTGAGAGAGACGCATCGATTGGTTGCCTCCTGCATGCACCGTGACTGGGGCCGGTGATTGAACCCGCAAACCCAGGTACATGCCCTTGACGGGGCATTCAAACCCACGACCCTTCAGTGTGCAGGCTGACGCTCTAACCACTGAGCACACCCACCAGGGCTGCTGCTGTGTTTTTATTGCCATTGTTGTTGTGACGCGGGGGACACTGGTGGTGCAAGGTGAAAGACATGTTTGTGCTGGTCCAGGTCCTACTTTCCCCAGAGGCGTTGGTTCCTTCAGCACCAAAAAAAAATGCTGCCTCGGGCCCTGTGTGGGGCTGGTACACAGTGAGCACCGGCATTTTCCCCAGAAATTGATCTCTTGTACCTTGGTGGCCAGGGTACTCTTTGTCCCATTGACCCGAGGCCTGATGAGTCATTGCAGTTCTCATTTAAATTTAGCTGGGCCACGCTCCAGCACCCCCAGTTCCCCGTGCCCAGGCGGCTCACGGTGCCGTGTCCTGTGGCCTGCCCGCACGGCCAGGCGTGCAGAGACGAGGGGCACAGCACCGCCCACTGAGGAAGTCCGGGCTCCAGGTGCTGCGCGTTCCAGAGCGCCCTCCCTTTCCCCACCCCCGTGCAGCAGGGTTCTAAGGGTGAATTCAGCAAATGCTGTTTTGAGTGCTTGATACAGATCAGGTTCTGTGCTAAGCGCATCCGTCGTCAGAATCTTCCCAAACCCTAGAGGCACCCTGTTAGGTGGATATTAGTTTTGCATCCCAGATGGGCAGAGGGACGCACAGTGGTCAGTGGACTTGTCCATGGTAAGACAGGCAAGGGTGGCACCAGGGCTTGTGCCCAGGCCTCTGGCTCCACTCGCACCCTTCTCTCCATCGCGTGCTGCTTGGCCCTTCGGCCCCTGGTGGTATCAGAAGGGGAGGGGAATGCAGGACGGCCAGCTCGCGCTCCCTGCAGCCAGTGACCAGGCGGCATGCTGCTCGGCCTGCTCCGGCCTGGCTGCCTCTTGGGGCTGCCGTGGAGCGGAGCTGTGAGCGTGCTGCTTCTGCCCGGGGTCCAGGTGTGTGGTGGTCGGGGCCAGCGAGGCCCAAGGACCTGCCTCTACTACACTGTCTCTTACTGACACCGAGACCAGCCTCTCCAGATAGAGGCCTTTTGTGCTGCCTGAAAAAAACCCAAAAAAAAACAAAAAAGGGAGAGAAAAAGAAACCCACTCACAAAACTGAAAATTCCATGCTGTTACTCCATGCCAGCCTAATCAGAAATCCCCCTTGCTACCATTTCCCCTTAAAAGCCCCGGTGCGCTTATTATGCCGGCTCATTCTGGGAAAACTATGGTTGGGTTTTGCCTACGTGAGGTTTATCTCTGCAGCTGCAAGGAGGGAATCTGCGGTACTTTATTGTCAGCACGGAAACTTTGGCTGAAAACTTGCAAAAACCTGCTTAATTCTAAATTCCCAGCTCACTTTTGACTCTTGTCTTCAAGGCGTGATTTTTCTTTACCAGGAAGAGACTGTGTTCAGCTTTGCAGCCGGAAGAATCCAAGTTAGAAGAGAGAAAGAACTGCCCGAAACAGTGGAGGACTAGTGGTGACGTTACTAGATTTGGTCACGGAAATGTTGAGGAAGAGGAGAATTGTGGGCCAGTCGGAAGTGGTTTTTAGAGTTTTCCCTGCTTTAGGGTCTTTTAGATCCTCCCGATATAATAAGTAAAGACTTAGACACACAAACAAACCAGCACCAGCAGGCCCGCCAAGAACAAGCCATGCGTACCCCCAGACCCGAGGGAAGTGGGGCCAGGCATGAAGACTGGCCTTGGGTCCACGTTGCATGCGAGAGCTGCGCTGTGAACTTGGGAACGCTTCCACCTGTGTGACTGTCAGGCTCCTCTCCTGTGAAGTGAGGGTAGCCTCTTACCTCTCAGCGTGATTTTAAACATGTGAGTTCCGGGACCATGTAGCATAACGCACACAGCAGGGACTCCGCGTGAGGCCGCCTCCCTGCCTCCCGCCTCTCCTGTGACTACTGACCAGGGAGTCGCTCTCTGAGCCGTCACACCCTCGCCCAGCGCCGGTCTCTAAGCGGATTAGCCGAGCGTTGTGATCTTAATGTCATTAGGCCTGTTGGCACAGTTCTCCTTGCCATAGTGAGAAGCAGATGTGGCCGGCCGTAATGGCCCTGGGTGATCCATCAGCCTGGAGTGCCGGGGGAAACATTATGAGTGTTAATTTGGGGGAGTCTCTTATGGTAGCTTGGGGGAAACGTGGAGGGAGTGTTGGAAACGTATTGATTTAAGCCCTTCAGCAGGTTAGATGCTGCCCGGGGTCTACTGCGGCTGAACTGCCCAGCCCCCACACCCCTCTCTTCAAGTCAGGCCCCTCCTGATGACTTCCAGAGTTGGAGAGACAACTTAGCAGGCCCTTGTTTCTTGCCGATGTACCTTATTAGTAGCACCTGGCATCATAACCCACTAATGGGAACCAGCGCTCTCCTCCTGCGTGGCCAGTGACAAGTAGCCCTGTCAGCCGGGGCCCGCCGTGCGAGGAAGTTCCTATTAGCTTTATGGTCAGGAGAACTTGTCCTGTTCAGGAAATGAATGTTGCTGCTAAAGGTCCGCGGCCCTGACCCTGGCGGTGTAACCTGTGCTGGCCGGGGAGCCCCGCGCAGGATGCTTGGGATTTCAGCCCCTCTCTGGTTCTTGTCATATGTGAAGCGGGAATCACTGTGGTATGTTGCAGCCTTGAACTTTTGATTTATTTGCCAAGGGCCCCTTAACTGTTGCCATGCCGGACGGCTGTGCGGTGACAGAGCCGAGTGTCCGTGCCTAGATGTGTGCGAGGAGTCATGCTGGCAGGGCTCATCTCTGCGAGGGGGGTCCTGGAGGGGGGGGCGGTCATGATCTGCTTGCTTTTGCATTCCTGCAGCTTCAAAATTTTCTTGGGGGTGTTGGTCACAGTGATGGGAAACTAGGAAGCACTACGCTGAACCTGGGTTTGAATTCTTCCTCTGCGTCTTGCAAGCTCTGTCTTGCGGCAAGATTCCCAAGCGCCCCCGTCCTCGTCTGGGAGGGGCAGTGACAGCCTCCACGTTGTAGTGTTGCCGTGACGTTGTCCATAGGGCGATGCCGACGGAATATGCGGCCCAGCTTGGAACGCTGTGTGGTGTCAGGTTATAGTGTTTGAGAGGATGTGCCTGTTGCTTTTATTTTTCTCAACATAAACTCGTTTTAAACATTGGAAAGTATGGCACAGCACTTTTTCCTGTTTAATTTACCGAGACCATTTTTTTTCTCTTATCGTAGCCTTAGAGTCATTAAAGAAAGGCTACTTAAGTTGTTCCTTTTTTTTTTCTTTTCTTTTTCGGCCTGTGAGTACTGTTTCTAAATGTGAATTTTGCAGAGAACAGCAGTGTTTGACCTTCTTCGTGAGGGAAGCTTTTGCCTCACTCTTTTTAAGGAGAGGCGTTTGTGAGTCGTCTGGCGAACGGATGCGTTACTGTTGCTGCTATTGCTGCTGCTGCTGCCGTTTTAAAGGCCCCGGTGACAAAGGAGTGAACCAGATTCTCAGGGAAGTGTGCAGAGTGTGGTCCAGAGAGGTGGGCCTGTGGGGGACCGGCTCAGAGGTGACACCTCCTTTAGGAACTTGAAAACAGATCTGCCCATCTGTCTCCCGTGTTTATGGAATCGCCAGTAGTAGTTCAAGGGGCGGGGGGCGTTATCATCTGATTGCAGGGTTGGGTGCAAGGGAAAGGACAGCCTGTCGAGGCAGCTGGACCCCGAGTTTTGGAGAATGGGTTACTGGCCCATTTCAGGGTACACACACCGGAGGGGAGCACGTTCTCACCTCCTCTCAGCCGTTTCTTTATCCTCCACGTGAAAAACGGTGCACATCTTGATTAAACAGCAGGTGAAAGTTGCTTCGAAGCATTGGTGGAGTAGGGATCGGAAATGTTCAATGCAAAGCTCAACCATGACAGTTGTCCCCTAAATGCTCTGCTAAATTAAGGACCTGCTAACATGTGTGAGTCTACCTCCCCACTTCCCCCTTCCCCTTCCCCTCGGCAGAAGGGAAAAAGATGGTACCTAAAAACAACGTGAAGCGGCTGCTAAATCGAGCGACTCTAAAAACAAGTTTCTTTCCTTGACGTTGCGTGTGGAAACCCAGGGCTGGCCGTGTGAGCGCTGCAGACCCCTTGGGGCCCGTGTGCCTCTCCTCCCCTCAGTTTTTAACGCAGTGGTTTTCATGGCCACGTCTCCCCTCTTTCCCCCCTTCGTGATCATCCACTATTTTACTTTTTGTGTTCTGACAGCCGCAAGAGTGATTTTTGTTGTTTGAGCCGAGGAGCTGCTAAATCTTCCCCAGCAGTTGATTCAATGAGGCAGGGAGGGTGGCTGGAGGGGAGAGGCCAGACCTTGGCATCCCCTGTTGCAAAAGTGAAAAATATTTCTGTTTGCAGTTAATTTTAGTGGCGAGCAGATCATGTTAACTGGATGTAATTGCTTCCAGATATGGCCGAGGGTTTTGTGTGTTGAGATGAAGGGTCTGGTAAGTGCTTGCTTCCTGTGTAAATTAGCCTGTTCCATTCAGTCTTTCATTCTCATCAGCCCTGGGTTCTGTCATTCTCCCATTTCCCCTCCAGGCCCGCAGCCTGGTGTGAGAAGCAGCTTGTCTGTCCCTCTGGGTGCAATTCTTTTGTCACTTGGAGCCATTCACCTCCTGCTTCTTGATGTGACTTTGCCCTTAAAACGACGAGAAGAGTTTGAAAAGAGGCCGCCGGGCCTGCCTCTCTCTGCGCAGGGGCAGCCCCGCAGGGCCCAGGAGCAGGCGCGCGTCCTGGTCACGCGGATTGTGTTTCGGAACCCAGAGCTCCTGGTTTTCCATGGCTTTTCTCGCCCCTGCCCTCTGACCTCTACTCCCAATTTGGAGAATACCCCTTTCTCCCTCTCTGAACAAAGCACATTCCAGTGGGCCTGAAAGCCCAGGAAAATGAAACGGCTGTTGCGAGGAGGAGAAACTCGTAGTCACAGAAAAGGGTCCCGTTAGACATGAAGCCACCCCTCTTCTTTGCAAAACAGGTGGGGCCTACACACGCACCTGCCTCTCTCGGTCGGAGAGGAAGAGGAGCCCCCCACCCCCCACCCAGAGAATCTTCTCCAGGTTCCTGCGGGTTTCCGGGGTTGAAACCGAGGAAAACTGTTCCGATTCCTGCTCTCCCGAATTCCGATTTTGTCCTGTGGCCAGCCCCACATTCTTAGTGCTATTTGCATAAGGGGTTGCTGTTTATCTTTCTGTATCCACTCCACTGATAACCCCTGTGGTCTGTTTAACAATCTATGAGGAGTAGATTACTTGATAAATGCCGGTTTTCCAATATGCAAAGATAAACGGTTGGGGTCAGGGTGAGGGGTGGTGAGTTGGGAAGGAGGGACCAGGTGGGCAGACAGGACCGGACCCTCTTGCAGATCGGGGTGGAGATGTGTGAAAGCACCTGATGGAAGGAAACAGGTACCTTGTACAACACAGCAGCTGCGTTTATCGCGCAGTTTATCAGTTTCCTGCCCTCACCTACTTTTCTCCCCCTTTATGTGGACATGCACAGTCTGAGAACGTTTCGCTGAGTGGGTTGCGGATGCCTGTGCTAATACCAGAGGGGAAAGGATGTCGGTAATCTTGGCTCCTTTAGTTCCGATCTTTTTCTCCCTTAACCCTCTCCCACTCCCCCAAGTTGTTGGCTGGTAAGTGATGGGTGCTCACCCAAAAAACCTGTAAATCTTAAATCTTAAATGGGTGGACGCTTCCCATCTGCCCTGAATTTGCTTCTTCAAGCAGGGTGCCTGGTTCTGGGAGAGGCTAGGTGCAGGGAAAACTTCTGACCCCATCACCTAGTCAATAGGCTTTCTGAGAATCAAACAAAAGAGTTTGGACTGGCGGCTCAAGCTGGGAACACAGCTGATAGCTTTGTTTTGATGTCCTTGTACTGTTTGCAGATCACGGAGGTGCTATTTAGAGCAGGAGTATCTGCTGAAATAGACTTTCCGGCAAGTTGAAACAGCTCGCCCAAAGTCCACGCGATGCTGCAGATAGGAGAGGGGTCCGAAGCCCAAGCCCTGTTGTGAAGGGGGTGCCCTCGCTCACGGGAGAGGCTTTCTGGGAGGTGCTGGTTTCTAGGGACAGTGTGCGAAGAGATCAGGAGAGCACAGGCTTGAGAGCGAGGCATCCTGGCTCAAAACCCAGGCCCAGCGGGCATGGCGTGTGCCTTGAGCAAGTTCTCAGCCTTTCTGAGCCCGTCTCCTTGTTCTGTGAAAAACGAGGCCACCACCTTGAAGGCAGTTACGTGAATAAAATATGTATAAAGTGCACAGCACAAGGGACATCCCTGGTAAACGGGCACACGTGAGCTGTGGACAGACCCTTCGAAGCCTGTTTCTTTGGCCCAGGGGAGGAGCTCTGAAAGGAACTAGTGAGGGCTTCTGTTTTGGGCACTGTGTACATGGATAATACACTAACCCTGTGCTCACCGCCAGCAGATGAGATGGTAGATGAATAATGTTAAGTACATCGTGAGCACAAAGGTCTTGTCTGTGAAGTGTGGCCGCTGTTCTGAGGAGGCCTACGTATCGAATAAGTGACCCTTAATCCAGTGCTGTGGCCGTGGCCCCACACATTTTGGAAATCTTGATTGGGAATCTTTTCTGAAGTCGGTGCCTCCTTTTGCCTTCTCCTTTGGGAGGATAGATTAGGCTGTTGGAAATGGTCACAATAATTTGGTGACAAATCTGGTGAATAGAGTGATGATGACTGGGGATGCCTGTCTGACCCTGACGGTAGATTCTGGAAAGAAAGAACTGTAGAGGACTTGCCGGCGCAGCCCCCGGGGGAACATTGGCCTCACTGTTTAGGTGGGAGGCCGATAGGCACGGGGCTGGTGCTTCCCAGCTGCTCTGGTTGGAAGGAATCGCCGCTACCGAGGGCCGGTCCCGGGCAGATGCCTCCTACTTCCGAAATGGCTTTGCATTTGTGGTTTGGGTTCCTGTGAGTTTGGGGTCCTGAGGGGCATTTCTGTTGTTAAAAAAAATCGAGACCAGTAGATGTAGCTTGGCTTCAGAAAGAATGGCCTGAGTTTTGACATAGGGACTGGCTCTAAGGGGGTGGGGTAGGCATGGGGGGCACGGTGGCCTGATCTGATCCCTCCTGGATCTGTTGGGAGGGTTTGGGGAGGTGAAAGGAGCCCTCCTCGTATGTATTAGTCCCTTTTCTAACGTGCCCTGAACACCTGGAGCGTGGAGGGAACAATGTTTGCCTTCCCTCTTGATGATAGCGCCCTGGGCTGCCAGGTGAGCGCCCATTCACCTTGGGATTGCCTGTCAGACCTGGATGTTTTGTGACCTGCTGTGCAGAGGCCCAGGGCTCTGTCGCTCAGAGTCTGTGCCCCCTATCTCTTTCCTTCTCTCCCCCCCTCCCCGCAGTATTTATAGTAACCATATTAGAACAGAGTGTGAAAGAGGAAGGGTGAGTCATCCCCATTGAAACCATTGATGACATAAATAAAAGCAAAATGCTTACTATGTGTTTTGCACGGTATTTAAGACCAGGTTGTGTTAATTTGAATGCTCCCAAACTGGATCTGTGAAAGTCTACGTATGTGGGAAAAATTCAGGTTTAACTAGAGGGAGGTTATTTATTGAAAACCCATTTCAGTGTCTGCTTTCTCCCTTTTATTTACTTCAGATCCATGTTCAAATCACGGTTGTCGTCCTTCCTAATGAGGGGGACCAACTGGCTTCCTCGCTAGCAGGGGTTCGGAGGGTTGAGGAGCCGTGTAAGGGAGGACCTGAGTGCCCTCTACCCTCTTCTTACCACTCGTTGGAGGAGGCACGCAGAGCTCGCCACCTGCTCGTATGGGTTCTCAACCATGGACCGTAGAATGGTGAAGCTGGGAGGGCCCATCAGATGGTTCATTTCAATATGCTCATGGAGTAAGTGAAGGCCCAGAGAGGCTCTGTGACTTGCCCAAGGTCACACAGCGAACTACTGGCACGACCAGGACTAGCACCCATGCTTCTCATTCCCTGCCTGCTTTCATTCCTCCCTCACAGACTTGTCTATGATGACCCAGGGCTGCTCCCCACTTCCACCGAGGAGGAGGTAGGAGGAGTGACTGACTTGAGCAGTTTCAGATCTTTAGGTGAGGGGTGCTGGGTGGATTTGGGCATGGCGACTTACCTCTTGGGGAATTCCTTAACCTGTCTCCTGCTCACCTGGAGTCGGCTAATGTACCGGGTCCTTAGATTTACAGGTGATACACTGTATCAGGGGGTTTAAGAGACAAAGATGAGTACTCAACTCTCAGGGAGCAGAGAAGTTAAATTTGAACAGAGACGTTACAATACTTAAAACGTGTATGCGGTATGTGCATGTCGATTACTCTGATAGAAAGTAGAAAATGTAAAGATTCTGGTAGATATACAGAGAAAGCACAAGACACTCGTATATGCAATGCCTTCTACCTGGAGGGATTCCTTTTTAGTTAAAAAAAATTAACACTTACTGTGTGCTGGGCCCTGGAAATTCAGTGACGAGCAAGTCAAGCAGGGCTTCTGCCCTGCGGGTTTTCCTCAGGGGAGAGAGCTTTTGCCAGCAGTGCTGCAAAAAAAAAAAAAAAAACACGACGAAATGACAGTTACCATGAGGCTGGGATTCCTGATACAGTCCCTTCCTTTGACTGGAATGAGGACGATTGATGCTGGAATGGTGGGATGGGCTCGGAGGGAGGTGCCCTAAATGCCAGACCGGGCAGGGGAGATGGCAGCGTGCGGAAGTGGGGAGACCATGGGCAGGTTCTCAGACTGCATGACCTCAGCACCGTGAGCCACGCTTTCCTCGCCCCAAACAGTGCTTGTGTGGGGCAGCCTGAGGGTTTCATGGAGGGATCTCAGGGAGCGCCTCCATAGTATGGTCTGCCCAGAGCCTGGAACCAGGCCGCTGCGCACCAACTGTCACTGCTGTTAGTTTTAGACTTTATTCTGGGGCAGTTGGGCGGCTTGGAAGGCGCCTGAGGAGTGACGGCGGCGCTCCCACGGTGACAGGGTCCCGAGCCTGTCCTGCTGCCCACAGCCTGTCTGAGAAGGGGTTCAGGGGTGCCCACCAGCCCCTCTCCCCCATCCTGTACCTGGTGCTCTACCAAGGTTTGCTGACCTGACCCGAAATGGACCCTTGCCATCTCTTCTCATTGGGTGGCAGGCCTGGGAGAGGGAGGTGGGCTGGGGAGGGCCTTCGGCCTCAGGTTCCCAGGAAGGGCCGCTGTGACGCCGGCCACTGGACCGTTTCCCGGCGCTCTGACTCGCTCTTAGGAGAAAGGCGACGGTCTGAAGGCAGGCTAACCGTCCGGACGCCCCCTGGCCTCGCGATAGCAGGCGGGGAGCCGGCTATCTCCCCGGGTCTGGGCTGTGGTTGCCGCGCTGCGCAATTGCAAACCGACCGTGGCGCGAGATAAGGCCGGCCTTGTGCAACGGGAGCCGGTCTGTTGGCCCCCGTGGCTCTGGCCCCTGGGTAACTGCTAACCTCAACGGAGCGGCAGGCCCTGGCTTGGCAAGGCCGTTCCAGGGCCCCTCGCCGGCTCACTGATGCCTTTTTGTGGTTGGATAAAGGAAACTCATGTCGGCCGCCCACAGCACAGACAGGGGCTTGGGCTGCGGGTGTTTGGTTGTTTTGTTTTTCTCTGTTCTTTGTCTTTCTTAAAAAAGAGAAGCTGAAAGGGGGACAGTCTTGCTTGGCACCCACTGCCACCCATAACCCAAAACAACCTAAAACAAACAATGCCTCACGTCAGTTACAACTCAAAGGCGGTAGAGACGTTATCCTCCTCTGCTTGACACCCACTGGTCCCCAGAGGCCGGCGTTGCAAGTTGGTTTGGGGGACTCTGGGTCTTGGCTAGAAGCCCCTGTCCTGGAATGTTAACTACATGCCAATGTTTAAAAAATTTTTTTTAATTGATTTTCAGAGAGGAAGGGAGAGGGATAGAGATAGAACATTGGGTCTTGGCTAGAAGCCCCTGTCCTGGAATGTTAACTCCATGCCAATGTTTAAAAAATTTTTTAAAAATTGATTTTCAGAGAGGAAAGGAGAGGGAGAGAGATAGAACATCAATGATGAGAAAGAATCATTAATCAGCTGCCCCCTGTATACCTCCCATTGGGGATCGAGCCCACAACCCGGGAAAAGAATCATTAATCAGCTGCCCCCTGTATACCTCCCACTGGGGATTGACCCCGAAACCCAGGAATGTACCCTGATCAGGAATCGAACCATGACCTCCTGGTTCCTAGGTTGATGCTCAATCACTGAGCCATGCCAGCTGGCAATGCCAAGAATCATTAATCAGCTGCCCCCTGTATACCTCCCACTGGGGATTGACCCCGAAACCCAGGAATGTACCCTGATCAGGAATCGAACCATGACCTCCTGTTTCCTAGGTTGATGCTCAACCACTGAGCCATGCCAGCCGGCAATGCCAACATTTAAAAATTTATTTTTATTGATTTCAGAGAGGAAGGGAGAGAGAGAGAGAGATAGAAACATCAATGATGAGAGAGAATCATTGATTGGCTGCTTCCTGCACGCCCCACACTGGGGATTGAGCCCACAACCTGGGCATGTGCCCTGACCGGGAATTGAACCATGACCTCCAGGTCCCTAGGTCGATGATGCTCAACCACTGAGCCACGCCAGCCAGACTTTGCCAACATTTTAATAGCCCAGCGGCTGGGTCCAGGGAGTGACAGTAAAGAGTATTTTGTACTTAGTTTACCTTCTTCCTTCCATCTTTCCCCCTCTTCCTTTTCAGAATGAATAGGTGAGCCGTCGTGCTGTGCCCCTGCCCTTTTAGGGGTGATGGGCCAGTACCCTGGCTTTTGGTGTTGCCCGGGTGGAGGATGGGCTAGAAGGGACGTCTGTGGCCGGCCTCCACGTGCTCTGTGCCACCTAGCCTCTGCTTGGGCCCCCTCTCCCCCCAACATCAGGGACAGTACTGTTTTCTGAGCAGCTAATTCTGTTTCCCAAGAGTTCTTAATGCCCCCACTGATTCTGCTCTCTAGTCGCGGACACTGAGCCATAGCCCTTGAGATACTTGTAAGGAAGCTACGTAGAGTCCGCATGTAGGCAGTGGGTTCTCCTAGCCCACAGGGTCAGGTCCTCTCACCCTCTTTTAGACACTTCCAGATGTGTACATTTGATGCCGCTGTCGATGGGATCTCATCAGGGTGATTATCTGCAGTGGCATAGCCAGGTAGGCTCGACCCACCTGGAGAAGATCCAGACTCCCGCGCCGTTGTTTAAGATGCTACACTTACGTTAATCGTGTCTTCCGAGAACCTCCCTTCTGTTGCTTCCATTGCGTGCTCTGACGTTATTTTCCTTGTTTTTGGCTCTCTGATCGCTGCCACAGATGGCAGTGATTTTATTTATTATTATTAATTTTTTTTTTTTTTTTACCTGGGAAAGGAACTGGGGGGGTGGTGACAAGAATCAGGAGATGGTCACTCTTCAGATTTCCCTGAGCGGATGGTCATTTGCAGGCTTGGAGGTTGCGCCAGGCCCACTGCAAGGTTGTGGCTCAGGGATGGTCAGGGGAGGAAAGGCAGTGATTTAAGAGATTGAGGAGGCGGCGGCTGATATTGATTTTAGCTTATCTGACCTTTTAGCTAGAGGCTGCTCTTCCCTCAAGGTGTCTAACTAACTGTAACTTAAAGCAACAGAGAAATGTGTATCATCTCTTCTTTGCATACTTAGGGCTGGGGAATTCATTATTGAGAAGGATAAGAGCTCATAAGGAGGGCAGCTTTTGAACCAATTGAGATATTTGGGCCCAGGCTGTGTGATTCCTGGGGAACAGGTTGGGGGAAGGAGGTGATGAGAGGTGAGGGATGGATAGGAGTGATGCTGGCCAGGAAGGTGAGGCAAGGGGACTCACCCCAGAGCCCGTGCAGCCAACCCAGATCAGATGCCCTTCCCAGAGGGGTCCCCAAGTTAGCAGTCCTGGGAGCAGCTTTCCTTGCCCTGGATCTTCTAGGGATGTTGCTTTCTGGGTTTAAAGACAATGTTTAGATTAACTCAGTAATGTGGTCTGGTTAACCAAGGGTTAACGTCTACATCCCCATTGGTCATAAAGCTAGTTACAGAGGGCCTTCCACGGAGCTCTGTGCCTTCCTGCGTGGTCACCCCTCACGGAGCTCTGTGCCTTCCTGCGTGGTCACCTTCCACGGAGCTCTGTGATGTCCTGCCGTGGTCAGTGTGTCTGGGGGACTTGCGGGAATAATCAGTGAGTGAGGACTCTAGTCCAAATTCCAAAAAAACCCTTCCTTGACGGTTCTGTTCTGAAGCTGGGAGGTATCGGCAAATGAACAGAACATGTAGTGACCCTCCCAACCCCCAGGTTTCTACACAAGTTTTTTATTTGTGGGTTTTCCTAGAATGGAGGCTGTGGCCTACAGTGAACAGTGAGTTTTCATCCTAACCCAGGGCCCACACAAAAACCCCTCGAGCAAAGGTTCAGCGAAATCACTTAATAGATGCTATGGACTCTGATAGTTTCTCTTCTGTTCTGCCTCCTGTTTTATTTGTTTATTTTTACTTATTTTTATTTATTTTTTGTTAATCCTCACCCAAAGATATTTTTCCATTGATTTTTAGGGAGAGTGGGAGAGAGAGGGAAAGACAGAGAGAAACATCAATGTGAGAGAGACACATCGATTGGTTGCCTCCTGCATGAGCCCCGACCAGGGCCCAGGCCGGGGAGGAGCCTGCG
This sequence comes from Myotis brandtii, assembly GCF_000412655.1. NCBI lineage: Eukaryota > Metazoa > Chordata > Mammalia > Chiroptera > Vespertilionidae > Myotis > Myotis brandtii. The sequence continues at coordinate 5,637,833 of NW_005353538.1, read as the reverse complement.
ACCACAGTATGTGCCCTTGACTGGAATTGAATCCGGACCCTTTGGTCTGTAGGCCAATGCTCTTATCGACTGAGCCAAACTGGGTAGGGCCTGTCTTATTTTGAAATGTTAATTAAGACCCACTAATGGACTGCCACCCACAGTTTGAAGAACACCCCAATACCATGAGGCCTTCGCCATGGATATTCAGTTCAGAAAACATGTACTGGCACCTAATGTGTGCTGGGTAGTTGCAAAGCACTGTGGGCAGCACAGAGATATTAATACATCCCCTGCATATGGCTGTGTGTGCATCATCCTGTGCTCAGTTATGTAAGTGAGGTCCAGGGAGGGCTGAATGCTTCTGATTGGAGCTTCAGGAGGGCTTTATGGAGAAGGTGGCATTTGGCCAGTCTTTGGAGGAAGGCTAGGCTTTAGACAAGTGGAGGTAGGAGCTGTCATTTCTAGCTGGAGATGAGCAAAGATGTAGCCGTGTATGAGTGGGGGTGGGAGGCCCATACACAGTGTGGTGGAGTGGGGAGTGGGCCTGGGTGGGATGGGAACACAGGCAGGAAAGTGAGTTGGGGCCAGGCCGTGTGGAGCGCTGTGAATGCCATGCTAGCCAGCACTGTGGGCATTTGCCAGGCTTGGTTGGCTGGAGGCTGGATAACTGAGGTTTGCAAGACAAGGCAGTGCAGCTGCTTAGAATGCTGCCCCTCTCTGTTGTCATTCAACTTCTCTGAGTATGTGGGGTCGGGGGAGGGGGTGGTGCTAAAGAACTTTGCAGGCTGCCTGGATTGATTGGGTCTTGCTCTTTTTCTGAAGTTCCCCCCCTCCCCCGTCCAAACGCCTGCTCGCATGTCACGCTCCACTTAGGGGGATGCCAGCAAAATTGAGGGGGGACACATTAGACTCGGCACACACCTGTCCTTTCCCACATTCACGCTCTGCCTGTGCACACGGCAGCAGTGCACACTCCACCCCGGGCCTCTGAGAAGCCGGCCAGTTCCAGCAGAGCAGGTTGGGAATGAGTGCTTTTGTTGTTGGCATTCAACCCCCTCCCTACCCCCACCCGCTTGGCCTTCCCCTGCTCCCTGGCCTCCTGGTCCCAGCCAACACTCCCTCAGGGCAGGCTTCCGTGGACAGCACGGCCCCACTGTCTTGGCAGCCTGGCCTCGCTCCCGTGTCCTGCAGCATCTGCAGTGTGCCTCATTGATGATGAGCGCTCCGCCTTCTTCTTACACTGTTGGAACTTGCTTTTCGCCTCCCTAACTGAAGCGGGGGCTCTCTGAGGACAGCGCTCGTGTGCTTCATCCCTCCTCCTCCTGCGCTACCTGACCCCGGGGCGCATAGTAGGTGCTCAGTAAACAACAGCGAGGTGAGCATTCACTATGCACCAAGCTCTTGTTTTGCATGCACACATTTCATCCTCACAGCCACCCGTAGGTGGGTGCTCACGCGTTTACTCTCCCAGCCTTGAACTTTCGTCTGCCCCAGGAGCTCCTCAGTCCATTGCAGTCTGGTTCTCCTCTGGTGACTGCGCAGCACGGTTCTTCCCCAGGCCGCTGTGACCTCCGGGTCTAGAAAGCAGCTCCTGCTGGACTCCAGCATTGACCCCCCGTCCTCCTGCTCTGGTGCTTCCTGAAACGCTCTCACTGGCAGTGCGACCTGGCGCCTGGAGCTCTGCGGGACCTGGGTTTGAATCCGGTGCCGCCTCTTTCTGAGCGGCCAGCACCTTGGCCCCAGTCTGCTTCCTCATCTGCAAAATGCTGGCAGTTTCTCTTCACAGGGAAGGTGATGGTTGTCAGTGAGTCAGTTGACGCGGAATGTGACCCTGACATCCCACAGTGAGGGTGCTTTCCAGGAAGATGTCCTTGCCCGTTCTCCTCGCTCTCTGGTCTCCTTCTGGGCAGTTCATGGTTCCCATGCTGACCTCTCTGTGATGACGTCCAGATCTCTAGAGTTTCCCTCCCTCCCTCCCTCCCTCTCTCCCGCCTGCTGGGTACACCAGTCCTGCCAGAAACTAGAACATGGTGTGTGTCAAGTGAGTTCCACCCTGTTCCTCTCTTACCTTCCTCTGTGCCTCACGTTCTGTCAGAGGCCCTGCCCTCCCCAGGCCTGGTGTCCTCGGGGCCCTGCAGTACTTTGCCTTCCCCATCGTCGTTGCCTCCCCAGCCTTATTGCCTCCTTCTCACCTGCCACATGGTGGTCCCAGCTCCTGCCCAGCCTTCCCGCAGTGGCCCTGACTGGCTCTCACCCGTCCTCCAGAGCAGCTCTGACCATGGCTGCAGCGGGTCTCTGTTACGTGGTCCAGAGAATCAAGTAGAAAATTCTCAGCTTGGTGTTCAAAGCCATTGAGGAGCCCAGTGAGTTGGGACCAGGCTGTGGAGTGCCGTGAATGCCATGCTAGCTAGCACTGTGGGCATTTCAGTTCCGGTCAAGGGCATATTCTTTCCTCCACGTGCCATATCCTCCTCCATGCATAAGAAACGAGGCAGAGCTTCCGGCTCCAGCAGAAGTGCTCTCTCCTCTCAAAGCCCGTCTTGATGCATTCCTTCTTTTTCTTCCAATCGGAAATAATATTTCCGTCCTTTGAACTCCCATGCCAAGGAGGTATAGAGAAAATGTGATCTCTTATTATGGTTACTTCTGTTCACGTCTTTCCTGTGACACACTGTGCTTTTGTGGGTCCTTCTCAGTTGCATCCATCCATCCCTCTGCATGCCTCCCTCCCGAGTCCACTGGGTGCTCTGGACGTGGAGGTGTTCTGTGGATCGCGTGGGCTGGGGGAATCGGAGGCTGTCTGCGCACAGCAGTGTTCGTGCAGCAGGGCTGGGCCGGCTTCCTGAGTCTGCAGCGTGGTAACCACCAGGGCAGAGCTGGCAGTAAGGGACCCAGCCTCTGATATCGTCAGAGCAGAACCATCTGTGCTTTGGAGCTTTTTCTTTTATCTTTCTTTTCTCTATTATCAGTGGAAAATTTGTTTTAATTGGCAACTTTATTGTGGCTGGGATAATCCAGGCAAGAGGGGGACACTGGGAAGTGAATGCTGAGTGAGGGAGGTGGGCAGGGTCCATTCACACAGAGCCTATTGCGCAGGCCCACTGGGCGGGCGGCCGCGGGCCGGCTTCCCTGGGCCGAGGACCGAGGGCCCTGCAGCTGGATCCTCCGTCCCCTTCCCTACCCCCAGCCCTCCAGCCCAGGACCCACTCTGCTGGGCCATGTCCCATTGAGAAACAGCTCTTGAGGAAAAGCCATCAGGGGGAGCTTTGCAGAAGGGGTGGCCTGGCTTAAGGGGCGAAACGAACATTTGCTGGTTCTACCACCGGGTTTTCCTCGGATGGAAGGCCCTGCGAGAGGCAAGTCCCGAGGGCATGGACTCAGACGGGCACTTCTGCTTGGCCAGTGCAGTGGCTACACCCGTGTGTTTATAGCCATGCCATGCTCCTGCGAGACTGGGAGCTCTCGGAGGCCAGGACTGTGGCCTTGTCTTTTCTTTGTCCCAGTGCCTGCTGGCAGGGAGCACAGGGCAATAACGATCCATGATGTGTTCAGTGGGTTGAATTGTAGAGGTGCCTCTGGCCTTTGGGACCCAGGAATCTGCCCTCTGTAGGCCCCTAGAAATCATCCCCTTTCCAGCTGGGCTTGGAGAGAGGGAGCCAGCGGCTGCTGAAGAAGCCGGTCGGGAGGCAGAGGGGCTGGCGATGTTGCCCCAGCCTACAGTCCCCACTGGGAAGCACCCTTTTGCAGCCGTGCTTGCGGAGTGCTGTGGGTTCCCGGTAGGATTTGTGAACCCGGTCCGGTGCAGGCACGAGCCCGATCTGTAGACGAGAGGGGCAGGGAGGCCTGCTGCTCCCCTTCCCCCTGTAGACGTTGCAGGTAAATCCCACTGTGTTTGCAGCGTATAGGCGACGGGTGCCGGCTGTTACAGGCATCCAGGTGGCAGGTGTGGGTCTGTGACTCTGCTCGGGGCCTCCCTGGGGCAGCAGCCAGGCTCGGGGCAGGAAGTGGCAGATTCTGGGTCACTTGGCTGCTCTCGTTTGCCGCTGAGATTGTTCCTATAATCAAGGAACTTAGAATCGGAGGGCACTTGAGGAGGTCATCCAGTTCAGCGCACAGCTTTCAGGCCAGAAAAGTGGTATCATTTCATGGACAAGTAACAGGACCCAGAGGGACAGAGGGGCCCTCAGGTCATTCAGTGTGGCTCCTGTGAACTTCTCTTCTGTTTCCTGCCAGGATATGCTTCGGATGGTGGGGGGAGGGAGGTGCGTTTTCTGGGGGGTGAGGCCATTCTTGTCACTCAGGCATCTGAGGCCCGAGAGGGTCAGGCTTTATTCCTAGAGGGTCGGGCTTTATTCCTAGTGGCCTGCTAATGCAGGGAGGGTGTTGGGAAGACTTTGGGGTTCCTCGCGTTGAGGCCTGTCTGGCTAGCCCTGGGAGGCTGTTGGTGACCTGGGAAGCAAAGTAAGGTTGCCTAGCTTAGTCAGAGCGCGCCCAGGCTCCCCTCGCCAACCCCACATCTCAGAAATGCCTGGGATTTCTGGGGGCGAGAAGATAGTTTTGGGGTTGGTGTTGTGAGGCCTTATCTGGGTGAGAACTTCCCGATCATGGTGTAGAGACCCAGGCGTTTTGTTCCTGGATCCAGGGAAACTCATTTACAACATCCCATAGGACTGCATGCCCTTGGCCGCTGTGGGCCACCCTGGGCTGTCACTGGGTGAGGTCCCAGACCTTCTGCTTTCCCACCAGGAGGGCGTGCCCGAGGCCACGTGCCCTTTCTCATGAAATACTAACATCTCTACCAAACTCTCGGATTGTTTCTGTTTCTTTCTGTAGAATTCCTATCTTTGTAGGAAATGTAAGAAAAATGTACTTGGCCCTGTGTTGTTGCTTACTTGTTTTCTCCTCCAAGTTTCAGATTCCATCCTCCCCCACCCGTCCGTGCCCACTCTCAGGTGGCATTTGTGAGAATCGCCGTGGGGGCAACGAGGTGGTTAAAGGTCCATGTATCCTCCCACTGGCTGCAGAGCACAGCCGATGGACATTTAATAAAGAACCTTTAACCATAATCTCGTGTCTTTCCCTGTCCTCCGAGCCCAACAGGACCACCGATACGCAAACACCTGTGCGCGCCAGCTTCGGTAATGCCAGTGCTGAGTGGATGGCAGGTGGCTGAGTGGACCTGGGAGTCCAGCCTACGTTTTCTGTGTGTATGCGAGTTGAGTTGCTACTTGTGCGTTTCTTTGTGCCTTTTTTCTTTCCTCCAATCATGTTTCCTTCTTCCTTGTCTTTCCTTTTTTTTAAAGTATGTGGCTACGCCCAGTGTGACGTAGTTCCTGCCTGCTTCTCCAGCTTGCTGGGACAGTGACCGGTGGCTGCGATTGAGGGTGGACTTCAGTCACTCAGCCCACTCCCCTTCTTGTTTTTGTCCAGTTGGCTGGACAGAGAGAACAAAGGCAAATGACCTCCCCTCCCCCATCTCTGAAACCGGCCAGGCAGTGGTTGCTGCGGTGGTTTTTCCTGGAACCATTTGTAAAAGTGTTTAAATGCTTGAAAGCCATTGGGGCTGACCAGGCCCATACAGTCCACTGTCTTAGCCTTTTGTCTTCTGGCCCCTGATGCCCGGTGGGCGCAGGCCTCGGGGAGCAGAGCCGCTGGGGCGGTGTTGACCAGCAGCTGTTGGAGTACAGTAGAGGGGTCGGGGGCTGGAGGGCAGGTCAAACAGCCTCTCATTTACCATGCTCCCTTTCACAGCCCCGGGAAACAGGAGCCCAGGCTGCCCTGAAAGGGCACTGTGTTTGTGCATTCAGGCCTTCCAGGACTTGCTGCAGAAGGGGGGGCGCCCGGAGCCTGAGGGGGCTTTTTGTCACTGGCAGTTGGCTCGGGGTGGAAGAAGGGCAGGAGTGCAGGGACCGCTGCCAGGGTTGTGAGCATGCGTGTGTGTGGGCAGCTCGAAGCTTCTCCTTAAAACGAATTTTGTGGTTCTGGGGTGGGTGAGGGGGGGCACTCTGTCTTGATCCTCTTACGTGGTTGAAGCAAATGAGTCCTTTCTGCCTGATATTCCTCCTGAGGGTCCAGTTGTCTTCACTTGAGCTGCAGTTGGGGGTAAAGAGGAGAGCGGTCCCCACTCTCCTCCCTCATTCTCCTCTCTCCAAAGAGCAGTTTCATGGTCAGCGATGAACTTCTGAGTTCTTTGGCCCTTACAGCTGCTGTTTCCTGGTCCTTCCTCTCCCCGTGTTACCTTTCTGAGCCTTAGTTTGCCCATCTCTAAAATGGGGGCGGTGGTGACAGCACCTGCCTCTAACATACAGGTTGCTGTGAGGACTCAGTCAGGGAACACATGAGCTTGGCTTGCACAGGATTCCTTTCCTTCCAGCTGATCAGGCCCTGGCCCCTTTGTGAGTCTGAGGAGCCAAACTGGGGACTCTACTTTGTGGTGCCCCTAATCTTCCTCCAGCCTTCCCTGGCTCTTGGGGTTCGTTGTACTTGCCCCCCTCTGATCTGTATTATGTGGTGAAGGGAAGAGAAGTTTTCCAGAAGAACATTCAAAGGACTAAAGTCGGAGGGCACAGAATGTACGAAGACACTCCTATACCACAGCACACCCCAAAACGGTCCTTTGAAAGAGCATAAACAGCCCGGGGCCTGGCGACCTGGCTGACACCCTTCCCTGACTCACTGACTTCCGGCAGCCGAGACCCGATGGGTGGTGAAGCCTCGCGTGTTTTTGTCTTTGCCCCTTAATTATATCTTCGAGACGATATTTTCAGAAGCGAAGATCAGGGCCACAGACTAGCAGTGGCACAGAAAGGTGAAATTCCAACCCGTCCCACGTGGGCCGTCTCGAAGCCCTGGGCGGTTGCTGTGGGAGGTGATGGGAGTTGCTACCCCCAGCTCAGAGGGGCTGGTCTGCCTTTCGGCCTTTTGTCCTCCAGCTCTCCCCGC
>NW_005353538.1:5595860-5630788 GCF_000412655.1 Myotis brandtii | reverse complement strand
ATGTTACCTGAGGGGCAGCCCTGCCCTTGTCCTTGCCCGTCTTCCAGAGAGGCCGTTAATAAACAGTGGACGAGTAGACCCCTGGAAGGACGTGAGTGGAAGGTCCAGATAAGGATGGGGGAGCGTTGGCTTGAAGTGCAGAGTTAGTCTCAGAAGATCTCTACCATGTACTCACCTTGCGCCATTTCTGTGTCCTGGCCCAGCCGCTGGAAGCAGCCAGAGCCTGTACAGAGATGGGGAAGATGCATTGAAGGGCGTTTTCCCTTTTAGCCAGCACTGATTTCTCTGCTGCCATGTTTCTCTGGGATTCTAGGAGGACCTGATTTCCCAACATGTAACCCATGTCCATTTGTAGATGGTTTATAGCAAGGGCCTCACACTAGCTCTTCGGGGCAGTATGTCATTGGCAAGGATTGGTTCTGGGTGGTTTTTGCATTCTCAAGTGATGCTTTTTCTTTCTGCATTTGAAATGGTGATGACATCGTTGGTTCAGATTTGGAGCCTTTCTCTGGTTAGTGTCTTTAATAGAGGCCCATAAAATTTTTTTTTGGACTCTGGTAACACAAAACCAAGTGATCCCACTGATACTCGGAGAGGTTGGCTCATTTCCCCATTGGGATATTGGAACAAGCCACTGGGAAGGTTTGCTCGTTGGTGAGGGCTTGGGCTGCCCTGGGGATTGCAATGCTGTGGCTTTTCGGACACTGGCTTCTGGGATAATTGGGAAACTTGGACATGCAGGTAACGGGAAGGAGGTGATGGCCTCCACAGAGACCCATTGCTGCTCTGGAAGTTTCTGTGGGCTCAAGCATGGCGGCTAGTGGTCCACATGGCACTTTTGTGTCATTTAGAGAAGGCGCCCCTTCTTGTGGGAGGATGTGGCTCCTACCTGGCTGGTGAGCAGGATGGGGCTGGACTTCAGACCTGCTTGCCCCTCAGTCAGGTACACAGTGGTTAGAGAGGTCCTTAAATGAAAGCTGTTCCGGTGAGATTTTTTTAAAAGATTGTCTTTGTTGTTGTTGTTATAATTTTTTTAGAGAGAGGAAGGGAGGGGGGGAGAGAGAAACATCAATGTGAGAGAAAAACATTAATCAGTTGCCTCCCGCATTGGCCCTGACCAGGGATCGAACCCGCGACCTTTTGGGTGGATGGGACGATGCTCCAACCAGCTGAGCACACGAGCCAGGGGCTGGTGAGATGTTTTGATCATCAGCTCACTGGGTGTCTGTGGGTGGAAGTGACAGTTTCCGAAGGCCACTGCTCCCTCACCAGCCCGTGTGCTCCCGTGAGCCCAGAGCTCCCCAGGGCGCTTGCACCAGGCGGCAGGCTCAACTCCACGGAGGCGAGGGCCTCTCCATGCTGTCCTGCCCTCGCAAAAGCTGCCAGAAAATCAAGTGGAGTTTAGGGCATCTTTTCAGCGTAACTGTCTCTTGTGACCAGGGCCAAGAAAAGACAACAGGCAAGGGGCAGGGGTGGTGAGGGAGGACGGCAGCCACCGTCACTGCAGTCTTCAGGGTTGAGGTTGGAAAAAGCTCAGCCTCTTACGTATCCAGTTCCGTCTACACCAGTGATGGCGAACCTTTTGAGCTCGGCGTGTCAGCATTTTGAAAAACCCTAACTTAACTCTGGTGCCGTGTCACACATAGAAATTTTTTGATATTTGCAACCATAGTGAAACAAAGGCTTATATTTTTGATATTTATTTTATATATTTAAATGCCATTTAACAAAGAAAAATCAACCAAAAAAATGAGTTCGCGTGTCACCTCTGACACGTGTGTCATAGGTTCGCCATCACTGGTCTACACAGATATGGAGCCGGGGGAAAGAGACCCATTAACCAGGCAGAAGTCAGCCCTTTGCGAGAAAAGAAGAGCCGATTCTCCCCGCCCTTTTCTCATAGTTTTGCTCACCAGGGCTGGGGCTTTCTAAAGTAACTGCGTGGCCAAGGCCTCGGGGATGAGAGTGAACGTGAGGTCCCTTTAGCCTGAGCCCATTGGGATACTGTTGACAAGACCGTAGACCAGGGCCTGAGAATCATTTCCATTTAACTAATTATTATTCTTACTCCAATAGATTTGAAATCTATTTAACTTTCAGGGTCCCGAAGCCTTTTAAATGTTTCAAGTGTATTCTCTCTGATAGGTTACCTTTTCTCTCCCTGTAGGCTATAATTAGTGTCCTTTACACAAAATTGGCTTAGAATTGGATTTAGAGAAGATAAGAATCAAATTACTAGTATTTATCTTGTAAATTCCAAAAGATCTACTTAAGTCACTATATTTAAAAAAAAAAAGGAGTTTAAAAGAAAAGTTTATTCTATGAAAAAGTAAATTCCTCATGGTCTAAGCATCGCAAGGGCATTTTAGTATTAAAGCTGCAGACCTAAAATTGCCTTTTTTCTTGTCTCCGTTTTTATCTCCAATTGAACTTTTGAGTCATCAGTTGCCAGGCTTTGGGTGGTGGAAAGCTGCGGTGGTCTCGGCTTTCATTACATTTGCAGGGTGCATATTATCTGTTATTTCTGATTTGTGGTTAGACGTCAACTTCTAAACAGGCCTCTCTTAAAGACACGCATGCCGTTTTTCTCTTGGCGTTTTACATGAAGCTGTTGGGAGGTGGAGAAAACAGGCCTGTGGTCCCTGTATGCTTGCATGTCCTAAAATGTCAGCCACAGGTCACCTGCTGCCTACGCAGTGAGACCGGGCAGGTTTAAAGAAGGTCGCGTCAAAAAACACGCCTGTTTTTAACACTGTTGGCTCACGAAGGTGCCATGCAGTAACGGCCCATTCAGATCGCCATTAAGCTGGTCAGCTGCATTACCTCTACCCTATAAGCACTACTTGTATTGAACTCAAAATTTGCGCCCTCCCCCCAACAAGAAAGGAAGTGGGGGCTTTGGGCTGAAGCCCCGTGTGGGGCAGGGGAGCCCTCACAGGCACTGCTTCGGCCACATACACACTCTCTCTGTGTGGCTTTCTGCTTCAGCAACATTGCAGACATTACTTTTCCAACCTAATTCTCTGTGTTTGTTTTTTCCCTTTTTTGGGGTCTGATGAAGGTGTTAGATAAAAATGCAAACAACGAATTGCTTTTAAAGGAACAAAAATATGTAGGGACTTAAGCAGGTAACTTACTCGTACCCCCATGTTCATAGCAGCATTATTCACAATCACAAAACAAGTGGAAACCACCAATGTCCACTGACAGATGAATGGGTAGATAAAAATGTGATAAATACATAGAATGGAATATTAATCAGCCTTAAAAAGGAATGAAATTCTGACGTACACTTCTATAGCATGGTTGGACCGACCTTGAAGGCATTATGCTGAGCGAAATAAGCCACACATGAGAGAGGTAAACATTGTATGGTTCCATTTATGCTAGGCACCTACACTTATATGAAGCAAATTCATAGAGAGAAAATAGAAGAGAGGTCACCAGGGGCTGGGGAGGAAAGGGGATGGGGAGTTGGTATTTAATGGGTGCAGAATTTTGATGATGCAAAAACTCTATGATGGATGATGTGAATGTACTTAATGCTGCTGAACTGCACACTTAAAAATGGTTAAAATAGCAAGTACGTTTTATGTTAGGTCTATTTTACCACTGAGAGCACTTTATGTTAATTGTGATACTGTTTGAGACAGATTTCTTGGAAAATACTTAGAACACCGTACTGTTGAAAACAACAACCCTTTGCTAAATTAAAAAACCCAGTTACCTCTATAGCCTTGAGTATCAGTCATCAACCTATCATTACCGTCACCTAGGTAAAGTTCTTTTCATCCGATGCTGCCTCTCAAGTGGTAAGATTACGTGTTGAGGCCCTGTGTGTTTTTAGCAATATGATTCTAGAACAGTGATGGCGAACCTATGACACGCGTGTCAGAGGTGACACTCGAACTCATTTTTTTGGTTGATTTTTCTTTGTTAAATGGCATTTAAATGTATAAAATAAATATCAAAAATATAAGTCTTTGTTTGACTATGGTTGCAAATATCAAAAAATTTCTATATGTGACACGGCACCAGAGATAAGTTAGGGTTTTTCAAAATGCTGACACGCCGAGCTCAAAAGGTTCGCCATCACTGTTCTAGAAAGTCTCCCCCTTTTTGGGTCTTGAGATCCTGTCTGGTTGACCTCTTCCTAGAGGGAAGTCAGGAAAATCTTCCACTCTGATGTTTATCCCACTTAAATAATTTCAAAAATGACTGTGGCTGTACAGCACAGGAGGTTTCAGTGAGGAGGGAAATTCATCGTCGGTTTGCAGAGTTTCTGAAAATGATTGGAGAGCGGTTGCTGTGTTCAGACTTGGTCCCTCGTGGTCAGGTTCCCAGAGGCTGATGGTCGCCGTCTGTGGTGGCCTGGCCCCTGCAGCTGGTGGCAGGCGTAGCCAGGGGTTCTGGGAGCTTCTGAACAGAAACCTTTTCAGCTCTTCTTCCTTCCTCATAGCTTGGCATTTATTTATTTATTTAAAAAATGTTTTTGAATCCTCACCCGAGGATATTTTTTTTCTGTTGATTTTTAGGGAGAGTGGAAGAGAGAGAGGGAATGACCGAGAGAAACATCAATGTGAGAGAAGCACATTGATTGGTTGCCTCCTGCACGCGCCCCGACCAGGGCCCCGGCGGGGGAGGAGCCTGCAACTGCAGAAAGTGCCCTTGACCGGAATCGAACCCGGGACCCTTCGGTCCGCAGGCTGACACTCTATCCACTGAGCCAAACCAGCGAGGGCTTGGTTTTTATTTAAATGCAATTTAAAAAACTCCTAAGGACATTAAAAGCGAAACTCTATGCCCAAATAAGTTAGGATTTCAAGATGGAAATGTAAGTCCCGGAGCTGGAAGTTTCCTCTGCCTGGTGGTGGCATCGCCCCAGCAGCCTTGTCTGTGCTGCTGAGGGTTTAATGGGCAGCATCGGAAGGTATGGGGCTCCCCATATATATAGTACCAGGCGTGTGGGCGCCTTGGCGCTGGTCCGCAAAAGCTTAACTTTGGCATTTCTAGGTCTAATTTTAAACCGACAACCTTTAACGCCAGACACGGAGCTTCTTTCCCACTTAATGTAGCTATACATCGATTGCTTTTAATTAGTGTTGGCTCTCTTGTGGTGTTTTGCAGCTTGGGATATATAAAAAGTCTGACTTAAATTTTTAAAAATAGGAGAGAAAAAAAAGCAAACTCTCAACATTCTCACGAGTCCCGCAGAAGCCAGCCAGCACGGGAGCTTTTAAAATTCTAACTTCCCTGTTCTCTTTATTTTTATCCGAGTCAGGTGGGCTGAGACATAAGTTGAAGAGTCCGATGTAACCCACAGAATAGATGGAGGTAATTTCCTTGTGCTGTTTTGGCAGAAATTAAACACGTGTATTTAAATAATGGCGGTGTTGAGGCGGACTTTTCATGGCGTCGAAGCAGTTGAGGATCCCTGCCAGCGTTAGGAGTTCTTGGCTGGGGAGAGAGAGGTGGGTCTTGCCTTTTCATCGGACAGTTTGCTCCTGCTCATTTGTGGTTTCCAGCCCAGAATTCTTCCTCTTTGCTTGCACATCGCCACCCTTGTGGGAAGCCTCCAGAATTCTCCAGTAAATATTTCAGGTATCCCAGGCCCCCCTCTCCTCTCCCTGCAGTAAATTACATATTAAAGTAGCCTGGTAACTGAGCACTGGTTGCTGCGAGATAAGGGCTGGGAAATCGATATGTTTGCCATGTGGCTGCTTGTTTATGACACCTGCCTCTGGAACAGTTGAGCAATGTTCTGTTTGTTAAGGCTGCGTTTCAGAAGCGTGTATCCTCCTGAAACAACGGTGATCTTACTGGGGAGAGAGGTGCTACAGCAGATATTGATTTTAGTTTTTCCGAGTGTGGGATTGCACTTCTGAACAGTGGTCTCAGCCTGGGATGCTGTTTCCCCTCGAGGAGGGGAGGTTGATGCTCCGAGACTCTGAATGTAGGCGTATCATAAATCTCTTTTACAATGTTTATGATGTGGTCAGTAAAAGAAGGCGTGTAGCTTATAATAAGGAAGTTGAGGTGTTGTTTAGATTGATCTCTTTTCCGGGTACCTGGCTCCCACCAAACTCCTGATCTTCCCTGATAAGTGCTTTTCCAACAACTACACAAAGCAACAAGAAACACAGCTGGTAAACAAGCATTTTGAACCTACGTCTCCAGTGGGGTTTTATTTTAACTAGTGGATGATACTATTGTCTTGGGACCCAGCCTGCTGGTGATTCACTGGTTTTAGAGCTGTGCAGTGTCAACTGGAGTGAGTGAGAGTGTGTGCTGAGCGAGTGTGTGTATGAGGATGGGTGTGTGTAGGTGTGTGTGTGTGTGAGCGGGTGTGTGAGTGAGAGCAAGTGTGAGTGTGTGTGATTGAGTGTGTGTGTGAGCGAGTATGTGATAGTGTGTGTCTGAGTATGGGTGTGTGAGTGTGAGTGAACGAGTGTGTGTATGAGTATGAGTGTGTGTGAGTGACCGTGAGCGAGTGTGTGTATGAGTATGAGTGTGCGTGTGTGTGAGTGTGAGTGGGGGGTGAGGGGGCATGAGGTAGTCAGCTTTGGAGAGACCAGGGAGGCAGCTGATCCCCTTGGCTGTCCATTTTGGGAAAGAGCAGCAGCAATAGCCTTAGAGCAGCGATTTTCGTTCGTGTGCTGCAAGAACTGTTAAAACTGGCCGTACCTGGCTGTTCAGTGAGGGGCGCTGACCTCTTTCCCCTTAGATTGTCCAATTAGAAAATGACACCAGCCAGCAGGACAGTAACTGTCCTGTGTCAATGAATCAGAATGATACCTTTTTGGTCAGTTCGGCCAACAATGGAATATAGTTTTTGGTGTGCCTCGGGATTTGAGTAATTAGTTTATGTGCCACGAGATGGACAGGCTGACAGTCGCTGCCTTACATTCGTAGTATGAAATAAATTTCCAAACACGTTTGGGTGTCGGTGTGAAACCTTGCTGTGCTGGTGTGCGTGGGGTGCTGGCGGCACACTCCCTCCGCGGAGTGTTTCTGCACCTTTCTGAGAAGTCTTCAGCTGCCCCCCCCCCCCCTTAGTGTTCTGTGGCTTCAAATGGACTGACACATAAACAGTCAGTTCGGCTTTGTTTTGCCAAAAAGTGAGTTAAAGGTTTAAAGAGAAACATGAGCTTGCTTATTGGGCTGAGCTGGTGCCCTGCGCTGGATTCCTGTGAACTGGGGAGTCGATCTCTTAATGACACTGATCTATTCTGAGACCCGATTTTTGTTTGTGTGGCTTTTAACCCAGATTGCCGGGTTCTCCTTAATCACTAGGGGCAAAGTGTTGCTTTCCTTTCTGTTTCCCATGTGATGGTAAGGGGCTTATCCAACCATCACTCTGCTCTGGCTCAGCCCAAGGTGACTCCAAATTGGACGGAGGTGGCTTGGAGAAGTGCTTGGTGAGTGGCGCCCCACTAGCCCAAACTCCGGGGGTACTGGGGGGGTAGGGGCTGAAGCTGTGTCTCCACAGCTGATTGAAAGGTTCATGATCGCGTTTTTCAAGTCGAAACATTGTTTTGCCCTCCCCAGCCCTTCTTCCCCAATAATGTAGTAGGTGTGATTGTTGACTTATTTTGAGGAGGCTAGTGCATATTTGATATTTATTTAATGTTTGTGGTTCTGGCCTGGCTGAATGCTGAAAGTGTTTAAACCAAGACTGATTCAAGGTTTCATCCTGCTTGTCAGGGGGTATGGTTATAGCACAGTGTGCTAATTTGTGGCTATCAGCAAGCTGGCCTCTTTCCTCTTGAGTTTACTCAGCTACAGACAGAAAATGATGAAATTGCATGAGGATTTTAGTTTTCCCAGAGAGTTTTATCATCAAGCAATGGTGAGAACGGAAGTGACTGCTCTTTCTTTTCTTTTTTTTTTTTATTTCAGAGAGGAAGGAGAGGGAGAGAGAGAAATATCAATGATGAGAGAGAATAGTTGATCAGCTGCCTCCTGCATGCCCCACACTGGGGATCGAGCCCACAACCTGGGCATGTGCCCTGACCAGGAATCAAACCGTGATCTCTTGGTCCTGGTCCATAGGTTGACGCTCAATCACTGAGCCACGCTGGCTGGGCCTGCCCTTTCTGATAGATCCTTTTGGGAGATCAGGCATACTAGCTTTATGAAATTACTAGTGGCCCAATGCACAAAATTTGTGCCTTGGGGGGGGGGGTGTCCCTCAGCCAGGCCTGCATCCTCTCCAATCTGGGACCCCTCGGGGGGTATCCGACTGCCAGTTTAGGCCCAATCCAGCCTGCTTGCCCCCAACTGCCCCCCTTGCTAGTCTGCTCGCCCCCAACTGCCCTCCCTTGCCAGCCTGCTTGCCCCCTACTGCCCTCCCCTCCTGGCCTGATTGCCCCTAACTGCCTCTGCCTCAACCCCACCATCATGGCTTTGTCCGGAAGGTCTCCCGATCTAATTAGCATATTACCCTTTCATTAGTATAGATTAACCTTTTATAAGACTGAGATGATTATAAATGTAGACTGAGGCCAGACAACAGCTGTCAGATTCCTCACTTTGAAAGATCAAGTATTTATTGCTTTCACAGAACTTAATGCTGATGTGGGAATCTGGAAGGACTCCCAGGATAGTGAGAGACCTTAGTGTCGGTTTTTATTTTATTTTTATTTTTTTGTAAATCCTTACCTGAGGATATTTTTTCAATTGCTTTTTCAGAGAAAGCAGAGAGAGTGAAAAGAGACCCACAACCCAGGTACATGCCCTTGACTGGGAATTGAACTTCGGTGTGTGGGCCAACGCTCTAACCACTGAGCACACGGGCCAGTGCCCTAGCGAGCTTTTTAATGAGATATTCACGTCAGCAGCATCTCAGGGGATCCAGAGGGGGACCCTTACTGCGGGAACATTGCAAACCGGGTCTTTCGTTTTGTTTATTCTGGGCAGTGACCTCCTGTGAGGGCTTCGGAATAGTCACTCAGTTGTGGCCCTGCCCTCCCAGGACTCCCGTTCTCACTGCCGTCTGGGGCCGCAGAGGCGTGTTTCCTTCGGCTGGTCCAGTTGTCTGTTGAACCCAGTTTACTTGTGAGGTTCGTTGGCCACTTGAGAGACTGAAGAAAGGAACATGATGTGGTAGAAAGAGCCTTAATACGGAGTCAGGAGAGACCTCGGTTGAGAGCTTGGCCGCCTTTTAAATTATGTGTCCTTAGACGCGTCATGTCACACATTCTGAGGCTCCTGTGGAAGGGGGCTGATGGGAAGTCACTTCTGAGGTGATTGCGAATGAATGAAAAACATGTCGATTTCCTTGTTGTTATCATAGTGCCCAGTAAACATCGGTTTCCTCATCCTCCTTTCTCTTCTTGAGAGAAGAGGACCCGCTTTTATTTCTTTGTGTTTTTCATGTCACTGCACGCAATGGAGATACATCCCTGTGTCCGTGGCTCATTTTTATATACATCATGGTGGCGAGAAAGGAGTTGGTGGCACCCTGATGGGGGGGGGGGGCAGGCAGGGTTTTACTAGTGCCTTTTTATTGCTCTTCCTTATGAAACTGGGGCTGCCTCCTGGGCTAGAAACCCCCGGGTGGTCGTGTCTCTCCTTGCCTTTGACTCAGCAGCAGGGACCTCTTCCTTGGTTTCGGGGTGTCTGTGCAGCTGTGTGGGTCTCGGGAGCTTGCTGGGGTTGGCACCTAGCACCCAATGCTGGTCTCCCTCTCCCTCACAGGCCTGAGACTCGGCCGCAGCTGCCTCACCCTGCAGACTTGCTCTCAGTTGCGATTTCCCTTTCCCGGAAAAAAGAAACCCTTTCAAATACTTGGGGAAGGCGTTCTTTTATGGGCTGTGAGTGCTGGCGCACGGTTGGCAGCCCGGCTGGGGTTTGAATCTTCCTGGGCTCGCAACTGCTACTCCTGACACGCTCTTGCCTCTGGGGCGCGGGCTGGGCTGTCCTCGGGCTCCTTGGTGAACTGCTCGCTCCGGGGTTTTCAGGAGGAAGCTTGGTCGCTCATCATCACGCTCCTCGTCCCTCACAGCTGCAGTGGGAGCAGGTGGAGGGACGAGGTGGACTCGGATGCTCACATTTTCCCTTCTGGGTACTCCCTGGAAGTGAGCCAGTTGGGAAATGTCTGGGTCGTTGTTTCTGGGATGATCTTGGCATATGGGGGAAGAGGGATGCTTCTGGCTGTAGCCCTGTGGCTGGTCCTCTATCCCTGAGGTGTGGTTGAGGAAGAGCTAAACAGTCATTTAATTGTTTATTGGGTACCTGGGGAATTTTACAGGCACAAGAGCCAAGGGCAGTTCTAGAAGAAAAGCCAGTCCTGGAGCTTCTCCTGTGACTCCCTTCTTGGGCCTGAAGCTCTTGATGCTGCCTGGCATTTACAACAGCCGGGGGGACCGGAGTCCCCCACAGCTCTTTCATTTCACACACTCGTGTTAACAGATCCCGTCCAATGTGGGGGCCTCCCAAACCTCATGTCTTGCTCCTCTCAGCTGCTGGGAGCAGGAGAAGGTGTGATTCAGGCAGACCTACTGTACCAGGGATGCTGAAAGTGGAGCCCTGTGAAGCAGCACCTCAGCTGCATTGGGAGTTATTCCTGCTCGAGGCCATAACACTGGGCTGTTGAGGCCAAAAGGTAGGCATCCAGAGAGCCTGGAGGTCATGAGAGCAGTCTCTTGCCTCTAGGCCAGGCCCTGTGTTGAGGGAAGGAGGCAGTAGACTGTGCAGGGAAGAATATTGGATAATGCCTGGAATTCAGAAGGGGACCCCCCCCCAACAACAACTCACCCCCAGCCTGAGACCAGAACACAGTTGCAGGACACAGAGGGCAGGGCACAGCAGCCTGCGGTGGCCGAGATGCTGTTCAACACTCTTTGTTCTTTGTTAGGGTGCACCGTCGGCTGGCACTGAGGAGGCTGTTTTTGTTGTTTTTTTCTTCTTTTTAACTTTGGGACATAGAAGGCTCTACTTGCTTTGAGTTTCGGTGACCACATGCAACAGTCGGTGGAATCTTTCTTCTCTTTGCTTTCTCTGAACTTTCCAGAGAGTGAGCCCCTATCTCTCGGAGGATTAACTCCTCCTGCCCCCCCGGCGTTGGTGCTCCCCCACCCTGTGTCAGCATGGCAGCCTCTGTACACAGGATGTTTTCTCTAGCGCTTATCAGATGGCTTAGGAGATGCTGGGCGGAGATAGAGGTAACGTTTAACCATCCTGAATTCCTTTCAAGAGTAGGGGCCCGAGATGAACTCAGCCACAGACAGAGGGAGGGTTTGGCTGGAGCAAACGATGCTGGTTCTTCTATCTCAAAGGGAGGTGTGGGCGCCTGTGGTGGGGTGGCACCGAGAGCTTCACTTCGGGGCTTACTTAACACCCCCCCCCCACCCGACACCAGTGTGTGGGTTTGGAGCCTGTGGAATCAAAGAGAAAGTTAATAAACGATTCCTTCTTGTGTGGGGGCTGAATAATTGAATTTGTGGGATAGCCAGGCCAGTTTCTTCTCTCTTCTCATCCTCCTTTCCCTCGGACCAGCATTTCGGTCAAGGTGCTCAGTTTGAGCCCATTTGCCAAGGGTGCTCAGGGGTGGGCGCCGACACCAGACTGGGGGCCGCTGCAGCTGCGCGAGCCCTTCTCTGCCCGGACGCACTTTAAAGAGAAAGTTAATAAACGATTCCTTCTTGTGTGGGGGCTGAATAATTGAATTTGTGGGATAGCCAGGCCAGTTTCTTCTCTCTTCTCATCATCCTTTCCCTTCGGACCAGCATTTCGGTCAAGGTGCTCAGTTTGAGCCCATTTGCCAAGGGTGCTCAGGGGTGGGCGCCAACACCAGACTGGGGGCCGCTGCAGCTGTGCGAGCCCTTCTCTGCCCTGACGCACTTTCAGCGGTTCTCAACCTGTGGGTCGCAAACAATGAAAATACATCCTGCATAGCAGATATTTACATTACGATTCATAACAGTAGCAAAATTACAGTTATGAAGGAGCAACAAAAATAATTTTATGGTTGGGGGTCACCACAACATGAGGAACTGTATTAAAGGGTCGCAGCATTAGGAAGGTCGAGAACCACTGGCGGTGTTTTATATTTCCTGTCTTATCCCAGGTTGAACATGCATAGAAAACTGGCAACTAACCATGTTCTACTTGCAGCCCCACGAGAGTTCCTCCTTTGAAGGTAGAAATGATGGCACCGCAGCAGAGAGTGGCTTAGCCTGGCTTTGGGAGCAAACAGCAGGCATGGCTGGCCTGCAGACGCGGCTACGAGCTGGGAAGAAAGCCACCAGCCTTCACGGCCAGCCCCCGAGGCATAAGCATCCCTCACTTGCCCTGGGCCTGGCCATCCTGCTGTGCTTTCTCTCCCTGCCTCTCCCTGCCCCAGTGCAGGAGCAGACAGAACAGTACCTGGGAACAGCCAGCAGGCAGCACCGTTACTGGGGTGAAGGGTGAGCGGGGTTGGGATTGGTGCTGTTCAGCCCAGAGGTAGGAGATCTTGTGGCCTGGGAGCAACGCAGTGTGGAATTCAGCCCATTTGGCCTCCAAGACAGAGAACACCGGTCTAGCTTCTGCATCACGTCTCCGTTGAAAAGCCATTCTGTCGAATGGACATGGACGACTTCATGCTTTCCTTCTCGCTGACGCCAAAGAGAAAGGCGGTGCCTCTTGTCATTGGAACGTTCTGGTCAGGGCACCGGGGTAAGCTCAGTCTCTGAGGGTGGCAGGATCGAGTCTGTTTGGGCATCAGAAGGGGCGTTTGTCATTCCCGTTTCCCCTGAGCTCAGGTTGGTTGTCACTCGTTGAAAAGCCATTCTGTCGAATGGACATGGACGACTTCATGCTTTCCTTCTCGCTGACGCCAAAGAGAAAGGCGGTGCCTCTTGTCATTGGAATGTTCTGGTCAGGGCACCGGGGTAAGCTCAGTCTCTGAGGGTGGCAGGATCGAGTCTGTTTGGGGCGTTTGTCATTCCCATTTCCCCTGAGCTCAGGTTGGTTGTCACCTGGGGAGCTAGCAACCTTCCCCCGTCGCCATGCACCCATCCAGGGAAGACACGTTTTAAAAAATGAGGCCAGTGGGTGTTTTGGCACCTGCTAGGTTGGACATAGTGGTATATTTAGGAAGCTCCTCCTGATAACCAATCTCAGTTTCCCTTGTAATCAGAATATTCTCGGATTCTTACGACAAACCTGTGAGCTGAGGCTGGCTGCACAGCCCCGAACTCTGAATTGCTTCTCTGGGTGAAGCCCTGGGTGTGGCTGCTTTTGGTGTAGGTGACCGTAAAGAGGTGCGGGAGCTATTTAGGTTTCATTCAGGCCCAGATCTGGCCTCTCCGGGGCTCCCTTGTTTGTTTATAAACCGGCTTCAATGAGGCCTTTTCCTCCTCTCCTGCCCTCTCCGCCTCTTACCCTGACAGCCTCAGAGGTAAACTTAGAAGACAAATCCTTCTCAAACTGCCGCCGAGGGTGCCATAAAAGAGACATGGGGACAGTGGTGCCGGGATCCTTGCCTTTGCTCTGTGTTAACACAGAGGGATGGGGTAGCCCACATCACCCGGGGAAGGCAGTTTTTCTTCGTTTAGCTTTTAATTGCTTTCTCTCACTTTTATGTATAAAAGATTGTCCATTTAATTAACTCAGGAATGCAATTTCAAAAACACTAATGCTTTACACATGATGGCTTTTAAAATAAAAGTAGCATTCTAGCATTGCATAATGTTTCCCATTCCCCTTGCTCTCTCCCTTCTCCACCCCACCCCTCCACTCTGTGTTACCCTTTCACCGCGGAGGGGTGTTGGGAGGAGAAGGCTGGTCTGGAGTGGCCATCGGCCCCCACTTGCCCCTGAGTACTCAACAGCGACACGGCCGCCGCTCCTTTTGAAATGTCCTGTGTCGTCGGTGAAGAGAAAGGGCTCGGCTTGCCCGTTTGCCTTGGCTTGATTCATGGTTAATTCTACCCTCTTGTGAGGTCACCGGGCCCCTCCAAAAAGACCACGATGCCCTGGCAGGGTGGCTCAGTTGGTTGTAGCGTTGTCCTGTGCACCGAAAGGTTGCTGGTTTGACTCCCAGTTGGGGCATGTACAGGAGGCAACTGACCGGTCTTTCTTTCTTTCTCTCTCCCTCTCTCAAATCAATAAACATACCCTCAGGTGAGGACAAGAAAAAAAACCAAAGATCATTATGATGGCTTTTATAGGAAAAAGGAAAGAAAACCCCAACACTTGGCCCTGACTCCTTGGCCTGAGGGTTGATGATTTCACCACCTTCTCTTTTCTGAGGGAAAAGAAACCCAGCTCTTTCTCACCCCTTGTTATTCCATCGCCACCACCAGAAATGTGGTGAATTCCTCGTGTCTTTGGTCTGTCTGCTGCTCTGTTGGAGGTTCTGAGAGCCAGAATTTTACCCTTCAGACCAGCCCTCCTAGCCGAGTCCCCAGGAGACGGGGTTTTGAAAGGGAGGTTGTTTTGACAAGTTTTATCGACACCAGTGGGCGTGGGGAGGGGCAGGAGTACACACAGAAGGGAACACACGTGTGTGACGGTGCAGGGACTTGGAGATGAGATAAGCATGGTGCCCCCGAGGGCCAGTGACCTCTCACGGCCACGAGGTCGGAGCGGGATGAAGTCGGCTCTCGGGGCAGTGGTTAGCCTGTACGCCTGCTCCCTTCGTGGATTTTCTCTGGTGGATTATGATCGGGTCTTGGGAGGGACCCGGGAGTCACGTGACTCACTCACCGGCCTGGAAGCCTGCTTGCGTGCCCCTCATATTTTGTTTCTGATGATGTCCGGGGAAGAGCTTTCAGACCTCGCCGCACGCACTATAAAACACTTTGCGTTTAGATCCGACTTAATTCTCTCGATTCACCTGCTTTCTCAGGCTCCGGCCTCCCTGGCGATGAAGCACTCGGCCGTTTGGAGTGAACATCCAGTGAGTCGCCGAGGGTTTGCCTGTCTTTCGGTGCAGGTCACTCTTCAAAGGGATCCTCTCTCCCGTGGTGTCTCTTCTCCAAAGGGCACGAGTTCTGAGCCTCCCGAAGTGATGGTGGTGCTAAAGTTCCCACCCGGGAAAACCGTTGTATAGAAGTGACCAGACAGTTCCAGAAGTGATGGGACGGCTTCTTCCCTGCGGGTGGGTGTGTACGCTGTTTCTCAGCTGCCTGATGTGGGTACACGCGCATCTGGGGAGGAGCGTGTACTCTCCATTCTGCGCCGTGTTGGTAAGAATGACCTGGGAGGCGGGTGTTTCCCAAACAGGAACAGAGCTAGCGTGAACGGCTGGAGTTCGGGGACTGTGCAGTACAGCACTTTTTTGTTTGTTTGTTTTGTTTTCTGTTCTATTTGGGGAGAGAGATTTTCAAATTAACCTGGAATGAATAGAGAAGATAGCAGGAGAGGTGGGTCTAGGTTTTTAAAAATCTGCCTTCCTGGAAATGGGATCCCTCTTCCACTCTCACTTTGTTGGTATTATTGCCATCATCGCTTTATTCTTCGGAAGCATCCATTGTAGAAGACGCTGCCAGGGTTTTGAGTGCTGCTGTGAGGAGAGGTTGATGGGGACCATACGGCTTCATCATTCATTAATTCCTGGGTTCATTCAGTGAGCTGTTTAAGCTCCTGTGTGTGAGACGGCAGCCGGATGGTCTTTTGGTGCAAGCGTCAGCGCCGAGACCCCAGGCTGGCACAGGGCACGGAGCAGCTGAGCGTGCTAAATGTTCGCTGCCATTAGCAAGCGGCCTCGAGTCTGGCACGCAGGAGCTGGAACACCTATGGTCTCCAGCCTCTTGGGAATCTTTTTCCTTGTCTTCCCCCCTTGTCATAAGAAGCCCAGCGTGAATTGGTCAGTCAGCTTCCGTTACAGACAAGCGGTCGGTCACAGTTTCTGACCTGAGAGTAGAATTGATGTCCCTGTGCTTGCGCGCGGCTGTCCGAAGTCACGGCTCTCTGGCTTCTGTTCTGGAAGGACTTCTCTTTAACATCACGGGGAAACTTTGAGCTCTTCTTCCTCCCTTCCTCTCCCCCTTCCCCACTGAACTCTCTAAAAGACACCTAAGCGGTTAGGGAAATGCCAGTAGGAGCTGATGAGGGTAGATGGTGGTGGCCAAGTTCTTTAGGTGTGGGGTCGGTGCCTCCCGTGGGTGTGGCAGGCTCTGAGCCCAGCGTTGGTACACATGACCTCATTCAATCCCCAGGACAGGCCTTTGGCATCCTGGTGTTAGAGATGAGAGGCCTCATTTGGATGCAGGAGAAGTTCAAAGAGGTTTGCTATTTAGCCCCTGCTTTTGTGTTGGGAGCTGGGAATCAAACCCGGGGCTCTTACCACCTTCGTGGATTTCCTCTGGGTGTTGGGATAGACTGGCTTCAGAGTTGATGGGTAGACAAGGGCACCCAGACGGAACTGGCTCCACCAGGCTCCGGTTATGGCTACCTCCAGCATCTGCTTCTTCAGGGGCTCAGTCCCATTTGGGGGCTGGAGGTGGGGCACACGGGGTCCTAACCCACGACAGACTTAGTTGAGCTGAGACCTGGCACTTGGGAGGGGTGGCTTTGGGAGGAGCGAGGTGGAGGGGGCCTATGGGGCACCTCCCCGTCACTGAGACGTTGGTGTCACTGAGATGTTGCTTCTTGACCGGGACTCCTGTTGGCCTCTGGGTAGCTCTCCATTTGAATGTGGCAGTTGCCTAAGGCACCTTGTTCCAGTGCCGACTAGCCTGGAAGATGCTGGTTCCCCAGGAGTAATAGCTGGTCTGTGGTTGGTTCCTTGCCAGATCTTTGGCTGGACAGACAGTGTCTGCCACCCTGACCCTTGAAGCCAGGCCCTGTCCCCCACGCCCAGGTGCCGCTCACTCTTGGAGAGACCTGGAGGTTGATGGAGTTCCCTAGGCCGGAGTTGGGAGCATAGGGAGGCCCAGATGCTTTGCATGGGTTTTCCATTGCCCTGATCAGGAATGTGTTCCCTTAGGACGGGTTACGGCCTGGAAGTGAGCCTGATGTAAACATCCTTGCAGAGGCCACTCCCCTTTTAATAGAATAGAAGTGGTTTGAGGATGAGTGGGCTTGGAGGTGGGGCAGGGAAGAAAGAGACAGACGGAGGGGAGAGATTTAGTGATTAAATTCAGAAATGGGGGGTGGGCGGAGGTTGGATGATATGGGCCTGTTCTCCCAGTGGGGTCTCAGGCAGGTGCAGGACAGGGACTCGCTTCCGGAGTTGGTGTAGTGCAGACCGGCTGGTTCTGTTAGACAGTGTGATTTATTGAGCAGCTGGACGAGCGGAGAGGGAAACTGAGGTGTTCAGGAAGAGCCAGGATTTGGGGAAGAGCTGGTGCGGGCTGCATGAGGACTTCTGGGAGGTGCCTACTAATTCAAGCACTTCAGGGACCTTCAGCATCATAGTCAAAACTGTACCACTTTGGCACACGATGTTTTGAGGAAACTAGACTCCTTTTCTTCTCCTTTGAGGGAGGGGCTCAGGGGTTCTGGGAGAATCTGGGTATTCACCCACACCCTAAGGTGGAAGGATGGCCCAGAGTGGCCTTCTGCAGCAACCTGTGTGTATACCCCTCCCTCCTTGCCAAAGCAGTACTCCGGGGTCACCCAGGGTACGTTCCACGTGGCAAATCTGCCCTGGGTAGTTTTCTGTTTGGTAGGGAGTTTAGGCGCACTCCAGGCAAAGCCACAGCAACCACTCGTGCCTGGCTAGTCAACTTTCAGGGCTTTGGTGTGAAGCTGGTTTAAAAGCATTGGCAGGGCTGCAGGGACTGGCCTGTGGTTTCACTGGTGAGGGTTCCAGGATTGGGGGTCCGGCATCAGGGGAGACCACAGCACGAACCTTCCTATTCTGGCATCTCAGAATCTCGGTGCTGGAGTGTGCGGAGGAGAGAGAAGGTGTAAACGATTTAGTTCGCCTTCAGAATGTGGGATCTAATCTAAGCATGATTAAGCGGATCTGATTTTATAGATTGGAATTTCTAAGTGATAGAAACTGATACGGTTAATGTGAAATATTAACTTAATAAAAAGCCTCATTACCTGATGCTGAAGGGTAGAGGGAAGGAAAAAAGATTCTTGGTAATGTGTCTGATCTTTTGGAAATGAAGTCGGATTAAAGTTTTCTTGGTAAAAACGGAATTCTTTGATCTTGTTTTTGCACATGCTGTGCTTAAATATTAACACCAATTGAGCAAATTGCCTTTTAACTGCCTTTATTTGCTTTCATTAACAGTATAATTTAAAAGCTTAAGAATTTGCATGGAACCTGTTGTGCATGTTGCGGGGAGGGACTATTCATAAATTAATTAATCGTGAGAACATTTTCTTTAAGGCAGGTCATGAAACCCGAGCATGGTTTCTGGAAAGCGATGACATGTTTTTGCTGTTTCTTGGGGACTTGATGTACTTTTGGCTTAGAGATGTGCGTGTGTGTGTGTGTGTGTGTGTGTGTGTGTGTCAACTCTTACCTCATTTGGGACCCTGACAGCCAGATCATGACAGCTTTCAATACGGGTTACACAGCAGCTTCCTTTGTGTGTGTGTGTGTGTGTGTGTGTGTGTGTGTGTGTGTGTGTGTAGTAACTTGGCTGGATCAGGAAAAATGTTAATGACTGGTCATGTTTTAAGTTGGGTGAGCCTAATTACACTGTAGTTTCCAGAGAGCTAACGGCAATACCATTGGTAGTTAAGCACTAGTTTCAAAATTAAAAACAACCTATTTAATTGGCTGTGCTCCTTAAACTGTTTATCTCCTCCCTCTCCATCTCTGACCCACCCACCCCACCCCCTTCCCTCTCCCTTTCATTTCTACACCAGCAGGGAGTGGACAGAGAGAGCGAAACTGGCCGGTGCTGCTAACCACAAGGTTGTCCTTCCAGTGTGTGACATTAACTGCATTGTCCTCTCACGAAATGACTCTAAACATGTGAAAAGTTTCCAGAATGATTTCATTGAAATCATTTGCTTCCTTCTGCACAGA
Source organism: Myotis brandtii (assembly GCF_000412655.1). Lineage (NCBI taxonomy): Eukaryota > Metazoa > Chordata > Mammalia > Chiroptera > Vespertilionidae > Myotis > Myotis brandtii. The sequence continues at coordinate 5,611,864 of NW_005353538.1, read as the reverse complement.
TGTTTTTGTGGTTTAGAACCTCAGCCAAGGCAAACATTATGAATGAGCTAGAGACCACCCTGTCCTATGAAGGCCTGGAGGTTCCTCGGGGAGTGATTTTACACGCGCTGTTCTGACGCCTCTGTTTTGACAGCACTCAGCCCTTCCTTCTCCTTCAGCTCCCTGTCCGGTGCTATTGGTTTGTTGTGGGTGGTTTTCCTAATTAATTTAATCTGTGGTCTAGGTTTTCAGGGCTCACAGATGCCAGATGCTGAATTTATTTATCTCTAGTGTTTTTGTTGGCTACTGTTGAGACACATTTTTCCTCTTCCCTTTTTACTCTCTCTTCCTTTTGGAAGCTTCCAGACCTACTTCAATGAAGAAAGAATCTCTCTTGTGAGCATTTGTCACGTGTGTTTTCTTGGGTGTGTCTGGGGAGAAATACAGATTTTAAATAATATATTTTATTTTAAATATATTTTTATTGATTTCAGAGAGGAAGGTAGAGGGAGAGAGATAGAAACACCAATGATGAGAATCATTGATTGGCTGCTTCCTGCATGCCCCGCACTGGGGATCCAGCCCATAACCCTGGGCATGTGCCCTTGACTGGAATCGAACCCGGGACCCTTCAGTCTGCAGGCTGGACTTCTCTATCCATTGAACAAACTCAGCTAGGGCAATATAATATATATTTTTAAAAGTCATTACAAAACCCAAAGTATATAGAGGAAAAGATGGATAAGCTTGACTACATAAAAAATTTCAAACATTTTGCCTGCTTTTCTATTGGAGTTTTGTTTTTTCCTTATATGTTTTTTGGTTCTCTTTCTATATAAATCAGAAATGTTAATTCTTTACCTACTGAATGCATAGAAAGTATTTTCCCCAGGCTATCATTTGTCCTGTAATTCTGATTATGGTTCTTATTTTATAATTTATTTGAAATTATATCATGTTTTTTATCACATTTTATAATTTATTTAATTTTAAAATGTCACAGTGATATCTGTAGAATGGATGGCATAAAGCCTTTAATGGTCGTGTTTTACAGTTTGAATTTGGGAAGAGTATTCAGAAAATTGAGAGAGAGGGAGTGAGAGGAAAGAGGAAAGAATTAATGAATGATGTTTTAGAAAAAAGATTGGTTCCCCCTCCCTCCGGTAAAGAAGTGCACTGCCTTCTGAGGCCCCGTCTCTTCCTCTAAGGGGATTGTGCTCTGGTGCTTTACATGCACTTGCAGCACTAAGACTTGCTATTCTGAAGAGACCCTACGAGAGTTATCTGGTCACAGAAGGCAGCCTCATCCTGTTCTTGCTCTAGTCCTCCCCAGCCTTTAAGACCCAGTTAAATGAAAACTCCATAGAGCCATCTCTCTTTTCATACACTTCATTTTCACCTCTCAAAGCATCCTAGCTCATGGCAGAAATACTTTTGCATATCTAACCTTCCTTCTTTGAGAGCAAAGACCTTCCTGTCTTACTCTTCTTTGAATTCTGAACTGTCTGTAGCAGTCAGTGTATAATAATCATTTATGAATGGGTAGTATGCCAATCAGATCAACTCTCACCCATTCTTATTCTCTATACATTCTTCTGAGACCACTGCATCCTTCAAAGAGGTATTTGGGGCCTTGATGTCCAACATTGCATGTATTTGCATAAATAAGGTTGACTTAGAGGTATTAGAAACTGGATGGAGTTCTGGGAAGAACAAAGGGGAGAGAACCAGGGAAGAAGGAATTCCAGAGCTGCTAGGATATTCCAATATAAAACGCATTTGATCATGACCTTTTCCCCAGAGGTGAGTTGGTGGCAGCTTATTCAACAGATACTTACTGAATACCTGACAAGTGTTTTGCTTTGAGTGAGTTGATGTAGCACAGATACAAATAAGACATGGTCTTTGCTCCTGTGAAGTATTCCATAGTTTGGGATTTGTTCAGGAAATGGGACTTAAAAAATACAGAAATTCTGGGAATGATCCTTCTATGCTATCCCTCATTCTATTTTGATGACCTATCCTCTCTTTTCCTGTCTAAATGAAGCTGGTGGGGCTTGACTTTTCCAAGACCAACTCTATTGAGCTTATGGGTGGACAGCCACGAGTTAGTTCTGTAGCCATCTCATTAGTCTTCAACTGAAATGTGGCATTTCTTCCTTTATTTGTGTGTATTCACTTATTCATTCATTCAGCCATTCAACACAAAGTTGTTCAATCAGTCTTGTCTATCTTAGTCAAGTTTTAAGTATGTAAGCTCCCACTATTCTCCTATTATAATGATGATTTATTAGTGGAAATAATGGATGACAGGGATAAAATGGTTACTGGAAACCTCAGCCCATGGGCTGCCTTATAAACTCCAGGTGATTCAGTAGAAACAGTACTATTTCTGTTTCCATGACATATCTTTAGGAAATAAGTAGAAATACTGGTTTCTTCTCTTAGGGGTCTAGAATAGCCTGATGTTCTAATTCGAGATGATTTCTGGGGAATGTGTCACTGATTCTCAGCACAATAACTGCACAAGGTAGGGACCAGTAAGTGTTTGCTGAAACAGAATAATGGATGAAGACCGGAGGTAGGTCTTGATGAGAGCAGTTACTTTGGGGCAAGGGTATGGCAGGGAATCTGATTGGGGAAGTGCACACTGGGGCTGCAGTGTGTATGGGTGGTTTGTTGTAATATTTTTTAGACCTTTTGAATAGCTAAACCATTTTTTAAATTTCTCACTGTTTTCCCACCTGGTTGATTGCTGCTGGTCCAGCCTGAGCACTACAGAGGGAGCGTATTTAAGCTGTAGTGTTTGTGAAAAAAACGTTTGCTTCAGTTCTTAAAAGTTCTTTCTGGGAAAGACCATACCATATTTTTTATAAGATGCCCTCCATGTATCAGACACCCCCCCACTTTTCCAACCCAAAATGAAGAAATCAATATTTTAAACATTTTGCTGGTTTTCCTCTCAAGGCTTCTTATTTTTTGGCTTCCTAAGGAGTTGTTCTTCCTGTTTTCTCCACTGTCTGATCCTACACTCAGTGGGAGGAGGTCCACATTGTCTCTCTGCAGCTCTATTTCCATGCTCTTTTGCAAAGCTGATTACATTCAGTTTGAATTTAGCAGAGTAAGACAATCACTTACTGGTATTTATCTTTTTATTTTTTGACATCTTTATGGGCTCAAAATGCTCTGGTTCCTGTTGCATCTGAGCACCCTCCACCTCCAATTACAGAATCAGTTGACGTCAGTAACAATAAAGCCCGTGATTGGAGGAAGCCTGTTTGACAAGGTATGGGCAGCTACGTACCTACGAGGCTCCCTCCTCAGCTGACTTCCATGTATAAGACGCCACTCGATTTTCAGTCTAACAATTTTAGAAAAAAAATAGCGTCTTATACATGGAAAAATACGGTAGGTTACTTCTTAGTACCTGAGATCAGGGTGGAAGGTGAGGTGGTCCCTGGAATGCCAGTCCTGAGGCCTCGTCTCTTCCTCCTTCTGTTCAGGGGAGGAGGCGCGGGTGTGGGAGGGTGGGTGTTGCTGCAGCCTGTGGGCTCATTTCATTGCTCTGTCTGCATCTGAGGAGCTGCGGTGTTCCCTCTGGGAAGGCCCTTCTAGGGAAAGGAGCCCTCGCTTTCATATGTGGGTGTGACCAGGGCCGGGAGAATGTGCGTCCTCCAGCACAATTTAAAGTGTTTGGGGTCTGTAGTCTCTCCAGAGGTCAAAGGTGAGACAGACTTTTTGGCTGGGGTTGTTTTCCTCCCCACTCTTTTCCTTTTTTTTACTCCCTTTCTTGTTATCTCCACTTCCAAACACCAGCTTTGATGTCTTTTGTTGGGACTTCAAGAAGACTCTTAGCACATGGGCAGGTGTTGGTTTTAGTGAGCAGGCGAGAGTCCTGCATTCTTCCAGGGGAGCGAGTGGTCCCGCATTCCTTCCTGGCCTCTTCCCCTCATTCAGTGGGAGCAGGAGTCCCCGATGCCAGTGCCGACCTCTGGGTGGGGTGGTGGGTGTGCACCAGGACTTTCTCCCCGTCTTTTTAAAGCCTGTCTAGGGATCTGTCTTCCTTCAGAGCGCCTGAAGAGAGGTTGTCTAACAGCCTCATGTTAAGGTTTCATTAATCAAAGACACTTCCACTGCCCCTTTACAGAAACACAACTGCTTGGGCTGTCCTCTGCTGACCGCCTGCTAATTTATCTTTCCTGGAGGAGGGAGGGGAGAGGGACAGAGGGGCAGGCCGCTGCTCTAAGGAATGATCGCCACGCCTGCCCCTAGCATCATGTGTGTGTTCCCATGTTGCCTTTCACAGTTTGCTCTGAGTGGTGGGCTGCAGGCGGCACCCTGCCCTGACCTGTCCACCCAGCAGGGGATTAAAACTACTGACAATAGCCACTGGACATGGCTTTACCTGGCCTCCTCTTTTTGTTTGCTGAGAAAATTTCCACTTCTAACTTCCATCCCCAAGGTTTGCTGAAATCTGGGGCAGAAAGTGCTAGAAGAAAGAAATGAGTATGGATGCATGTGTTTGAGTGTGTTTAATGGACATTCTAGGTGAAGTGAGGGGTGATGGGGACATTAATACCTGGGAACCAGTGACCTGAAATGGTCAGTCTTCCTTTTCAGCTTTGCCGAACTTCTCATTCTTAGGTTGGAATCTGACCTTCTGTAACCCTCAGCTCAGAAGATATTTGGGCATTTGGAAACCTCTCAGGGCCTCCTAAGTAGGTGATTGAGCAGTGTGTTTGTGTGTGTGTGTGTGTGTGTGTGTGTGTTTGAAAGCTAGGTCTCCACTGGGGAGTAGCTTTGAACTCTATTCAATTCATCAAATATTTACTGAATACCTACTGGATGTGTCTGGCTCAGATGGAGAAGTAATGGCGAGGCATACCTCTTTTTCTGGCTCTTAATTTGGGGTTGGTCCTAGTACACAAATGGCTACAATAAAAGATAGGCTAAGACATGTTCCCCAAGACAATTAGAAAATGCATTGGAAGCTCCAAGAAGGGCATGGTCATATCTGACTTACTCATTCAACAAGTATTTATTGAGTTCTACTATACACCAGACAGTGGGGATAAGGAATCCAAAGATGTGGTCCTTGCCCGGTAGAATCTTTTAAGCTAACAGGGGGAGGCAAAGCCACAGACACAACAATACCTTGTAGTATAATAAAAGTGGTAATGAAGTGACCAGCATGGAATAGAGGGATAGAGGGAATGGAGGCAAAGCAGTGATAGGCTATGCTTTGGGAGGGACTGCAGGCAGGGCTGAGCTGAGAAGGTGACATCTGAGCAGGGTTTTGAAAGATGAGAGAAGATTGCTGGTTAGACAAGAGGGAAAGGCTTTCCACATAGAAGAAACAGCATGTGCAAAGGCCCAGGGGCAGAAAGGAGCAGAGAATAGCAGGCCGTTTGGTTTCACTGGAGCTGGAGATGTGTAAAGAGGTAGGTAGAGGTGGTAGTCGGAGGCGATGTTGAGCCTATTAGAAAGGTTTTGCTTGCTCAGCAAAGAGACCTAAATTTTATTTTATACATTTGGGGTGAGATGCCGAAAAATTTTCATCAGATGGATGAAATAATAGGAAGTACATTTTAGAAAGAGCACTCCAAGTGTGGCATTGAGAATGGATATGTGGGAGTCATCCTGGAGTGGAGGGTAGCACTTAGGAGCCTGTTGAGTGGTTTGGATGAGAGATAATGCAGGATGAATTATGGCAGTCGCAAAGAAGGTGGGGGGGGGGTGTAGATTCCAGGGGTGAAGGGTTAGGTCTCGCTGACCCGGTGGGAGGATTATGAGAAGGAGTTGAGAGAGACTCCTGAGTTTCAGCTTGGATAACTGGTGGATGGGATATAAAAGTTCTGGGTGGAGAAATCGTTAAGTCTATGTTTTAGACCTGCTGTTTGAGGGCGATCTTGGAAAAACTATGAAGAGGTAGTCTGTATTTGCAGGGGGTCAAGCTATTTTGACAGGCAGAAGTTCTCTGTCTACCAATCCCATTGTGTTCATTGACTTTAAAAAAATATATTTTTATTGATTTCAGAGAGGAAGGGAGAGGGAGAGAGAGATAGAAACATCAACGAGAGACAGTCATTGATCGGTTGCCTCCTGGAGGCCCCCTACTGGGGACCGGGCCTGTAACCGAGGTACCTGCCCTTGACAGAATTGAATCCAGGACCCTTCAGTACACAGGCTGACACTCTGTCCACTGAGCCAAACCAGCTAGGGTGTGTTCATTGACTTTTGATGACATTTTAGAGCAGGGGTCCTCAAACTTTTTAAACAGGGGGCCAGTTTACTGCCCTCAGACTGTTGGAGGGCTGGACTATAGTTTAAAAAAAAACTAGTCGGCTGCTAAGCAACAGGCAGCGGCGGCAAAAACACCCGGCGGGCCGGATAAATGTTTTCGGTGGGCCGTATGTGGCCTGCGGGCCGCAGTTTGAGGACCCCTGTTTTAGAGTGTACAGGAATCAGAAGTATCTTAATTCCATAGCAGAAAGAAGTATTTTTGGAGTCCCCTGAATAATGAAAAGTGTTTTCATCAAAGGTTTTTGCTCATGTGTGTGCTGACATCTGGGGAGTAGAGATAGATACTTTCCTTAGGTCTGGATTCCCGGGCCAAGAGCTCTTCCCTCATTCCTAGTCAATCCTCTGCAGTCAGTGATGGATGAAACCAGACTCTGAAATTTTAATCCTTGGCTGTATAGACAAAACTGTATTTATCGCAGGAACTCAGGTGTGTGTCTGAAATAAGTGTGTTGAATCTATTGTATATTTTATTATTCCATAAAATCCAGAGAATCTGGAGAAAACAGGCCCCGGGTTTTGAGGAAGATTTATTTTTTATAGTCTTGGCTAATTCTCAGATGTACGGAATCTTGGAACGTGGCGATCACACAGTTCGCTTACCTGGGGAAGCGTAGGTCCTGAGAACTGAAGGGCTGGAAGTGTGGCCTCCTGCTTCACAGTCCAGTTCTCTCTCACCCTTAGGAGAAGAGCCTGAAGAGAATCAGTCGCCAGTGAGGGGTGAGGGAGAGAGCAATCCTGATATATAAAAAGCCAGGGGCCATCACGACCAAAACAACCGAATGGACCACTGAACAGCAGGCTGCGTGGGGCGACAAGGCCGTCAGGGGGGTTAGTGAGGGATGACCAAACGACTGAACAGCAGGCTATGGGGGGGGCAACCAGGCCGGCAGGGGGACAGTTGGGGGCGACCAGGTTGGCGGGGTGGGGGGCCAGTTTGGGGCGATCAGGCAGGCAGGCAGGTGAGCAGTTAGGAGTCAGTGGTCCCGGATTGTGAGAGGAATGTCCGAGTGCCGGTCAGACATCCCCCGAGGGGTCCCGGATTGGAGAGGGTGCAGGCAGGGCTGAGGGGACCACAACCCGTGCATGAATTTCATGCACCGGGCCTCTAGGGTTTCTAATAAAAGGAGGGTGTGTGTGTCTGTGATAAGAGTGTTCTGGCTTTCATGGTTTTACTGATCTCAATGTAACCGACTTGGGGTTGGAGCAGCAATGAATAGGGTGCACAAATCACCCGGACAGTGTCTTGGAGTTCAGTTAACATTTCAGGTTGACCTTTGTGATGAAGAATTCAGGGGGTAGGGTATGTGTGTGAGAGAAAGTGTGTGTGTCTGTGTGGGTGCACAGGGTCACTCTCCACCACCCGGGACTTAATTGTAAGGTTTCCTTTGAAGGATTCCCATTAGGGACCCTTTCGTTCCACATCCATTGCTCTTCTGAAGGACGCGCAAATCTCTCTCTCTGTGAGGCTAGAGCAGTGGTTCTCAACCTTCCTAATGCCGCGACCCTTTAATACAGTTCCTCATGTTGTGGTGACCCCCAATTTCATTGTTACAAATTGAACATAATTAAAGCATAGTGGTTAATCACAAAAACAATATGTAATTATATGTGTGTTTTCCGATGGTCTTAGGCAACCCCTGTGAAAGGGTCGTTGGACCCCCAAAGGGGTCGCGACCCACAGGTTGAGAACCGCTGGGCTAGAGAGAGGTGGCACCAAGGTGCTGTGTGTGGGGTGGGCCAGAAGTTGAGAGCTGGCCAGCATGGAGGAGGACTCCTCTGGTCCCACCTGGAGAGAACACTGGTTTGGGTCTCTGCAGTGATGGGGGTGTGGGTTTTACAACCAGAGCAACAGCTCTCCACTGTGAGCTCTGCTCTATGTCATCCTTGTGTTCGGCTCTAGCAGCCACATTTGATTTAATCATCACAGCAGGTTTGTGGTATCATTAAATCAGGGGACAGATAAGAAACTGAAACTCGGAGGGTTAAGTGCCTTGCCTGGTGTCACACGGCCAGGAAGTGGTGGCGCTGGGATCTTGACTGTGATGCCCCGGCTGGCCCATTGCCTGAGATGCTGCTCGTGAGGAAAGCTCTGTTCACCTGGTAGTTCACTCTTTAGAGGCGGGATTACTCCCAGGAAAGCTTACAGTTTCCTCTACTGATTCAAGAAGGACCGAGTCCTGTGGGCACAGGTGGAGGGTCTTGGAGGCGGAGGGATGAGCTGGCAGCCTCTTGGGGGAACAGTGTAAGAGGAAGGGTGGGGCCCCGCATCCAGTCACGTCGCAGTACCAGAGGCCAGCGAGGCTTTCCCAGGGACCAGAGAGCCTGGTGGCCCCTCCTCCCAGCACTCCTCTCTGGAGGCAGAGCCAGCACTTCTAATGAACTACGGGGATGGGATGCAGGCGGCAGGCTGGGAGCAGGGTGGAGGCTCTCCGTCCACACACTTCCGTTAAGCGCCCTACAGCTTCGTTCATCCCCGTCTCCCTTCTCCCCTGCTTTTCTGCATTCCTTTCTATATCTCATCCTTTAAAACTGGGTTCTCTTTAGCCCTAACCGCTTTGGCTCAGTGGATAGATGGTCGACCTGGAAACTGAAGGGTCCCGGGTTCGATTCTGGTCAAGGGCATGTACCTTGGTTGCAGGCTCGATCCCCAGTAGGGGGTGTGCAGAAGGCAGCTGATCGATGTTTCTAACTCCCTCTCCCTTCCTCTCTGTAAACAATCAATAAAAATATATTTTTAAAAATAAAACTGGGTTCTCTTTATATCTAAACGTGCTGTCTTCTGCAGTGGGAGAGCTATAGAGATGAAGGCCAATGGACTTACTCCCCACAGTGCTGGCAAGAATCAATCTTAGCTGCCCAATTTCTTCACCTGCCCTCCCTCGTGGTACGGGCTCCACGTTCACCCCAGGGAACTGCTGGGTCTGAGTTCCTTGGCGTTCTTTCTCTTTCTCTTGGGGAGCTTTATGTATTCAACTCAGTCACAGGCTGTAGAGGGTGGCAGTGCTGGTTGGGAACCAAGTCGGGGCCTTCCAGGGACTGAGGGCCTTTGTCTGACTCTGGAGATGATGGTGATGGTGATTGGTCTGGAATTGGGGTGAAGTGCTGGGAGTTGAACAAAAACGGTGGAAAGGGGAAGGGCCAGCATGGACCTGGGGTGCCTTTGTCCTCATTGGCCTTCATCTCTATATCTTTCCTGGCCCCTCAGGACTCTCCCCTCTGCTGGGAACTCACGTGGCCTTAGCTTCTCCAGCTGCACCTCTGTGGACAGGGCCAGTCTCCATAGTTCAAAGGTTGGAAAAATAGTGGGCCAACGGGGTGCCCCGTTGCAGTTCTTGGTCCTGTGAAACCTCCCTGACCCATGTTCAGAGAAACCTCGGGATTGTAAGGAGTCTGAGGTAGAAAATGTCGTTCCCACCACGTGTTCCTGGTGAGGAAGCTTTCCCATTGACGCCCTAAGAAATGTTTAACATGAATTCGCCAGGATAAAAGCACGTAGTTTGTGGCATTGACTAGTTTCCATGGTTTAAAGCTCCCACCAGGGCTGATGTCAAGCTGCCATGTGAAATCACTGACGCAGTGTTGGGAAGAGGAGCCCCCCGTGGCGTGGGCTGGCTCTGGGACACCACGGCCCCTGAATACGAGCACTGGAATACGAGCAGCCTAGTCAGACTGCAGAATGGAGGTCTGATCCTTAGTTGGGCTGCCAGGACAATGAGGGAGATGAATTCCTCACCAAATCTAAACATGAAAACCCTGGCTCTGTTCGTTGTCTCTGCTTTCCTACGTGTGGTTCTTGATTCTTGCCAGCACTGTGGGGAATAAGTACTGTTACGTAGTACCTTTACTATGTACACGGTTGTCATTACTTGAAAACTTATGTACATTATCTCATCGAATCTTGCAATAATCCCATGCAATAGGAGCCATTATTCTCTCAATTTTACAGATGAGGAACAGACACAGAATGGATAAGTAGCTTGCTCAGGGTGACAGAGCCTCTAAGTAGAGAGCCAGAATTTGAAACCCGGGTTGTCTGATCCCAGATCCCAAGCTTTCACCCACTATATTCTACTGACAGCTTTATAACGTATCACATCTCCAAGTGTGACTTGACTCCCAAGAGAGAGCCCTCTAGCAAAACCTCAGCTCCTGATGGCAGCTCTTCATTTTGGACTGTCAAGGTAGATTCTCTGAGATGCGAGGTGTTACGACCCTGTCCTTGGTCAGTTTGGTTGCAAGGAACTGGCTGTCCTCTAATAAGACACTTCTGAGTCCCAGGCTTACAGATTTCACCGAGGACTGATATGGCTGCATTCTTCATAGACACTGGGTTTTCCTGTTCCAAAAATGGTGATTTCTATGGCAACCATGTATTCTAGCAGATGTGTGCCTGGTATGGTTGGCAGAAGGTGGGATCAGAAATGGAAACGGCCTTTTATTCTTCACGTGCGGAATCCACACCCTGTATGTGAGGCACATAAGAGGGAAAGCATGGCATCCTAGAATCTGTAAGATCTGTGGCCCAGCGAAGAGGTACTTGTTTAATTAAGACTGATTTTTGTCTGGAGCTTGAATTGGGCTGTACGTATTTAGTTTCTGTTTTTTAAGGAACATTTTTGGCAGATGCACCTGTTGGTTTCAGTTCAATGGATGTTTATCCTTCCAGTTTCTGTAGGATGTGGACACTTACCGCGGGGGGTAGGGCAGTTAAATGAGCATGGAGAAGACACTGTCTTGGCTCATGAAGATCTCAAAGTCTACGTTCATGTATATTACTGAGAGCTTTTTTTTATTGTCAATAAAAACTAAAAACAATCTGTGCCAGCTTTAGCTAAACGAGAGGACTTGCCATAACATGGGAGTGTTACATGGAGCCCAGGGGCAGGCAGGCAGCCTCCTTCGAAAGGGAGTGAGGGGAACGAAGAACTAGCAGCCAGCCAGCAATATGTGCCTTCCTGTCCTCATCCTTCCTTCAGTCTGTGCGTCGGGTTTCGTGTTCATCTCTCTGCAGACCAGAGTCTAAAAGTGATGACCCCAGGACTCCCAGGGCCCCATGTGACAAGAACTGATCGCACTTTCCCTGCACGTGCCCGAGCTTCTAGAAGAGGAGGAGGAATCTGTCTGGCAAAGCTTGTGCAGGCGTCCGCCCCGGCCAGCCACTGGCTGCGGGCTTTTTGGTGAGGGCCCTGTCTGAGCTTGGGCGGCCGTAACAAATGCCACAGGCTGGACGGCTTCGTCAGCAGAATTTATTTATCACAATCTGGAGATTGGAAAGTCCGAGATCGATATCCAGCATGGTCTGCATCTGGGGAGAGCTCTCTTCCTGGCCTGCCTTCTCCCGTGTCCCCACACGGAGGTGGGGGCGTGCATGTACCAGCCTCGCTGGTGTCTCTTCTTATAAGGACACTAATCCTGTTGGGTCAGGACATCACCCTTCTGACCCCATTTAACCTTAATTACCTCCTAAATATAGTCACACTGGGGGTTAGGGCTTCAGCATATGAATTTGGGGGGAACACAGTACAGTCCATAGAATCCTGTAGTATAAGATGGCTGCTGGGATTCACCCTTGAGTCCTGTGGACTGGAAGGGGCCCCCAGGAGATGGGACACTGGACACAATGCCGGGATAACGCCACATGCCAGGTCAGAATCCGCACCTCATTGTCGACGCACTGCATTTGGGGTGTGGCTCTGCCATTAAAAGTGTGTGTCTGTGTGTGTGTATAGCTCAGATGATGAGTATTTTTGAAACTTGGAATCCATGAACCACAGATTATTTCTGAATTAGCAACCAGAATGGGAATAATCTCGACAGGGTTTCAGCCAATGCGCTCTGCTTTTAAGATCACTTTTTTCTCTGGAGAGAGGTTGGGGGTGACGGGGAGCAAAGTCCAGCTCGATTCTCCCTGTGACGCTTAGGACATCCATGTCACGTTTGCTCCATTTACCAGTCGCCGTGAGTATCATGCGAGGCACATCGCCGCGGGTCAGGCCTGCTCACGGAGCCGGCCGCCTGCTTTATTTTCAATACGTCAGTGTCGGCAGCGCTTATAGCAGAGGCTGTGAGGGAAGACGGCCTCCGGGCAGACGTGTCCATGGCGGCGCTGGCTGAAAAGTCTGAGCAGAGTTCTCAGGTTTACCCAGATGCCTCCCCGCCAGCTCCTGTCTCTTAGCATCTCCCTTGTCTCTTCCCCCAGCCTCCCTCCTACCAAACCGGGTCCCTCCTACCAAACCGGGTCCCTCCTACCAAACCGGGTCCCTCCTACCAAACAAGGTCTGAGCTGAGGTGCTCTGGAATTCAGCCTCCCTGGCTCTGGGATTAGGGCCAGGCATTTGGAAATGGAATGGTGGGAGAGGGACAAGCACTCGGACATTAACCCCTTGGACCCGGAGCAGAGAGGCCTGGCCATTCCGGTCGCCGGCCAGTCCGCGTCTCTTGGCCACCCCTCTGAAACCCGAGCGCTGCCCGAGGAGACAGCTAAGCCAAGGCAGGCGCTGTCTCCCTGTCCCCAGGGCCCCTACGGGGCCTGTCCTCAGTGACTCCGCCACACACCTGTTCCAGCCTCTCACTCGTCCTCACTGGTGGGGACACGCACGCCGCACAGAGTGAGGGGCTGTGCAGGAGGGAGGCTCGGAGCAGCCGAGAGGCCATCGGGTCTGTAGGGAGCTTGCCCGTGGCCTGTGACCTGTGACCTGTGAGCTGGCGTGTCCCCTCCTGCCCGCCCAGCACTGCAGGTGCAGGCCCAGCATGTGGGGCGGGAGGGCACGCACGGTGAGGGGCCTCTTCTCTGTGCCCAGCTCAGATTCTAGACCATTGAACTGTTTTCCTCCAGACTTTTGTGGGAGTTTACAAAAAAGACAAACAATAGCATACACATTTTAAGAAATGAAGCAATACAAAGATATGTGAAGAGCTAACAATATCCTGCATCCCCCTGCTTTTCAACCCTACTCTAAGGACACTAGTATGTGTTTTATTTTTATGAAATAGCTTCAAACTTACAGAAAAGTTTCAAGAAAAATACAGAGCTTTGATTCCGTGTTTATCAGTTTTTGCCATTTGCCTGCTGGGTTTCTTCTGCATCCAACCTACCCACAGGCCGCCTTCGGTGGTACGAGGCACGAGGCAGGCGGCATTCTCCTCCATTTAGACACGGAGGCGGGGCCCACGCCGTTGAGCAATGTGCCGACGGTCACACAGCTCTCAGGTGGCACGGCAGGCTTCCAGCACCTTCCCCGGGACGTCACTTGTGTTTCAGTTTTTGTCTTTCCTCCTAGGACTTCTAGTCGAACTCAGAGAGAGAAGCAAAGTGGTGGCCAGAGGCAGGAGGTGGGGGAAGAGGCAGAGGTGGTACAAGGGTGTAAGCTTTCAGCTATAAAGATGAGTAAGGTCTGAGGGCTAAAGTACAACATGGGACTGCAGTTGGGAACACTGTTGTATAACTGACATTGGCTAAGAGAATAGAACTTAAATGTTCTCACCGACGGGAAAATATGTGAGGTCATGGAAGCGTTAACCAAGTGGGAGGAATCCTTTCACAGTGCATATGTATATGAAGTCATCAGGATGTACATTTTAAGTATCTGATAATTGTACTAGAGGCCTGGTGCACGAATTCGTGCATGGGTGGGGTCTGGCCGGCCCCGCCCCCTGGTCGAACTCCAGGTCAAACTCCCAGTCGAGGGGACAATTTGCATATTAGCCTTTTATTATAGAGGGTTTGTCAGTTATGCCTTTATAAAGCTGAAAAGAATAGAATAAAAAGAAAAAAGAAGAAAACGAGAAGAGCTTAGCTACCTACATAGACAACTGGGAATCCTGGGATACTATGAATACATAATTACTATTTAATAAATATTGGTTGGCTAAAAAATAGACTGCCTCCATTTCTTCCCCAGGGAGGGGATGCTACGGAATAGGAGCAGGTGCAAGTCCTCCCCCAGGGACCCCCCCCCCACCAGTGAGCTCCATCTCCTCCGTTGTCTGGTTTCCCTGGGGGACAGACTGGCTGGCTGGGAGGGGGTCCAGGTGCCGCTTGTTGTGGGAGGGGCACCTTGCCTCAGACCCTCTTTGCTTTGGACAGCCAGACGAGGTCTTTCAGGACCCACCTACACTGCGTCAAGGAAGCGCACTCCACAAATGCACCTGCTTTCCATGGCGAGGCAACAGGACAGAACGAGAAAGCGGCCCTTCCCTCGGAGAGTCGAAATTGCTGGTGTCTTTTGACGATCTGGGTTTGTCGCTCAGACTCTGGGGACTGATGTGTCCTTGAAGGGAGAGGACGAGTCCTTGGTTATACCCCAGGCCTCCAGCCCCGCTGAAGGTGAGCTCCTGGGTGGAGGGGTTGGAGCACGCCGTGCCCAAAGGTCCTGCCACTTCCAGGCTCTTTCTGGCTCTGAACCGTTTGCTTCTCTGATCTCATTGGAATCCGTCCCTTTGGCCCGGGCGTGGATAGTGCTTTTATCTGATGTCAGCTCTGCCCAGCTGGTCTTGAAACGAGGTGACTCGTGCTCTGTATTGGAATATCTAGAAGGGAGCCACGGAACCAGGCGCCTCGCGGCCCGCCGTTACCCATGCAGAGCTCTGCTGGCAGCTGCGCCTCTGGCCTCGTTTCTCTCTGAGGGGACGACGGCAGGGCCGTCGTAGGGGCCCTGGTGTGATGTAAGTCTGGGTCCTGTGGGACGGTCCTGGGAAATGTGGTCATGAAGGAGCTGGCGATGTAGCCTGGGAAGGGGGAGGTAGTGAGCCCCTCCCTCCGATTTGAGGGAGCTGAGTGTTAAGACTGGGCCTGGCCTCCTCTTTGTCAAGGGAGGGCTGGAGACGGCTCTGCAGCAACAGCAGTGAGGTGAGCGCTGGGCAGTGGCCAGACGTTGCTGCCTCTTGGGGGATGTTCTGAAAGCTAGTTCCTGGAGACCTTACACACGGGAGGGAGGCCCTGGGTGTCCTCAGCCGAAGCCAGAGGCCCGGGGGATATGACCTTGGCAGGGGTCCTCTCCTGGCCTGAGGACCCAGTGAGCTCCTTGTGCCTGATCAGGTGCCACCTGATCTCTCCACCTCCCAACCCTCATTAGAACCTCTGCTCCACAAAAGGACATTTACTAGTATTTTGAGAGCAGCCGTGGTAGTCCTGGATTGTCCAGTGTGAATGCCTCCTCTCCCCGAGGTGGGCCATTAGCAGCATCCTGAAGGCCGATACCATCCTTTCTCCTTCCCATGCAGCAGGGGCAGGGAATGCTGGCCCCGCCCTCCACCAGCCATGTATCCCTCCCTGGCTCCAAGTCAGGGCTGCCCTGCGTTTTCTTACCTGCTCCCCTCCCTGCACCCCCTCCCCCTGTAATTCAGCCTACTGCCTTGGGCCACACAGGCTGGTGATAGCAGTGTCTCCCTAGAGTGAAGCCCTGTCTCAGGATAATGGCGAGGTGGGAGTTGGGGGGTGTGTGCGCATGGTGTGTGTGTGTGTGTGTAAAGCCGTTCGTGTGCGCTGTGCCCTCTGGTGCAGCTCCTTTCACGAGAAGCCTATCTTAGGTGCTCTTCTCTTCCGCTGCAGCCCATGGGGCAAGGGGTTCCCAAAGAGACCTGCTGAGCCACGGGTCTCAGGGGAAGTACCTTGGCCACACGATGGGCTGGAATCAGAATCCCTGGAGTGAGAGCTGAAATCTGTATTAAGTGAGCGCTTCAGATCATTCTGATGTGCCCTGAATTAGAGGACCAGTGGGGTG
>NW_005353538.1:5588811-5595812 GCF_000412655.1 Myotis brandtii | reverse complement strand
CCCCAACGGCTGCTGAGAATGCTCTGCCTTCCAGGCCTCTGTGGGTGGGAAGGAGGAGCCTGAGTGTGGGGTCACATGGACTCAACTAGGACTTATATCAGGGGTTGGGGGGGGGCAAGGACAGGAAAAGGGGTTCTTGTGGGCTGCTGGGGAGGAGAGGGCTTAGGGAGGGGCCGCTCCATCTCTGGGAAGCCTGAGGCCGCCATGCACGTGGCCAGCCCGCGGCCGTGCGGATCTGACTCTTATATGTCACATGTGCTCCCTTGGCAGCCCTGAATCGGGGCTTTGGGAGGGGCTATGTGATTAATCTTGCGCCTGAGAACGCGGCTCAGCACGTGTCTAGGATGGAGCTGCCTCCTCGGAAGGCTGGGAGATGGGGTGCTTAGAGTAGGGGAGTCTTCCCTCTACCCCAGCATCCTAACTGCAGCACTAGCATGAGGCAAGTTCAAGATCTGATGGGGAGGGGACGGGGCTGGGAGTCCGGCCCGCCTGGATCTAAGCCTTTCTTACTTAGTTCTGGTCCGACTTCGGAAAGTTTCTTTCCAACTTTGGGAGCTCAGTCTCCTTACTCCCATCCATCTGGTCCTGACTTTACCAGTATCCACGGCTACCAGGGGCAGTGAGAACCCACTGGAGCTGCGTGGCTTCCTCGGGAAGGCCTGGGGGACCCCCAGGTGGTGGTAATTTGGAGGGTGATGCCCTGAGTGATGCACTGTCAACTTGCCCACGTGCTGGTGCTGAGACGGCATCGGCACCCAGAGCACCTCTTCAGGGACCCCTCCCAGGCTGAGAAAGGGCGGTCAGCGCCTTAGCCTGTTTCTTGCTCCATCAGCAGCAGCCCCCAGCCACTCCTGAGGCCACGTGGAAGGTGGCTGAGCCATAGTTCTGAGGAAGGGTGATGCCACAACTTGGGCGCAGTGAGATGGGTGGGAAAGCTCAGCCTCTGGGATCAGACAAGACTGGGTTTGAGTCCCGACTTCCACTTGCTGGCCGTAGAGTCTCTGGGCAGATGACGTCACCATCTGACCCTTGGTTTTCTCACCTGCAAAATGGCTAAACCCAGCAGCGAGCTCCTAGGGTGTGAGCGGAGGATTGGGTGAGGGAAGCCAAGAACCCGTATTAGCACCCGGCCCACAGCAAGCGCTCAATGAGCGCCGGCCAAGGTGGTTGTGTTCCCAAGGCATGCATCCTCTCGTCAAGGGAAGCTCGGGCCCCCAAAGCACGCAGTGTCGGGGTTGGGTCTGGGCTGGTGTAGGAGGGCTCTGAGCTAGTGCAGTCAGTTGGCTTTGCCTTCTTTGGAAGTGGGCACGACCTGTCATCTGCCCCCTGAGTGCCACGTGTCCTACCCAAGCTCTGTTCCTGGGGGCATTGGAGCAGCCAGGGGGAGGCCGAGACACACGCTGGGGTACACAGCAGGCACCTGGAGCCCTGGAGCAGGGGGGGATGGGGCAGGGACAGGCCCCGGTGTGGGGGGTGGGCAGGAGAGGACCAGGTCCCCGTGTGCACGGTGCCGAGAGTCTGTTCCTCAGCCTGTCTTTTTAGCCTTGGCTGCATGGGAGGTGGCACGCGCGGCCCAGGCCAGGGGGACCAGGCACACAGCTCACTCTCAGCTCCAGGGGCTACTCCGCTCTCTTTCTTCACTTTGAAAAGAGTCAGCAAATCCTTATTTCCATAAGCGTTTTTCTGGCTGTAAAAGGCTGAGTCCCAAACCTGTGATTGTAGCTGTTCATGCTATTTTAATCTGCTCTGTTTGGAGGTAAGAGGGTCGCAGTGACTCTGCAATTACCGAGTACATCTGATCCACGGAGCAGCTACCGGAGCCGGCGGAGAGCCCTCCGAGGGGGATGGGGCCGTGTGTGGCAGATCACTTCCGAATTTACTGAAAACACGCCCCTTCGCAGCCACGCCGATACCCTAATTTCCCTCCTGGAGGCCTGTGGAAATTCCCAGCTGCCTCCCGCCACGCACTGGCTCCCAGCACGTTCCTGGGCCCTCCTGCCGGCCCCTCCATTCTGTGTCTCGGCCTTGGTGGCCAGATTCTGCGGGGCCTCTCCCACCCTCTGCTCCGCCCCACCCCTTTTCCTTTCTCCTCCTTCATTTCCTGATGAAACTATTTTATATCCTACTGACCGGCACACCAGTGAAGCCATTTTTTATTGTTTTGTTTTCCACGGTCAGAAGAAAAACACTTCGGATCTAAACCTACCGACAATTTCGCATTTAAACAAGCTGGCGAGCTGGGCGGGCGCCGCGTCTCCTACATACAGTGATTGCCGCATCCCCAGGCTCCCTGATCTATCTCCGTTCCTATTTCATTCACTTTCCTATTTGCGGCCAGCGCAGAACATGGGCTTCCCCCGCCCTCCCGGCCGCAGCCCGCTTTCTACCCGGTGACCTTGGCTTCCCCGAGCGCTGCACTGTAAATGAAATGTGGCATTGCCACATGTATCTTGATAAAATATATCAGTGGATGAATTGATTTTCATATTGATTTCCTGGGACGAGCCAGGCCTGTATGGAAATCAGGTGTCTCTTAATGGTAGTTCTAGAGAGAGTCGGGCCTCCTAGGGGGGAGCAGCCTTCGCTTTTTTCACTTTGGACAAGTTTCTGCCTGTTTGCTCGGGAGAGGGTCCTCTGCATTACAGGCTTCCCCTCCTCTCCCTGGGAGGGAAGAGCAGATGTCGCCAGAGCGTGACCCAACCTCAGAGAGGGCTGTGCTGTCCCCGAGACGGCCTGGCTCTTCGGGAAGAACAAGCACCTGTACGTCCCCAGCTACTCTGTCATTGGAGAAACTCGCGGGAGTACAGAAGGCCACGTGCGCCCGGCAGCGTGGAGCGTCTTCAGTGCGCAGATGAATTTGCACGTGATCCTCATACCCTCCCCCCGGCCACTTTCCACCTTCATTTGTCAGGTTAGTTAAGATGTGGCATTTGTGCCCTGACCGGTTTGGCTCGGTGGATAGGGCGTCGGCCTGTGGACTGAAGGGTCCCAGGTTCGATTCCGGTCAAGGGCATGTACCTTGGTTGCGGGCACATCCCCAGTAGGCAGTGTGCAGGAGGCAGCTGATCCATGTTTCTTTCTCATCGATGTTTCTAACTCTCTATCCCTTTCCCTTCCTCTCTGTGAAAAACCAATAAAATATATTTTTAAAAAATGTGGCATTTTTGAATCCAGGACTGATGCTGTGGCCCACAGGAGCCAGGGCAGTGTGCCTGACCAGGTGTCATTCATGTTTCAGCGCCAGTGGGTGGGCGTGGGTCTGTGTGTGTGCTCGTAGGTACACACATATAAGGATCATTGGGAGGCACGTATGAGGTGGGTGTGGAGGCAGGTAGACAGGCGTCTCCAGGCTTGCGCTGGCTTTTATTAGGGAGCTCTAGATACCAAAGGGCCAGTATCCAGTGAGGTGATCAAAACTTCATTTTCTCTTCTCTGCAATTGCTTTCCCAATTCCCTCTCCCAACTGCTCTTAAATAAAATAGATGCTTTCAGCCCTTTATTCGATCCAAGGAGTGAGCTGATAGTTGAATCTTTTTATGGGGCTAAATAAGCATAGCTTAAGGTGATGCTGAGCGTGCATGGGTAGCTCATGCAATAAAACTCAGTTAACTCGAATATTTGAGGATGAAGCTAGTGTGATTCATTACATTTTCTGACCAACGGAGGCTTAACCAGAAAACCCTTTTGGTTATAAGCTCTGCTGAAATGCTTTGCAAAACAAAATAGTTATATTCTCCTGCTTTTGTAATGTAAGCACCAGGTAGTGAAATAATTGAATCCTTGGACATGTCATGAGCTTGCAGCACATGACAGCTAGTATTTGGGTTATCACTTATCATTGCACATGCCATATGGAAGGTGTTGACCTGGCTTGAATTAATATTTACTCTAGGACAGTAGTTCTCAAGCAGGGACAGTTTTGCCCCCCAGGGACATTTTGTTTGTCACAACTGAGGGAGTTGTATGTAGTGGGTACCATCTACAGAATTCATCCCCTCTCCCCAGCCTCACCCCATTACAGATAATCACTAGCCTAAAATGTCAGCATTGCTGGGATTAAAAAAAAAAACCAATTTAGGATCTATCTTCCAAATTTTCTGCCCACAGAATTTTACTAAATTCTTGCACACAAAATATTTTGTTTTCACTGGCCTGGTTTTTCATAAGAGTCAGGTGCTGGAAATGTTCTGAATAAGTGAGGCCTCTCATTCATTGGCATGTATTGTCACACAGAACAAACAGGGAAGCTGCCAGTCTGCAGATAGGCAGGACTGTCCCCAGATGGCCCGCCAGTGAATGCCCAGATTCGTTGCATCATTTAGGACCATTAGAAACCGTTAGGGCCACCGTAGCTTTAAATTGAACGAAGCAGAATAACTAATCCCAGAGGGGACTGTAGTTTATTCTTTTTTCTTTGTCTTTGTAACCCAAACTATATTGTCAGGGTCTTCCAACAGGACTTTCTGATGATACAAGGTTTGTTCTGCTCAGTGCAGGTTAGAGGGGCCCAGGCCTAGACACTTCAAAGCGCTTCTAGAATCTGTAGATGTGTTCATTGGCTTTGAGCGCCCCGAGCGAGCCTTTGGCGTGATCCTTCTGGGTTCGGTGTGATGAGTGCACCCGAGGGCAGCTGGGGAGGCCTGCACTCTCTGCATCTGTGACTTCTCTTCAAAGGCATCACTGCAAGGCAGTGAGTGATTCACATACTAAACCACTCTTCTAGGCAGGATCTAACTGGTTTGGGGGCGTTAGGAAGACTGGAGGGCCTCCTTCATTAGGATAAAGGAAAACCCTTTACTGGGAACTGAATCTCACATGGAACTTCCGTGTCAAATGCTCTGGAACTGCTAGGCATCATTTCATTCACCTACACCTTTTCTGCCCAGGACTCTGTAGAAGAGCCCAGTTGAAAGGAGATCCGTGTGCCAGGGGAAGGCCTGAGCAGTTAGGGAGCATTCAGTGCTTGGTTGAATGTCCAGCTTGCCAGTCCGTGGTAACCTCTGGCAGAAGCCATCATCTCATACAAACTAAAAAGGCCAGAACTGCCCCTGCAAGGCTGACGGCTCTTTTTTTAAAAAAAATATTTTTATTGATTTCAGAGAGGACAGGAGTGGGATAGAGAGATAGAAACATCAGTGATGAGAGAGAATCATCGATTGGCCGCCTCCTGCACGCCCCCAACTGGGGACCGAGCCCACAACCCGGGCCTGTGCCCTTGAACGGAATTGAACCCAGGACGCTTCAGTCCGCAGGCCGACACTCTATCCACTGAGCCAAACCAGCTAGGGCAAGGCTGACGGCTCTTACAGATCAGCCACCGAGGGTGGAGCTGTGCAGCCGAAGCAGGGTCCATCTCTCACGTCTGCTTTAGACTTTTGCCTTACAGTGTACATCAGTAGAGGTGGCCCCCAGGAAAGAGGACTGGAGGTGGAGTCAGATGGCCTCGGTTCTCAGCCTGGCCCTGCTGCCTTCTAGCTGTGTGACCTGGACACACTGCCAACCTCGGACAGCCACCTCCTAGGGACAGCAGCATCCACCGCCCCTGGCCACCCCCGCAGGCCTGTTTTCAGGATCTCGGATGGGAAAGCACTCTGCCAATTGCAGAGCTGAGTAAATATCATGCACTCCCCACAAGGCCCATTGTTAAGCCAGAGCAGTACCATCTGCAAAGCAGGTTTTGATAGCATCCCCAGCATTGCTCGTGACAGGAGCCAGAGCCTCTCCGCATGCGTTTCTTAAGGGCTGGTGTCACCATCACTCTGTCTGCCGTTCCATGGCTGTGGGTGTACCTGGGGTCTTCCCCTTGCAGTGCACTTTGGGGGGCTCGTGGTGCCTCCTCGCCGCTGTCTTAGGTGGACGTGTGTTTACAGCCTGGTATCAATACAATCAGAGGCTCCTGTAAAACTCCGCTATCACTGCAGGACAGAGTTAGCAATGCTTGAGGTTTCGGGTTCTTGGCTCTTCCATGTGGCAATGAATATTTTATGGGAAAGGAAATACTTAGTGTCTGACTCTTTTTATAGTGCAGCTACTCATAGGCTGGTAACCTTCCAGAAATCTCCAAAATCAAATTGTTGCCTGTCAGTTTCTCCTTCCTTCACAGAAACCCGCCGGTGCCCTGCCTTGCTGAGGTGTGCCCATGCTCTTGTGGTGAATGGGTCCATTTACAAAATTCGTGGGGTCCAATTTCCAGGCTAATGAATGCCCTGGACAAGGGGAGCTGGCTGCTCGCCAGGCCGGCCCACCGCTGCTGGCACCTGTGGGCTGGCCAGCCTGGGAGCGTGGTCCTGGCAGCACGCCCCTGGGTGTCTCTGCACTTGCCGCCAGGCCTGCTTTGCGGAGCGCCCAGTAGCCATGGGAGGACGTGGCCCAACCTTCCCAAAGTCCACCCTGATCTTGATTTTAAAAAGCAGTAGGGGAGCCTGAGCCCGGCCGAGCCCATCCGGCGTTCCCCTGGCAAGGCCGGAGCTTCGGGCTGGCGTCCCCAGGGCAGCACAGAGCCTCGGAGATTGCCTGTCGGCGCCCGTTACGTGGTCCTTTCGGTGACCCGGTGTTACGGCAGGAAGCGGGGCCAGCAGCGCCGGCTCTGGCTGGAGGTCCAGGACTGTAAGTGAGGAAATGGGTCTCCTGGCCATCAGCATCCATGGAAACGGCTCCTCTGAGGGGTGGGGCCATCCCCGCACGGGCTCTGCCGGGCCGGCCTGGTGGTGCTCAGGAGCCTGTTACAACCACCGCAGTAGCACAGAGCTGTTCACGGCCGGACTACGGAGTCCGAGAACACCGGGCTCCTCAGAGGCCCCCACTGAGGCATCCCACGGACGTGGGCCCAGTGGCCCGGGTCTTTATACTGGTGTGGAGGGGGTGGCGGGAGTGGAGGGGGGGATGGCGGGCGTGAAGTGTGGCTTCTGAGATGCACAGGAGCAGAGCTGGCTGTGCTGTCTGGCTCAGGAGACAGTCCCCTCCCCAGCGGGGGCGGGGGGGGGGGCGGGGGGGGGGGTCTG
>NW_005353538.1:5580258-5588222 GCF_000412655.1 Myotis brandtii | reverse complement strand
CGGGGGTGTGTGTCTGTGAGAAATGCGTGGCCTACTCTGAATATGGATTCCACGCTGCGCTCCGTGGTGTTCTGGGAGCTCCGCAGTGTTCCCGCAATGCCTTCCGTCTGCCTCTGGTGTCGCCCTGTGTCAGAGTGGGCACAGGGACAGTGATCTGCAGGCCTCCGGCAGCTTTGATCTCATCTCCCCACTCTGGTTGTGTTCCTGCCAAATGGAGCTGTATTTCCTCGCTACACCTTTGTCCTGAGCCTCGCTCTGCCTGCTCGCCCGCACCTTCCTACTTTCTGCTCTCCAGGCTCAGCGGTAGGCGGCGAGGCAAGGCTTTGGTTTTGTAGGCTCACAGGCTCAATCGTGTCTGCAGTTGTCAAGGTGAGGAAAGGGCTATTTATTATTTTCAACAAATGGCAGTGGGATTAGCCGATGGCTCACTGGAGAAATCAGGCACAGCGTTTTATATTGGGATCGACCACACAGTTAGGGCTGTTAACACAGATGACATTTAGGGTTCTTCTGACCACCCAGTTGTTGGTGGGACATAGGCAAGGCTCAAAGAATTGAAAATCCTCCAATGTTCTCAAAGCTGCATTACTGGTCCTTACTCGTATTTTAACTCGCCCTCCTCATCTGTGAAGTAAACAGTGAAGATGGATCAAAGAAATGGGACCAGAGAGAGAAGAGAGAAAACTTTTTATTAAGCGCCTGTTGTACAGTAGACAGTGCTGTGCGTTTTTAAATCAATACCTTGCAGGTCAATTGCGAAGCTGAGATTCGGGAAGTGCCTGGTTCTGGGACTTGCATAATCCATAGATGGGATTATTGGTCCTAGGAGCAGATAAGCCACCAGTGTTGAGTGTCTCATTTGGTGTCTAGACTTGTGCCAGATCCCATGGAAGATTCAAGAACATATATGTAATCTCTTCTCTCCAGTGTTGAGACCACACCCCTGTGAAGGTTATACACATGTGCACATATACACATGTGTATACACAGAGGTAGATACCGCTTGTGGGTCATGCCAGTGTAAGCTGTACATTCCAGTGCTCCCGAAATTTGCAGGGCCCTGACGGGGGTGTCAGGAAAGTGAGGGGAGACATTCTGCCTCCTTAGCAAAGCCGTGCGGGCTGCCGTGGTGGAAGGTGGGGCAGCCTCGGGGCATCAGGCAGAAGATGAAAACAGGAAAACCCGCTCCTGAAGATGTGTGGTTAGTGAGTGTGCAGGCAGAATCGTGGCCCCACAGAGATGCCCGCATCCTGATCCCTGGAGCCTGTCCTGTGTTCGGTTACTGGCAGAGGGGAATCCCGGTTGCTAATCAGCGGACTTTAAGGTAGGTTATCTGGATTATCAAGTGGTCCAGTGCAATTGATGTGATCACAGTGCTCAAATGTGGAAGAGGGAGGCGGAAGAGTCAGCGTCAGTCCGAGAAGGAGCTGTGAGGATGGAAGCAGGGAGGCAGAGAGATGGCAACCTGGCGGAAACCCAGCCTGATCTTCGCTGGCTTAGAAGACAGAGAAGGGGCCACTGGCCAAGGAATGAGAGCGGCCTCTGGAAGCTGAAAAAGGTCAGGGAGAGATGCTCACCCAGACCCTCCAGAAGGCAACACTGACCCAGCTTCTGGTGTAGCTCACAGAGCCACTCTGCTCTCCCTGTACCTCAGTTCCTTCTTGGGGGACAGCCCCTCTCTTCTCTGCAGTGCTGTGAATTCCCTGTGTGGGTATGAAGCTCCCGGCAGGGCTCTGGCTAAATGAGGGAAGAAGGTTGCATGGAACTCAGCTGAAATTCTTCTGTCTTGGGAGACAACTATAGGCTTGGACCAGGTGAGAGTGAGGTCTGGGGTTCTGAAGTCATTCCGCACCTTCCCTTGCTCAGGTCCTTCTTTTAACTTGTCTTCTTTGTGGAAACAACCTGGGTGAAGTTTTAAAAATAAGTAGATTCTCCCAGGAAGAGCTAAAAATAGCAGTTGGCCTTCAAGTACTGCCTTGACATTTTTCGAAGGTTATTTACCACTGTTTGGAGGGTAGGAGTGCCCTGTATTTAGGGCCACCCAAGAGCAACTGTGGAGATGGGATCTTGCCCCCATAAGAGAGAGGGGGGCTCATGAGCTCATGATGACAGATGTGTCCATAGGCTGTCAAAGTTGGAAAGAACATCCTTATTTTATACTAGTAGGTGGGGAAACTGAGGCCTAGAGGGCTCAGATGGTCTGTGGAAGATCTTACAATTTTCAGGCCGCCTGCCAACTTTGCCCTACTGGCTTTGGAATGTTCTGAGGTTCTTGCTATCTCTTGTCAGTTTCGGGGCTGGGGTGAATTGTTGTGGTAGGTGCAGATATCATCTTTCCAGAGTTCTCCGGAAGAGATACATGAAACTAATCATCAGGCAGAATATCGCCTCCCAGAGGGTTCGGTTTGGGAGATTTTACTCCTTATCTGGGAACCTGAGCATAATGTCTACCAAAGATGACGTTGTCTTGGGTGATTCAGTTTTGTTTTTAAGATTCAAAGTAGATTTAACTGAAGGGCATCAGCCCCCTTGAGGGGCATGTCATGCTGAATCTGGGGTTTGTGACTTACCTCTTTTTGCTAGGTGACATGTCCTATACGCTGTCTTATTATCCCATTCTCCTGCCCCCTAGATCTCCACAAGTTCCCTGTGTTCTATGTGGCATATCTTTTCTGGGGGTCACCTAGAATATTTATTTTAGGTGCTCTGTCTGTAATGCTTGAGTATACTTATTCCTGGATGCCTAGAAGGCTCAAGGACCTCCCAGGCCCTCTCAGCTCTCTGGTTCTTAGAAGGTTAAACGATTATGGAAACAGACACCACATCTGTGTCTTCTCTCATTTCTTGCATGTAGGGTGTCCTATCTACCAGTTAAGTCTGCTGCTCTCATCTCTCTGCCAAAGAGAAACTAACCTCATTGTCATGACGAAGGTCACAACCAATAGCCAGTTGCAGAAGGCATTGCCCCTACTCTCACACTTACTGCTCCCCTCTCCCCAGTTCTCCTGGCCTCTCCAAGATGCAGGTGTCTTGGGAAGAAAAGGGAGCTGGGGAGTAAATGAGAAAGATAAAAAGGCTGCTAGTAGGACTTTCTCTTACCCTCACTGGAGAAGGAACTTGACCACCCACGCGTTGGGTGTACCGAAGTGACAGGATGTGGATGTTCAGATGGCAAGCAAGTAAGTATTTGTATGACCGAGGATTTCCAGACCAGGACACTTCCCGATCCATCCAGCGCATGTGCAGAGAGGCCTGGAGGCCCCCAGCAAGACAATTAGTGCATGAATTAGATTGTGTCTTCTGGAAGGGAGATGAAGTCCCCTGCCCACTCTATTACACTTTATTTCATTAAGGTCGACCATGTCCCTGGCTTTGGGCAGAGTAAGGGGGGATTCTGTGGAGAAACAAGTGCAGCAGAAACCTGCTCTACAGATGGTCTCCCTCAGCCCTGGGGAGCGGTGTGGCATTGCTCTGAGCACACCGCGCAGCAGAAACCTGCTCTACAGATGGTCTCCCTCAGCCTGGGGAGCGGTGTGGCGTTGCTCTGAGCACACCGGCTGTTCTGAGCACACCGCCCGGCTGGTGCTGGGTGCGCTGAGCCCCATGTCCTGCATTGGCCAGAGGTGCGGAGGGGACACTCAGGTGAGCACTGCCCTCCTCGCTGGCTCATGAGGAAGGCCGCGAGTGAGGAGTGACCTGGAGGACCTTAGGGGAGCAGCCCGTCAGAGACCAGGATGAGAGGGTGCCTGGGAGCTAGACAAGCCCACCCCCAGTCCTCCGTTCCCACGCTGGACAGAAAAGCAGGTGGCATGGGAGGACAGGAGGCTGCTGTGGGGTTTGACCCTGGGCTGTATGACTGAAGAGTGGGTGGGGTGAGTATTTCCAGCTTGATAGACTTAGACATTTGCCACAGAGCGAGGACAGGATGGAAGAACCGCAGGAGGGAGGCCTGGGGTGGAGATGGGTGTGGGGTTCCCAGAGAGCAGAAACCTTGGATGGGGAAGGGGCTGTTTCCTGCTTGGCTGCTTGGGGCCTGGATGCAAAACTAGGTGCTGTTCTTCTAGTGGGTAGCCCTCCTGTCCTTTGCTGTCCCGTTACTCTGGAACTGGTGTTTAATCTTTACATGCAGATGACTTGTGCTTTCTACTAAGTTGTAAGGGCCATGAGGGAGAGCCTGTGTGTTCCAGCTCTTTGAATCTTTTCTTCGCAGTGGCCAGCACTGTGCCTGGCACGTAGTAGGCAGCACCTGTGTGTCAGCTCTGACGGCCACTCCCTGCTCCGTCCCCTGAGGAGAGCTGCTCTCGCCTGTCCCCATGCCCAGTTTCCACCCCAGCCTCTCCCTCCTAAGAGGGGTTTCGTGAAGATTTATATGATGAAAATTGTAGGAGCCGATGGACGCGTGGGAACGAGGGGTCACTGGCGTGTGGAGACCACACTTTTGCAGACGGAGGGGGCCTTCTCCAGGCTGGCACCCTGACTCATGCACTTCCCATTGCTCACGGGTCCAGCTGACCCTCTGTCCGCAGGGGAGGGCCTCACGCTTTCCTCTCTGCCTCCAGTTATTATTTTTATCTCACTTCCTCCCTTCCATTATTTTTATCGCACTTCCTCCCTTCCTTGCCGCTCCTCTCCACAGCGCCTTCACCCGCCAGCTCTGCCCGTCTGCTCAGCGGGATTGTTTCGGTTTTATTTAGAAACTGGAAGCCTCATTTTACTATAATAGTTCCTCAATGATTTTCTAAATTAAACTCGTATACTTCATCTGCTCCCCACTTTTCAGATATTAAACAAATATCTGGAAGACGTTTTCTCCCCCCCCCCTTTTTCCTCAGACACCAGCAGTTTGCTCAGCCAGATGGTGATGGATGGTGTGTTGTGGGTATGTGCCCGCTCATCCACGTGTGTGAGCAGGAGACTCGCACGGTGGCTGGTTTCTATCCAGCATTTTCTTGCCTTATTGGCATCCAGCCACCAGGCAAGGCAGAGCACCCTGACCAGTGCCCAGATGCAGAGGGTGGCAGGAAGGCCCATCACCTGATGTCCCTGTGAGGATATCATCCCAAGGCCCATCCACTTGTCGTGAATGGGAGGGTGGAGGAGGCCGGAGAGCAAGTGTCCGGCCCATCTCCACGGCCAGCTTCCTCAGTGCGTTGTCCTGTCGGACGGGTGGGCATGAGGGCTTCTAGAGCGTGCCAGACGCTGCTCTGATGCCACCACGCTCCTCGCGTCCCCTTCCCTCTGTCCCACACCTGTGCGGCCCTCTGTGCCTGCTGGTCTGCCCACCAGCGTGCTGGTCTGAAGTCATTTCACGTGGCTCCACGGTACTCGCCTCCGCTCCAGCTCCCCTGGCTGCTCCTCACGCAGGAACCACGCTCTTCTCGGGCCTGCTTCGCCCTCGTCTGACGTGTCTTCTCTGCTCTCCCTGCTGCACCCTTGGTGTCCTGTGAGCTCAGCCTGGAGGCCGCCTCCTCGGGGAGGCTTCTGAGTTTCTGGTTCCCACTGCTCTGGGTGTGGTGATGGCAGTCGGGCTGACATTTGAGCACACGAGGGAGAACTACTTTGTATGATTTTGTGTTTGTCTTCTCCAGCTAGATGCCAAGAGTTAGGGGGACAGGGTGTTGTCCTCTGCTTTGGTTGTATATTTCACTTTGCAAGTAAAGGCACAAGTGATTCTCAATCTGCTCCAGCTAGATGCCAAGAGTTAGGGGGACAGGGTGTTGCCCTCTGCTTTGGTTGTATATTTCACTTTGCCAAGTAAAGGCACAAGTGATTCTCAATCTGAGCTCATGAGAGAGAGGGGCCCCGGATATCCTGCTCCCCAGCCGTCACAGCTCCAGGTGACTAAGGGAAGCAGTATCGCAGCGTTGCTCCTCCACCGCACGCCCTTGCTGCCACCTGCGCCCTCCAGTGGGCGGGGCCTGTTTGATTGGTGGATTGCTGCCAGGTAGCAAACAGAAGAAGCAGCACTTCTGGGTTCCCTGCCCCGGGGGCCCGTACTCCACGGAGCCAGGCACCTGTGCTGGGCAGCAGATAGGATAGGTGGTTGGTTTCCGTCTCTTTCTCTTGGGAAGCACGAGTATCTCACTGACGCCTGGCAAGGATATCGTGTTGGCATTTTGTCTGGGAGACTGACCTCACTGCTGTCTTTGGACATGTCCACGTCCTCAGTACAGAACGGGGATGCTTCTCTCTGTCCCTCTCCTTCAGTGGCCCCTGCCCGCACGGAGCCGGCCACTCCCAGACAGCTCCACTGCTCCCGGGAGGACCTGGGTGGCTGCTCAAGGACAGCAGTGCTGAGGTCAAAGCCAGCCTCCACTTTAGGACGCCCCACACCCCAGCCACGCTGAGGCCTCTGCAAGCTTAGCCCCCCCCCTCGCTGCCCCCTGGCCAGTCTGCATAAACCAGGCCAATCTCCTCAGGAATGATTTGCTCGTTCCTAACAGCAAGTCTTGGCTCGTGGGATGCCGCCATCACATGGAACTCTTTCCCTTATCCAAAGCCTTTCGGTTTATATTCTCCCTGACTTGGGTAAGTAGATAGAGGCCTTCAGAGCTTACACAGCCCCTGAAAGGACCACTCAGCCTCAAGCCACCCACCCACTATTTACCTGCTGCTCTCCTGAGCACCCATGTGTTGGTTACTTGTTGACATTTGGCACATGACCCCATCTTCCTCTGTTTCTCACCAGCTAGGTTACAAACTGGCCAGGGGACAAGGGTCTGTCTTTCTTTTTGTGCAGCCTCATTTAGCTCATTGTTTACTTCACACATTGTTCTTAACCTTGTGCTACCTTTTTACGGGCACAGTCTCATTTTTCTGCCCTCCAAGATAATAATATTATTATCCCACTTGACAGGTGAGAAAACTGAGGTTTACAAAACCCCTGCGTGTTAAGGCTAGTACATTGTAACCTGGAATTTGCAATCAGGGCTGGTCTCAGTCTGGGTTCTTCAACTCTTTCCTCTACTAACTCGGTTTGTACCAGGCTCTGCCGCCTACAAGCGTTATGACCTTGAGCAAGTTGTTTACTTCCTCTTTGCCTCAGTGTCTTCCTCAGCAAAACAGAAATAAAAATAATCGCCGCCTCATAAGGTTGTTGCAAGGATTGGATGAGATAGCGCGTGAACACGCACTGCATAGTGCCTGGCACATGGTGTTATGTCTTGTCCACATTGGTTCTTCTTCATTCTCAGCATCATCTTAATATTGTTGCTTGAATTACTGTTACTACCTCTGTGTCCCCGGCATCATCTTAGCACCTGAGACAACGTTACGCACGCGGCTTGTGCTCAGGAAATGCCTCCTTAACGAAGGAGAAGGCACTTGGGCTTGCGGAGGGGACTGGGTGGCACGTGCTCGGCGTGATGTTGTCTCTGTGGCAGCTGCTGACGAAGAGCTTGCCTTTGCCAGTGTACAGTCCAGGCTCTTGTTCGGCTGCTTCGGCCGCAGGCTTTGTGGGTTGTGATGGACGCTGCAATCGAGAACCCTCTGTAGCCTAAAAACTTTTTCCCTCCCTTCCCACCCCCTTCGCCGGTAGCTCTGAGCCCTGCCAAGTCTGTGCAGAAGCCTTGAAATGACAAAGCACCCTTTAGTTAATTGCACAACGGATTGCCTAGAGTTAAAAGTTCTGATTTATATGGCTATAGCTGTAACTGCTCAATAACACAGGCCTGTAATCTACTTTCATTTCAAACAGAACGGTGATTTATAAGGCAGCATGCCGCTTTAGCTCAGAAATGAGGTGTCCAACATATGCTCTGTTGACATAAATTTGGAATTTATCGCTGTTGTCAAAACTGCCTGTTGGACAAAGGTGGGTATTAAGGCAATAAATGGCTCCGAATAGTTTTCTGTCACATTTCCTAACCATTGTATTTAGTCTATTTGAGGAGAAAATATATACTTAAAAGTAATCAAATGTCTAAAATCCATGCATCTTGTTTTGAATGTGAGAAGGGAGGGGG
>NW_005353538.1:5574166-5579955 GCF_000412655.1 Myotis brandtii | reverse complement strand
CCGGGAGAAAGCTTTCCATGGAGTTATGGCCCATTTTAAAAAGATCCCACTTCGCTTCCTCTCCCCCATCCCCATTAGGAGGTGGGCTTTCCTTTCTCATTGACAAAGAAGGGGAGGAAAATGAAAGCTCATTAAATAAAAATAGTAAAGGACGTTTTTATGTGCGGGCTTAAAGCCAGTGATGTCAGGGAGGAGTTAGTGAGTGCGGCTGCGAGGGAGGCCGAGCAGGATTTTGTTTATGGGGAAATAAAGCCAGCGGCCAGCGGAGGTTTCTTTGCCACCTCGGCCAGCGAGCTTGGGCTTGCTGGCAGGCCCCGAGGCTCCTGTGGGCCGCATGCACTGCTGGCTACCTGGTGAGGGCGAGGGCGAGGGTGAGGGTGGGAACAGCCGGGTCCCGGGCCTGGGGCACTGTGCTGTATGGCCCATCCAGTCCTGACTTGTTACCTGCAGTGTGGCCAAGAGGCACACGCCTGCGCTACACACTCACCCACATCACGTCTTGAGCACCCACATGGCCTTTTCGAGACTCGAGACACAGAAGTGAGGAAGCGCTCAGTCTTCAGGTAGCTTTCCATCGAGTTGGGAGAGACAGACAAGCAGGCAGAGGCAGCCCCGGTGCCATCGCCGCAGCAGACACACACCACGGGCTAAAGCGGACTAGCTTTGGGAGCGGAGGGGTCAGGGGAGGCCTCTAGCGATGACAGTGACTCTCCTGCCTGGCGAAATGTCCCCCTTGTAGGTATTAGGTCCCTTAGAGAGAATACAGAACAGATACACCACTGATAGGCTTTTCACAAGATGTGCCGCGTACGGTCAGGTGATCACTGATGTGGTCAGGTGGGTTTTCTGCGTTGTTTATTGTAAGAATGAGGCCAGAGTCCCTGTGCTCCGAGGCTGCCACTCTGTTCTCTGTGCATCAGCTCTGTGCCACGGCCTGGTCATCGCGTCCCGGGGGCAGGGGCGCCAGGCAGGCAGCTTGGAGGGTTTAACGAAGGCAGTCAAAGTCAAGGTTCAGAATCTCCTTTTATTCTCCATCGTCCACTTTAAGGTAACATAGCTTGCGGCGTGCCATCGCCAGGTATGTCTCTGCGTTGGAAAGGCCCAGCATATCCAGAGCCGCTGGGCCTGGCTGCTCTGGGCCTGAGGAGCTGGAATCAGGCCTCTCGTGCCCGCCAGCTCCCAGGCTTGCAAGTGGAGCTGGAGGAGCACGCAAGCCGCCCGTCGGTCCTTCTCCCCGTGAAAGCCAGCCCAGCAGGGGGAGAGGATGCATATTTGTTGCTTTTATTTTGTTTTTCCTTTTATCTCCATGCCCACACGCTCGGAGCCTCTGGCGCTGATAAATGGGTGCCCTCACAAACACACGTGCGCCGCCCCCCTTTCTCTTTGCCCGCCTGCACGCTCGGAGCCTCTGGCGCTGATAAATGGGTGCCCTCGCAAACACACACGCGCCGCCGCCCCCCTTTCTCTTTGCCCGCCTGTGTGCCACACACACGCACAAACACACGCACGCCGTCCCCAGTACATGGGGTGTGGACACCAGTTGTAAGCCTCCTCTGTGTGGCTCAGCCTCCCTTTGCCACCAACCCCTGTCCTTTTCAAAGCTCCCCGTGGGGAAAACTCATAATTTTTACACCACAGAGCCTGGCCTGGCCGTCGCTGGAATTGCTGTCTCTTTGAAGTGCTTTCTGCTGGGGCATTTACAGGCCGTTTTAATTACCCGCAGCTTGCGAGGGGCCTTGCTCTGTCCTAGCCTTTGTTTGTTTGTTCTTTGCAAGGAGTCTGTGCAGAAAGGAATACGGTGGCCTTTTTATACAAAGAAAGAAGAGGGGGGAAAAGAAGTTTGGGGGACCCCTAATCGCGATTTTCCCTGCAGCCTGTTCTGGACACCCGCCCACTGGAAGGAGCTCAGGACGGGAGCCAGCCTTGCTCTTGGCCGGCCCATGTCTCAACAACATGGGTCCCTCTCCTAGGGTTTGCCTGGGATATTTATGTATTTTTATTTTAAGGATTATTAAATATACTTTCAAATTTCCCTTCAGAGACAGCGGGGCTGTCAAATAAAGCTCCCCTCATCGCTGACCACATCAGAGTCAGCTGCACCGAAGCTGGGATCCTGCTCGTATTTTTCAACTCAATCTACTCGAGGATTGTGCGCCATTACATTATGGAGTCTGGACATGGGGTGGGGTGGGGGTTTGGAATTACATGCGAAGGCAGTGCCCACTCTGAGCTGTCTGGGGTTTTCCTTTCCTGTCTTGATTTTCCATTTGCTTCCCTCTCTAGGATGAACTACACATAAATAGCCTTCTGTTAAACATAGGGGTTTCTGGTAAACACGAGTGTGGCATGTCATGTCTACAGATGAAGATGCGAGTTTACCGGAGGAGCCTGGGAAATTTATCCCCTTCTCTGTGGGCTCTCCCAGCAGCAGGATCTTCATTCATTTATTCATTTAGTCCGAAAATGTATTGAGCAATCAGAACCTCACACATTGCTGATGGGAATGTAAAGTGGTGCAGCTGCCTTCGGAAACAGCCTGGCAGCTCCTTAAAAGGTGAAGTACAGAGTTACCACTGACCCAGCAACTAGGCCTGGGCATATACCCGGGGACGTGAGACATATGTCCACAGGTAAAACTTGTACACACATGTTCATAGACACATTATTCATAATTGCCAAAAGGTGGAAACAACACGGACGAATTCTGAAAACATTGTGCTAAGTGGAAGAAGGCAGGCACAGAAGGCCACGTATGGTATGACTGCATTGATATGAAATGTTCAGAATAGGTAAATACGTAGAGGGAGTTAGATGAGTCGTTGCCAGAGACTGGGAGATAGAGGCGTAGGGAGCGACTGCTAAGTGTTCTGAGATTAGATAGGGGTGATGGTTACAAAGCTCTGAAAATCACAGAGTGGCACACTTCCCTAGGGTGACTTTTATGGTATGTGCATAGTATCTCAGTAAACCTGTTACTTAAAAATATATACTAAATGCTTACTCTGTACCAGGCACTGTTCCAGACTCTGAGGGCACAGACGATAGTTTCTGCCTTCATGTAGGCTGCAGTCTAGGAGAGAGAAAGAATTCTAGTAAAAAAACAACAATCATATGCACCTGTACATTGTGTTAGTGTTAGAAGGGAAGTCAATAAAGTGCAATAATGGAGAACAGTGTTGATGTAGAACCTACTTAGATTGCAGTTCACGGGCAGTCTGCTTCCCAGAGCCTGGCACACAGTAGGGCTTAATAGATAGTGAGGAACCAGCAGTAGGGGACGAGGCAGTGTGCCTTCCCTGTAGGAGGTTATCTAGTCCCCTGGAGACAGCCTGGCCATGGACGCTGGGTGCCATCATAGCGCTTACCTGTCTCCTGAGCTTCTCTTTGATTGGGATCAGGGGAATACCAGGTGTGTTCTCGTTCTCTCTCTCTCTCTCTCTCTCTCTCTCTCTCTCTCTCGTCTCTCTGTATATCCTTTCTTGCTGGTGGTTTTCCTGTGACTTTTAGAGGGCAGCTCTGGGAGGACACTGTGGACAGGGTGGATAGTCTCTCCTCAGGTGGGGAAATGTGAATGTGGATCCCGAGGTGAAAAGCCTGGAGACTCCACCTGCTTACATGGAACAGAAGTCAGTTAGTCTCAGTTTTCCTCATCCACAAAATGGGGACAGCACTCTCTTCCCCAACCACACGGAGGTTGATAAGATCCTCAGGAAGTCCTTTCAAAGGCACATGTGATATAGAAATGTATTATCATTATTACTATAAAACCTCAACGAACTAGATTTATTTGTTTTTTTGCATTGTTGCTAAAAGGAAAAAACAACAGAGAAATGAGATTTCTTTGGTTTTTGCCTTTTTCCTTTATTAAAATGGCAACTTTCACAGTGTGATTTGGTGTCCGTACAGGTTAATCTGCCCAACCTCTTATTTTGTGTTCATAAAGGTTGTTTAGGATGATGGCTCTACAGCTCAGAATCTTCATAGGAAAGGAGTGTAATTTTCAATGTATGGAGGCTGACAGAGTGAGGCGGTCTGCATTGCGAAGGTTTTCAGACGGATTTAATCACAGGAACTTCTTTCTTGGGTCCTTAACGAGCCTCCGTTATCTTCGGCAGCCTCCGAGGATCCTGGCTGGTCTGTGGGATGTGAGGTAGCATCTGGGCTTCCTGGCTAAAGTGAGAACAGGCAAAGACGAGCCCGACAACCAGGAGATGACGTTCCTCACAGCAGGCAAAACGGGGAGATAAAGGAGGAATCTGTAGCTTTTTGAAAACTGTTTCCTCAGAAATTGACTATTTGTGCTGGTTTGATGCCTCATCTGGGTGTGAGAGAGAAAAACCAAAAAACGTCGTTCATCAATAACCATCGTTCGTTTCCCTTTCCCGGCCTTTTAGGGCCTGGAGAGAGAATTTTGGATTTATTTTTGTTTCCCTTGGGCTGACATCATCAAGCATGCATCATGGTGCTCTGTTTTGGGTTTGGAAAAAGCTCTGAGAAGCTATAAATCTTGAGACATTTTACTATTTTTTCTCTTCCCTTTCCTACAAGCACAACTTTTCTGGTTTCTTAAAAAAAGAAAAAGAAAAGAAAACTACAAAAGTGTGTATTGATCCCTTTCCCTCAGATCTTAACTGGCCAGGCTGTAATACCTTGCTTACATCTGCCAGGTTTTGTGCAGTTTTGCAACATCGCCTTAATCCAGTGAGCATAAATAGAACATTTCAATCATATTTGGCTACCAGGAACTTCGCAGATAAGCACGCTAAAACCTTGTTGAAAGAGACTGTATGAGACTGTGTGCGATAAGATCATCCTAAAGCCCAGCGCACAAATGAAAAACTTTTGTTCTTGCTGAAATTTGTTGATAGAGATATTTCAAATAAATGACTTAGAAGAACTCGGCGTTTTAAAACAAAGGCCCAGTTACGTCACCGCCAGAAGCCCAGGCCTCCCGGTGCTCAGCAGCCACGAAGATCCTTCTGTGAGCAGTTGCTGCGGGGAGATTAGCCGGCCTTTGTCACGTCTGCCATCTTATTTGAACACTCAGGCAGCCTTATCTAAAAGCACTGTACTTGGTGCGGCCATGGCCGCGGGGAATGCCATTGTCCTTCCTCCTATTTTCACAGCTGGGGACAGCTCCTTCCCCTCTTGGGGCAGCTCAGGTTGGCCTGGATCCCAGGCCAAGGCAGGTCGCACGGCTTTCGGTCTAAGAACCCGTGCAGGCCTTTGCTTTGGGGCAGTGGGGACCGCTGTTCGTGGACTGGGATGTGTTTGTGTGTTGGTGTGTGTAGAGGGGGTGGAAGTTTTCACCTCTGCATTTTCCCCTTCGAATTCCCATTCATGTTTGCTCGTTCACTCAACAACAATGCACAGAGCCCCACCCTGTTCTGGGCTCAGGGCCAGAGGTTGAGGGGATGGTTCTGGTTGGCTCCTTCACGGAGGAGGTTATGGTCTGGCTCACACAAGCCCATGTCCGCCCCACAGCCTCTTTGTGTCATAACCTGATTGGAAGGGACTCAACCCTTGCAGTGTCACAAAGGTGTGAAGTGAGAGTGTGAGAGGGTGAGTGGTCACACCAAGGTCACTGGCTGGTCATGGCCGAGCTGGGTGAGCACCGAGTCTCCTGCTCTCCGCTCAGTATTTCAGTTAGTGTCACACCTTTGCTCTAGGTGACCCTTGAGAAAGTGCCTTCTTTGCTATCCTCTCCCCGTCCTTTAACAGGCTCCAAAGCAACCACATAGCCACGTCTTCCATGGCTGCACTGGCCTGGATGCCAGCAGGGGGGCGCT
>NW_005353538.1:5561222-5574067 GCF_000412655.1 Myotis brandtii | reverse complement strand
GCAGCATGTAAAGTGTTAACCGCCACTGTCAGTTCCTGGTTGCTTTTTTTAATCCGTTGCTTGAAATCCTTGCCTTTTATTGGTAAATTTACTTTATGGCATACATAAAGAGCTGTATTAAAAAATAAATTGTGTTGTAAAAGCATTTGGTAATGTTTATTAATATTGACAAGTCAGGGAGCAGCAAACTCTATTGCTAGAAGGATAATTTGTGGTAATACCAGCTAAGCATTTGTAGCTTATAATGACGATCTATAATCTCAACACGTGAAAAAGTTGGGGGAAGGATAATTCCCCTTATGCCTGGAGAAAACGGAGGTGACCGTTCTGCAGCCGAGATGAGGACCATCCCCTCGTTGTCCTTCCCGGAGGAGGCAGGCCTCCGCTCTGGGCCCAGGCGGGGTTTCCTCGGTCAGGCAGCCCTTTGCCCTGGGGAGGGTGTCAGCACCATCAGCAGCCTCTCCTGTGTGTGCCTTTGTGTGCTGGGGAGAATCTATAATTGGCTCAGTCTTGAATCATGGACTTGATATTCCAAGAAAGTACAGAAGGAGAATGACGCTGGGCATAACTAGTGTCACAGACTATGTGGCCTCCCTCTTGTCATTTGCATGAAAGGCAAATAGACATTGAAGGTGTATCTCGAAATTAAGGGTCTGGGGAGAAAGAGTGAGCCCATTGCCGAAGGATGTCCGTTCGTCCCTTGTTCAGTTCTGTTTCTGCTTGGAGAGGTGAGCGAGGCCGGGGGAAGCCTC
Organism: Myotis brandtii; assembly: GCF_000412655.1. Lineage (NCBI taxonomy): Eukaryota > Metazoa > Chordata > Mammalia > Chiroptera > Vespertilionidae > Myotis > Myotis brandtii. The sequence continues at coordinate 5,573,315 of NW_005353538.1, read as the reverse complement.
TCTTCTCACTGGGTTTATGAGTCATTAGTCGCTTTGGAGACAGAGCGCATTTCGAGAGGCAGCGCGCCTTGCAGGGGCCCCGGCCGGTCAGTGCCACTCGGCCAGGTCCTGCTCAGAGAGGAGTAGGAGGCTCCCATGTGGGCAGCAGCAGATTTTTATTGTTGCTGTTGTTGTTAAGCCTCACCCAAGGATTTTTTCCCCCACATTGATTTTTATTTTTTTATTTTTTAAAATATATTTTATTGATTTTTTTACAGAGAGGAAGGGAGAGGGACAGTTAGAAACATCGATCAGCTGCCTCCTGCACACTCCCTACTGGGTATGTGCCCACCAAGGTACGATGCTCTATCCATTGAGCCAAACCGGTTAGGGCATCCCCACATTGATTTTTAAAGAGAGAGAGAGTTGAAGAGAGGGAGGCGGAGAAAGAGAGAAAGAGAAACATCGATGTGACAAAAACACTTTGATTGGTTGCCTCCTGCATGTGCCTCGACCTGCAACCCAGATACGTGCCCTTGACCGGGATTCGAACCCGGTAGGCACCCTTTGGTGCTCGGGCCAATGTTCTAAACACTGAGCAAAACTGGCAAGGACAGCAGCAGGCTTTTTCGAAAAGAGGGTCATTTAGACTTTGGTGTGGATCTGGTTCACAGAATGTCCTGTCTCGTCCATGTCTGTGCTGAGTCCCCCTAGAAGCACTGTGAGGTCATGTTGATGGTCCGGGACCAGGAAGCAAAAGCCCCAGGCCCCGGATGACTTCCGCATGTGGAGCCCTCAGACCAGGGAGCTGGATGCTGGTCCAGGGGAAGGAGTCAGTTAAACTGAGAACAAGGAAAACATGACCTTATTGAAGCCCTTCCTCTTATATTTTTATTTCATTTAAAGGTGGGTGGTCCTGCTGCGGGTTCCCTCCCACTGCTTTCCCCAGGGACAGCTCCTGCATCTCCGTGCTGGTCTGCCCACAGGGCTCAGACAACCTCAGCTTCTAGGAGGAGAGTCAGGAGGGCAGCCCTTAGGTTACTGGAACCGAATCCCCGCCCCCCCCCCCCAAGGCGTCCCCTGCCCACTGGTCTGCTCTAAGCTTCTCTGGGCAGAGGAACTTGGGAGAAGGTGGAACATTGGAGGCACTGGGCCTTGAACCGCTCTCTCAGGTGCGAGGTGCTGCTGTTCGTTCTCCTAGCCTTGCCCCCTGGTCCTGGCTGTGGGGGACAGAGATGGGTGAGCCCCTTCTGCACCCCTTAGGGAGCAGCTGTGCCTGGAGGCTGAGGGGGGGATGATGGGTCTCTCCTTGCTGCCACTCACTGAGCTGCTGTTCCAGGTGGCCTGGGGGAGGTCTGAAGCTCAGGCTTTAGGCAGCGATGAAAGAGCCATCGCCTTTCCCTGTGTGGACCTCAGGAGCCACCGGACAGGGACCAGCACTCGGCGGGGGCTGCCCAGGAAGCTCTTGTACTTGGAATGTTGTTAGGATGGGAGGAGGGTGCCTAGACCCCACCTTAGATTGAGGAACCTCTTTAGCAGAACTGAACAATCCCTTCTAAACTAGGCCCACAAAGAAGAGGAAAAGTAAACATTATACCGCTTGTACATCAGCATTATATTCTGCCATTATATCATTTGCCGGTTAAAGCAGATGAAATCTCTATACATTTCCAGACTCACAACAGTACGTACTGCAATGGTTTGATTATATCATTTGCCGGTTAAAGCAGATGAAATCTCTACACATTTTCAAACTCATAATAGTACCGCCATGGTTTGGGTGAGCGTGGACTTGCTACCTTGGTGAGAATTGTGTGGTTGAGAATCTGTGAGAAGGAATGAGCCTTTCTCTCTGGTTACTTGTTAAAAGGTTCAGACTTGCTCAGACTTAATTTCTCATAAAGATGCAGTTCTCTTGAGCAAATAGCTAGAAACTGTTAGAGGTTCATTTTTTTCTTTGTCTTTTTGGATAGAAATGTAAATCTGTGGAAGTCAAGGTGAGCTTACTCAATGGGCCAGGTGTGGTCTGCGAAGGGGCAGAGCTAGGGGTGGGGAGAACTTGAGCCTGCTCCCCAAAGTGGATGGTGAGGACCTGAGCGTGTGGGGAGAATGATCCTGCACCGAGGACGGAGTGAGGTGCGTGGGCCCCTGGAGCGGGGCCACTTTCAAAATGGTGTTCAGCAGTGCTGCTGCTGCTTTTTTGTTTTGTTTGGTTAATCCTCACCTGAGGATATTTTCCCCATTGATATTTAGAGAAAGAAAGGAGAAGAAGGGGGAGAGAGAGAGAGAGAGAGAGAGAGAGATCGTGTGTGCATGACGGAGAGAAATAAAGAAGTGTGGATGTGAGAGAGAGACACATGGATTGGTTGCCTCCCGCACACACTCCAATTAGGCCGGGGATTGAACCTGCAACCTGGGTACGTGCCCTTGACCAGGAACCCAAGACCCTTCCGTGTGCAGGCCGGCGCTCTAACCACTGGGAACACCGGCCAGGGCAATGTTGCTTCCTAGAGGAGAGTGAAAATCAAGCAATATTCACAAAGATGTCCCCTGCTGTCCTTCCTCCCTGATGACTTCCCGTGGCCAGGAGCAGTTGGACTTTGTGAAAGGACAGGACCAGACTGGGAAAATAGGAGTGTGCCTGGTAAGGAGAAAAGAGGTGACGGAATTTCCATTTTAATCAAAATGCTTTGCAGTTGCTGAATGTGGTCATGGCAGTGAGGGCTGTGGTCTGAAGGGTGACAGACTGTGAGCTCATACACATGTGTACTCTCCTTCAAAGCCGGCTGGAATTCTAGTTCCGTATTGGCCATTCTGCAGACTGTGCCCTGGAATCTGTCGGTCACAAGTCCCTTGAATGAACCCAAGTTCTTTTCCTTTGAATTAGGAGAAGGCTCCACTTCCTCACAGTCTTTCCTGGGTGTCCAAACAGCAATGAAAGCTACCTTTGAATTAGGAGAAGGCTCCACTTCCTCACAGTCTTCCCTGGTCCGAACAGCAATGAAAGCTATGCGCAGACCAGTGCTGGGCTCCACGGAGCCGCCAGGCCTGGGAGGCGTCCCCTTCTCTCTCCTGGACTCTGTGCTTGGCCCTGGTCCCTCTGCCGTGGGAAGGACCTTTGTTCTTACACTCCTGTGGGGTCACGTGGGCGCCTCTGGTGAGCTGTGTGGGGCACTGAGTCAGTGGGTCAGGTGCAGGCCGGTGCCCTTACCCCAAGGACTGGACAGGTAGGACACCTGTGTCTCTGAAGGCGGGCGAGGGGTTGGCACCAGAAGAGAGGCTGGTGATGAGATCTGGGAGATACTTTCACCGAAAGGTAGACCACACGTGAAGGAAGGAGGTCATGTATGAGGATGTTTTTAGTGAACAGGTTTCTGCGATTGGGTGTCGATTTTTGCTGAGGCTCTCCCATGCCGACTGCGTGGGTGTCGTGGGACGTCACCCGAGTGGACAAGTGGCTCTGCGAGAATAAACAGTGCCGGGGAGGCTAGGAACAGGATGTGGATAAGACTTCTGAATAATAAACTTTTGGCTCCAGGCGGGACCAGAACCTTAGCTGTCACCCACATCACTCTACAGGTGATGACCATCACTCTACAGGTGATGACCCTGCAGAGGTCGCCATGGCATGGGTTTGTCCAAGGTCATGAGCAGGTTCATGGCCGAGTCGGGATAAGGAGCCAGGTCCTGGGGCTGCTCACCGGGCAGCCTTCCCTGCCCCTGCCCCTGCCCCTGTGCGGTGGAGGGCTGGAGCACGACACCTCTCACACAGCCCCAGTGCAGTCGGCCAAGAAAGCCACCGCCACCAGTTGCCCACCAGATATTCTCATCTGGAAAAAAGGCAGGGAGTTACCCAGAAAGTGTTCATCTTGGTGAAGAACTTGATGTGAAAAGGAGGTGGGAGTCCAAGGGCCGGTAGAGGGTAGTGGCTGCTGAAATCGAAGACCGGTCCTCCAGAGACCTTTTGGGAAAATAAAGCCGAATGGTGCTTGTCCTCCCTCTTCCTCCTGACAGCCACGTCCTGGGAAGCGGGCACTCCTGGGAGCTAGGAAGTCACTAGTGAAGGGAAGGACGAACATAAGTAAGAGTGAAACTCAGACTCTGCCAGCCACCACCCTGACCATGAATGTGGGCAAGAGGTTCACTTGCTGAACCACGTGTGACTAGAGCTTTGGCCACTCCCTGGACCGCCTGTTAGAGAAGCACATATCTGTCATGCCTGCAGGCGACAGGACACTCAGTCATCACGCATGTGCGTGCTCCTCGTGTGTGTACACTCTCGTGTGCCTGGAGCTGTACAGCGGTCTCCCCTTGTCCACGGTTTCGGGGACCCACAGACAACCATGGTCCGAAAATACTAAGTTTTTCCAGCCACCGACGCCGTCTGCTCCTGACGTCCAGCCACTCACATCGTCATGGCTGGGTGATCCAGGATCACCTGAAGCAGGTGACCGTCCTTCTGATGTATCTTCAGAAGGTCAACAGCAGCCTAACACCGTGTCGCAATGTTGATTTCACTTCATCTTACCACGTAGGGATGTATCTAACCATCAGAAGAATGGTGGGTAGAATATAGGGAGGTATTTTGAAAGTGAGACCACATTTCCATAACGTTTATTATAGTATAATTGTTCTATGTTATTAATAGCTATTCATCACTTACTTTGCCTCATTTATAAATTAAGCTTTATTCTATGTATAGAGAGAAAACATAGTACATAGTATAGGGTTCGGCGCTATCGGTTTCAGCATCCCCTGAAACATATCCCTCATGGATAAGGGAGGCTAGGCTACTGTGTTCCAGAACATGCTTTGTCCAGAATGCTGCTAAGACATGTCCCCGTGCCCAGCATTGTGAAATACACTTAGAGTCAAGAATGTTCAGTTAAAATGTTCTGTACTGTTACTATTTCTCAATTGGGACGGATCATCGTGGCCCGGAGAAAGATAACATGGGGGTGGGGTGCACTACACTGTCATGGACGAGGGTGTGTGTGTGTGTGTGTGTGTGTGTGATTGAGAAATCAGTTGTTGGCTTTGGCAAGGAGTAAAGGGAAAGCCAGCAACAGCGCTGTGATTGAGAAAGAGCCCTGCTTGGGGCTGGGCGTGCCTGCTGTGGGCGCGCGCACACTGGACACCCAGGCCTCAGGCAGGGACTGCGCCGAGGCGGCTCACCTGGGCCCCGGGGTTCTGACACTGCGGGTTCTCACTGTGGGGTTTGGAAGGCGATGGCAGTGGGTGGCTTAGTGTAGTTGCCATGATCTGGGCCCTAAGGCCCAGACTGCGCGCTGCTGGCTCGAGTGTATAACGCTCCCTCCCCTCCCGCGTTTATCTAGAGTCAGTACCAGCAGCTCTCTCTCCAGCCTTTCACTATGGCCTTAACACATCAACATTCGGATTGCAATAGTATGTTGTCTCTAAGGGGCCTGTATGCCTCCTGCCGGCCCCACCAACCTGGCTCCTGCCCTTGGCTGCCGCTGTCCACCCTGTTCCTCGGGGCCAGGCCCCTGGGCAGGTGAGGGGCAGAGGTGGGTCGGGCAGAGGCAGGGAAAGGCCTGAGAACAGGAGTGTGGGTGGGAGGGAAGTCCGTGTTCTGGGCCAGATGGCCCACACACCAGCCAGCCGCTCAGAGCCCAGCGTGTGCGCTCGGACCCTCTTCCCGGTGCTCGGCTCCCACTAGCCCGCCTGCTTCCCTGCGTCGTGGTGGCTCCATTGCTGGCTCCTGATGGGGCCATAGGGCTGGTGGGAAAGGCCCTGGGTTCGGGAGTAGGGGCAGGGCACCGTGTCGGCTGGGCCTGCGGTCACTTGTCGACAGGGCCTCTGTCTCCTGGGGCGATCCCATGTGCCAAACCCACCCCTCAGAACTGCAGCGATGGTCCAACGCGGTAACGTGTAGGACAGTCCTTTGGAAAACCAAACATGACCATGACCACCTTTCATTCATAGACTATTCCCTGGTTTCTCGAAGCCTCTCTTTCTGTGAGGGCCCACCCTGCAGCAAGACTATCGGGAAGACCTAAAGCTGGGCTTAGGGGAAGGTGTGCATGTTGCGGAGCTGCTGTGGTTCTGAGAACATCTGGAAGCCCGGAGAGAGGAGCATCTCGTGTCCGTACAGCTCGTTACTGAGCGTGTTCACTGTCTGCGGCACCCCACCGGAGTGGGAGCTGGAGCGAGGCAGGGTGCAGGTCTGGCCCTCCTGGGCCCAGCCGTCTTGGGAGCCGGGCCCTGCACAGCTGGACCCTGCACAGCCGCAGCACAGAGAGGGCAGTGCTCTGGCCGAGGCCCAGGCTGTCTGACTGTCCTGGGCTTTTTCCTCCCACCCTCTGAAGTTGGATCCGATTTTGGGGTGGTTTTTTTTTGGTGTATGTGCCAGTGAGTGAGCAGTAGGGGGGTCCTGTTCTCCTACCCCTTGGACCAGGAACAGGGTCTTCCTTGCAGGGGTCCGTAGGGAAGAGGGGCCTTCAGGCATCTGTCTCCACCAGTGCCCAGCTCCGGCTCCCACTCCCGCACCTCCTTCCTCCTGTCACCTGCCCGAGGGAGGGCCTCCTGTCCAGCCAGAGCAGCGGCAACCTGTCTTCTCCTTTTCCCACAGGAAGCTGCACAGCGGGATGAAGACGTACGGGTGTGAGCTCTGCGGAAAGCGGTTCCTCGATAGTTTGCGACTGAGAATGCACTTACTGGCTCACTCAGGTAGGCACGGAGGCCTCCACTGCCCCTCCCCGAACCGCCAGCCCCCTCCTGCCCTCTTTCCTCCACTCAGAGAATGGACGTCCCCACTGCTCGCCGGGCCTGGCTCCACCTTGTCCCGTGGGTGCTCCCTCCAGGTTCATGGAGCAGAAAGTCCATCCTGATGCTGTGCTCCACCTTCCAAAGCAGAATGCGGCCTCATTAGCAAAACAGTGGTGGAATTAGGTTCTCGCTCTCTAATGAATCTGACTATTGGGTTCACATTATCCAGGAGCCTTTAATTAAATAGATATAGAAAGGTTGGAACACAGAGCTAGTTACGCGTGCTGTGTTTTGCAAGTTAATTTTACCCCGTTCCAGCGGGGTCGCCTAGGCGGCTGTCGGCATTTTTTCTCGTGTTTGGGCAAAGCTGCTCTGCCCCATTCGGTTTAAATAGGGGAGAAGCCTTGGCCCAGGGGGGCTGGGTGTTCATGGTGGGAGGCCCAGGGTCACTGCTTCAGTTGCAGAGCCCAGCCCCGCCCCGCCCGGTCCCCTGCCCGGCCTGTGCACGCTTCCTTCTCGTTCCCTTCCTTCAGCTTCGGCGGCACATTTTGGGGGAGAGGAAGGGACTACCTTCTCATTTGGTCTTGCTCTCCCCTCGTAACAGCGGTCAGCGTCTGCTGGCTCTCCCCCAGATTGCTTCAGCGGCTGACCCCCAGGCAGCTTAGCTTTTGTGAAATGAGCATGGGCTTTGGGTCGGGCAGATGAAGGTTCCATCTTGTCTGTGATATGTGCTAACTGTGGGACCTTGGGCAGATCTGCCTTCTGAACCCTGGTTTCCGCATCTGTAAATGCAGGTGTTGCTCGCTCGTGTACTTCCTTGTAGTATGAGGTGGTAGAATGTATGTTAAAGGCGTCTGTAGCTCGCTCCCTGGCATACAGTTGCTGTGTAACGAAGGGCGATTGCTTCTGCTTCCACCTTCCTCTTTGCCCAGCTGTGATGTCACCTGGGGCGTGCTCCTCTCACCGCTCTCCGGAGCTCCCTGTCGGTGGGGGGCTGCAGTCTGTCCTCACTCCATCTCCCGCCCAGACAGTCGTGTAGGTGCCGCGTGGTGGTTTTCAGTGCCTCGGCTCACTGCCTTGCCTGAAGGGCCCTCACCCCTTCTCCCTTCCTGTTCTTCCCTCTTCTACATCCAGGGGTCGGGCTACACTGAGGGGGCTGTCTGTCTTGGCATGTCCCCTCCTTCCGCCTGTCTTTGTGTGTCCCCTTCCTCCTTCCCGTCCGGCCTTTCCACCCCACACCTGGCTCCACTGCCCATCCTCGTGCCGCCTGCCTGTCCCATGTTGGCCGGCATCCCGAGTCCAGGTGTCCCCGCACTCAGCGTCTGCCCGGTGCTCATGGCTCCTTTGTTCTGTTTCTGTTACTTGCATCGTCTGTCTTCTTGCTTCCCTTCAGCTTTTTATGCTGCTTAGGGTTCAGTGTGGGTGGGTTTCATGAGCTGTCTGCCAGCAAGGCTGTTCGACCTCTGGGTTTGCTCTACCTGCAAACCCCTCACTCCCTCTGTGTGGAATCACCTTCCCCGTCTTCCCAGACCTTCAAGGTCCCTTCTGCAAGGCCGCCCTTGACTCCTCCCACCCCCAGCAGGATAGTTGCGCCTTCTTCTGGGCGCCATGTCTTTATCGGGAGCATCTCTGGGCACACTCGTTCTTCTTCATATCATGGCTATTTGTGGACTTGCCTTATCTCTTCTACTTGGGAGTCAGGGTTAGGAATTTGTGCTGACCATGTGACCTTGGGTAGGAGATGTAAGCTCTGTGAGCCACCATGTCCCCATCTGTAAGGTGAGCATTCGCCTGCCTCTGAGCGGCTGTGGCTCACATCAGATTCTTAGCGCCGTGCTTGGCACGTGACAGGTGCTCAGCGTAGGTAGCCTGCCCTTCCCTCTGCTTCTCTAACAGACGGTGAGCTGCTTAGAGACAGGTCTGTCCCACAGACCTTTCACCCCTTCGCTGGGATGTCTTGAAAATAAAATAGCAACGAGGGCTTAGGGAGGCAAGACCACTTGCTAAATTGTTAAACAGTAAAGGCAGAGACATGGCATTGCGGGGGCGGGTGTTGGATCTCTCCCTCAGATCCTGGTGGCACTAGTCGGGTCTCCCATCTTCTGGCTCCTGCTCTCCTTGCTGGATAACAGAACCGTGTGATGTGTAGAGGAGATGTGCAAGATGTTCTTGCTGCCTGTGTTGAAGGCTCCATGCAGGAAGCTGACAGCAAGAATGTTCCCTGAGGGCTGCAATGCAGACCCATTTTGCAGAAGATGCCCAAGGGCTGGGGCTCCAGAACCCTGGGGACTGTTTTTTTTAAAGGGGGCAGGTCATGGAGAAGTGAGCCTGGGGCCCGGGTGGGGCCGTGGTGTCCTGGCTTCCCCTGAATGTCATTGCTGTCTCTTGCACGGGCACATTCCTGTTGTCTCCTGCTCAGCAGAGCAGAACAGCATGCCCTCCCTCGCTCTCCCTTGCTCTGTGTGCTAGCTGTCCCCACCCCCTCTTGGCTAGCATGGGGGTGTTTGTTATTGTAGCTCTGGCACTGGGCCAGGCCTGGCTGGGAGCCAGCCTTGTGGGTACAGTGTGTACAGTGAGTGCTGAGCCAAGTTTGTCATCATACACGATTAATTTTTTTTTTTTCTAATCTGGAAGGGGTGGGGTGAAGGAGGAGGCAAGGAAAGTGTTTCTCCCATGCTTGAGCCGAGCCCACATTGAATCCGTGGAGCTGTTATTTGTGAAGGCTGATGGCTCTGGCTTGTTTATCCCTCAGCGTTTCCCCCCTCTCTCCTCTTCTCTCCATTTCCTTAGCCTCGGAAATCAGCCTGTGTGAGTCTGTCAGTGACTAGACTGCTAAATTTACATTCCTAAATCAGTTTTCATTGTGTGGAAATTGACAATTTGTTTAATTAGAAGTTTGCCCTGTAGGAGGCCCTTCCTAGAGACAATTCTTTCTTTCTCTTTCTCTCTCTTCCACTCTCCTCCTTTTTTTCTTTTCTGAGACCCTCAATGGTAGTAGTGAATGTTCAGTTTAATTGAAGCTTTGGTTTCGATTTGAGTGTGTTAACTAGTCAAGTGTTTGCAAGATGTACCTGATGATAACAATAAGTTTAAATGAACCAACATTAACCTCACTCATTAACTAATGAGACTGATCTGGCGAGGCCCCGAATTCTCAGAGGCAGTTTGGGGGCTCCAGGAGGGTTTGAGGACTGGAAAAGAGGCTGGGGCCAGAAGAGTGGCCACCCCCATGCTTTGCGGAGCTGGTCCTCCTACAGCATGAACCTTGGGTAGAGGATGGTGGCAGTGAGCGGGGAGGAGCCCAGCCCCTTGGGGTCCCAGGGTCACTCTGCCGTCCCCTTCCTCACACGTGGCTGCCCCACCGCTGCGGAAGCGGTAGGGGTGGATGCTGTTTCTTGGGCGCGCGCCTTATTCTCACTCGAGAGGTGATTCCTAGCTCTGGGGTGTCCATGCGAAGTCACAGCCTCGGTCGGTGACTGCAGTTGGTTCTGCGATTCGCTAGTGTATGGTTTCCGATTGGGTAATATCTCCCACAGCTTGGCTTACCATCCTGGTGGATTACAAGTGAGCACACCCAGAACTGCTGGCCCCTGTTTTTGACTTGGCTGTGCACTATTTAGAGGTTCGCATATTTCCGTGGCCTGCTTGCATTCTGGCGGTGCCCTTCCTTTTTGGAGCCAGCGGACATTTACTTAGCAAATGTACTTTACCCTGGAGAAGCCACAGCACCCCTGCCCTCAGGGAACAACTCCTGTCCAGTAGGGGAGATGTTTGACTAGAAGGCAGTGGGGAAAAAAGGTAGAGTGTGCAGAGAACCATGAAGAGTTCTGGGAGGCATTCAGAGGCAGAGGGTGGTAGACTTAATGGGTGGTGAGAAGGGGATTCTGAAAGGAGCTGGATGAGGAAGGCCAGCTCACCAGAGTGATATGCATGGAGTTGGGGAGTGTAGGCTGTGTGGTGGGGGTGGGAGAAGGAAGGGATAGAGCAAGGTTATGGAGGGCCTTGAGTAGCAAAACGATATGCATTTTACCTGCATCCCTGGAAAGCCACTGAAAGACGGAATAAGAGATTAAGCCCTCCCGGCTCTGGAATAGGAAGGCCTGTGGGCTTTTTGATGTAGACTAGGCAGGAGTGTAGGGTTTATAAGAGTCCATGGAGAGATGGCATGACTGGCAGGCTATCTGGGGGCATGGCTGGAGTATAGAGAGGCCGGTGCCTCTTGCACTGGTTAGGGGCACACACCTGCCTGAGAGCCCAGTGCTGTTAGGGGCCTGTCCCCTGTGCTTACTCCTTGCTCCTCTCTGGGCACTGTAAGCAGCCATGGCTTTTGAGAAATCTCCCTCAATATACCCCCTTCCCATAGCCAGAGCCACTGGGACAGAAGAATATGGAGCCGGGTGATGATTGTCTGATGCCAGCTGCAGTGTGGGTGGCCAGGGCACATCACCTGGGGCCTGGGTCATCCATCTGGCAGGAAGGGGCAGGAAGGGGCAGGAGAGGTTGGGGCCAAAAACCAGATTGCTTTCCCCTGTTCTGATTGGAAAGAAAATTACAAAATGTTAAAGATGTGTGGATCGTACTTGTTCCCTTTTTTCTTGTTTTTGGAACACGTAAATTTGGGGTTCAGGGTTCTTCTTCCCAAAGTCAAGGAAGGTGGGGGGAGCAGAATAGCTGGAGGAGCCCCTGGGACTGTGAGGGTGAGGAAATGAGCTGGGAGAAGCCCCTCAGGGTGCACAGGAGGCTCTCAGGACCGGCAGCTTCCTTCTCTCATTTACCTCTCTCCTTCCAGATGAGGTGTCTCCTGAGAGCAAGAGATTGGGGGCTGTCCAGGCAGGCCGAGCCCATGGTCACTTCATGCCCTCTGTCCAGTGAATGTCACTGCTCCCTTCTGGTTAGCTTTCCCCTCCGGACAGAGCCAGGAGGAACCTTCCTCAGGCCCTTTAACTACCCCCCCCCACACGCCTACAGGGGGCACGATGGGGGGTTGGGCACGATGGAGAAGGGCAGTGTGCGGTGCGGTGCGTGGCTCAGAGGCCCCACCGCCTCCCCTTTGGTCCGTGTGGATGCCAGGTGTGGCGAGGGGACAGGGCGAGGAGCAGCCGCTCTCCGGGGCTCGCGTGGAGCGCTCTCCCTCTCCCCTCCCCGCTCTGACTTTGGCCGGCTTCCCGAACTTTTTCCCAGAGCGGTGTCGTCACTGGCCTGCCGGCAGGTCTGGATGTTCTGCCAGCATTCCAGAGAGTTTATGATCGCTTGCAGATGTGCCTCCAAGAACACACTGTACCCAGAGCAGAAATTAATGCAGGCTTGACTGCTGTCCAAGCCCGTCCGCGGGAGAGGAGAAGGAAAACAAAAACTGTTTAATGCTGTTTATAAATTATAAACCAG
>NW_005353538.1:5544810-5561179 GCF_000412655.1 Myotis brandtii | reverse complement strand
CCAGAACCTACATGGAGACCAGGAGGCCGCGGTTTTGCTTTCTCGCTCCTGTTTTGGCTGGGATCCGGACCCCTGCTGCTGGTGCGCAGCCAGGGTAGTTTTCCCCTTTACCTGATGAAATACACTGATTTTCCCAGCCCAGATGGGGTGGCTCTGGCTTTGTTATCTGGGTTTTTATTTTTTTAACTTTTCTTTCTTGGCCAGGGGTTTTGTTTACAGCAAGGGACAGGTTCTGGGCTGGTGCTGGCTGTGCTGCCCACCCAGGGCAGAAGGCGCCCCTCCCCCGCCCCCCGCTGCTGGAGGTGTGTGCCCGCCCCCAACCCCGCCCCGAAGATTCCACTTGCGTCAGGCCAGCTGAGCAGAGAAAGTTTGGAAAGTTCATGGCAGGTCATTGTATTAAACAGTGTTTCCACCACTTCCCTCCTACCCCTTCACATACAACCCCTGTGTGAAGAGGGGGTTCACATAGCTCCCCCCTAAATACACGTCTCTATCTCCATCTGGTGCCTTAGCAGGGGTTTGGGAAGCTCGTTGCCTTTACCCCTCTGGATCCCAGCCTTTCCCCCTACACTCAAGTCCCCCATCCCCATTTATTCTATAAATTCGTTTCCACATTATGTCTATCCATTTACATGGCTCTTGTGTTTTTAATACCGCTAATGTTTATCATTTGCCCAACAGGCTCGACAGATTTTGCTTCCTGTAGAGCATCGAGGCTTTAGAGCCCCCTCGTTGCTAAGTAGCAGTCTCCCTGTACTGTAATGGGCTGATTTCGTATTCTGTTCAGCGCTGGATCTTATTTTTGTATGCAAGACAAAGTGTTTTGATGGAGGACGATTGCGGCAGTGTCTGGAGGCTGTTTGGAGTTTTATGGGCTGTACAGTACACTGTGTGCTCTCTGAACAGAACACAGGCTGTTGAATTTTGGATTGGATTTGTCATTTTCCCCCCTCAGAGAGGAGCCTGTCTCTCTGATAGAACATTACTTTAAGGGTGGAGGGAAGAAAGTGGAAATTATGTAATAACCTTCTCTCCTCTCTGTCTCCCTGCCTCTCTCTCTCTGTCTCTGTGTGTCTCCCTCCGTGTGTGTGTGTGTGTGTGTGTATGTGTGCGCGCGCGCCTCGTTCCTCCTTTGATTCTTCCATCCCCACCCCCTGTCATTCCACCATATGATTTTGTGGAGCTGGATGATGACATTATTATCAGGAAATGATTGGCTCTAGAGAAATCGGCTCTGTGTATCTGCTGCTTATTCTCCCCTCTCTCCTTTCCTCTCCGCTGGCCTCCCCATCCTCCCCAGTTCTGGCCGCTTGGCTGCTCTTATTTTTTCTGAGGCCATAGGTGGGATGTTTGTGTGGGACCTGCCCAAAGGCAGGGCCATTTTCTTATTTCCAGGGCCTTTCACCTTCCTTTTGCTTCCCAGACATGCACCCACCGCGACTCTTTGCTGGTCATCCTCTTCTCTCCTCAGCCCTCATGCGTCGACCCCCTGACCAGGCCGTGCCTGGGCCCCAGTGTGCGGGGCTGTGCCCCAGAGACCAGATCCAGCCACCCACAGCCGCTGGCAGTGGGCAGTCATCCTTGGCACCTTCTCTGAGCTCCCTGTGGCGGCAGGGGCTCATTTTCAGCGTTGCCCTTCTCTCCTGTCACCTCACTCCAGCTCTTCGCCCCTGTCTTTGGGTCCGGTTAACCTTGGCCTTTCCTTATGCCCCTGTGTGTTTCCCACCTTCCTGCTTAGGTCTTCATGTGTCTTAATCTCCATCCGTCACGGTTGGTCTTCTCCCCTCTCACCCCTCTCAGGTTCTTCTTTTGGATGTTGGGTGGGGATTGAGATGGGGAATGAAATGTCACCGTGGCCCAGAAGGCGGGGGGGGGGGGGGCTTGGGGGGGGGGGGGGGGGAGTACTGTTGAGCAAACACCCTGAGAGCTCCCAGCACCTGCGGCCTGTGTGCTCTGCCCCTCTGCCTCTCAGGGACCAGAGCGGGGCTCCCTGGCTTGGCTCTAGGTCCCTAGTTTCCTTAAGTCGAGCTGAATGTGGTCATGCAGATGAGCAGGACTCAGGTTTGCAAGGTCCTCTTGTCCTTTGCTACTAAAAAGCACGTCTTGTGGCGCTTGTTCGAGGAGGTCTATACCAAGCAGAGCGCCGAGCCTGCTGGCACCACGTGCTTTCTTCACCGTCACATGCCATGCCTGGCACAGTGCCTGGCACACAGGCTCTTTGGTAAGGTTTTGTTGAATAAGTGAGTACCCTTTACTGAAGTGTTTGCGCTCTGGGCACATCATACTTTGGTCGGCTCGGAGACTTACACAATTCGGGTGCCCTCTCTCAGAAAAAGAAAATGGCTATCCAGCGTTAGAGCCCCTCCCAGGAAGTGGGCTGGTGTAAGGGCGGGGCCTGGAGCCCCAACTAGGATACCTTCAGGGAGAACCGGCCTTTGTGAGCCACCTGAGGAGCCACCAGTGCAGGCCCCACAGCTGGAGCAACTGAGTGGGGAGTCAACGAAAAGGATGCCATGGGGACATCTGCTCACTGCAGGGCCCTCAGAGTGTGGGGCCGGCCCGTCCACAGGCCTCAGGCCTGCTTTCTACCGGGGCCAGTACAAGCCACCCCGCTGTGGGAAACTGCCACTGGTCCCAGTGGACCTGGAAGCAAAGCTGGCCGTACGGGTAGACCCGAGGCCCCTTCTCCCCTGAGCCACCGGCGGATAGAGACACATGGCAGCATCTGGGCCTCCACACTGGCCTTCTGTGACTCTCCACGAACCCACTCAACATCCACCCCTCTCCTGGGTGCTCCCCTTGCCTGGGTCTGTGGGCAGTAGAGTTGTCTGATGGGGGCAGAGCACTGGTCTCCGGGTGTGTGCACGTGTGTGTGCGTGCGTGTGCGTGTGTCTAGGAGAGGAGCCCTGAGAGCGAGGGGTCCTGGGGGTGATGGGAAGTGTGCGTAGACTTCTAAGGGTCTGTTTTCCGGAGCTTCCGGATTCAGATTCATCTGTTAATGAGTCAGCGGAGAAAGCAGGATTGGATACTTCTTTGGGAAGGACGCTACTTACTCCCTGGAAGGTGCGGAAAAGCTGAGATTTATGTTCCTAGAACCGCGGGGTGGCTGTGTGTGTGCGAGTGCGTGTTGGTGTATGCACGCGAGTGCGTGTTGGTGTATGCACGGATGCGAAAAAGGGATTGTGAAGAAGCGTTTACATGAAGTACTCAGAATTGTTCCTTTGCGGTAATGGCCCCGCACAGACCATTACCTTGCAGATTTAAAACTAAATGAGCTCATCATATCTAGTGACTTCCACCGACATTCATGCTTGATTGCAAAGCCCATGTTACCTTTGAATTTCAACTTCATTGTTATTAATTCTCAGATATTGGGGGTGCAATTCCCCTTATTGGATTCAACCATGAACATGTTGATTTTTGTGTGATGGATGGGAATGTTTTCAACAGGACCCCACAGAAGAACCTTTTCATTTTCAAAACAGCCCGGTGACCTCTAGGGCTGCGTCTGGAGTTCCCGAGGAGCCCAGTGCGCGGAGGCGGACACGGGTTGACTCTGGAGGGGGCTGAAGTTTTGCATTTTTTAAGTTAGTGATTTGAGTTTCCCATGAATGATCCTGTGTTCTGTGCAGTACTCTGCGTTTTCATAACTGTCTCTTTCACTTTGGGGAAAGGAAGGGAGGGAAGAAATAGCAGCAGCAGCAGCATTCTGTGGGCAAAGGAAGAAAACAAGAGAATGGGGCAGAGAACAGGCTAAATTTAAAATTGTAATTGGCTGACTTCCACTGGCTTGCGGGTGTTTTAATGACTCATAATAACTTCATTTAAAACCAGCTGAGCAGAAAATAGATTGGAGAGGAGCCTCGGGCCATTATGGATTTGTTTTTTTTGACAAGCTCGGTTTTCAGCAGCCAGGAAGGCTCTCTCGCTCGCTCCGAGAGGCTTGGCTGTGCTCTCTCTCCTCTCTCTGGGGTTGGTGGTCTGCCCGGGAGAGGTTGTATAGAAACCGGGGCTGCTTTTTTTTCACCCCACCCCCTTCCCCAAACTGATTATAAATAGATGCCTTGAGGTATTATTTTAGCATCAGTACGATTTTTTTTTCTACTTTTGATGTGGTAAATGGAACATAAATAAAATTGTTTTTGAAATGACTGAATTAATTAGCTAGTAAGGCAGCGATGATGCATACCATACATTTTCTTTGCTTGTTGCCCTCATTCATTTTTTGGGGCGTTTCCCATTTTTCCCGGAGTCCCCCTCCTCTGCCCCACCAGCCCCGCTTCCTCCCAGTGTGGACCGGACCCTTCGAATGCCGGGCCCTTTTATCCGGATCTGTAGGACTTTGACAGGATTGGTTCTGCCCAGCTACCCAGTCAGCTCGAGGAAGCACGAGTTCGGGGAGCTGCCAGGAAAGGTGCCTCTCGTCGGTCTAAATAGGTCTGTCTGATTCCCATGCGAGGGCGGGCTCAGCGGCGAGGGCTCCTTTTTCTCTTCTCTTCTCTTTTTAAAGTCAGCTGGCTCACTGTGGATGCATCTGTCTGGACAGAAAAAGAGGCCGCCCCCATCTGATGGCTCGTAGCCATTTATCTACCTGCTCTTATGGCACCTGTCACCTTCTTTGTGTCATGCTGTTTATTTGCTTGTCCTTTTTCGCCTACTAGGTCTAAGCTTCCTCAGAATACATGACTTATTCCCACCTCCCCCATACAGAGTAACCTGCAGGGTGTTATAACTCGGTCTTTTTTTGAATAAACCACTGGGTGAGGGGGTGAGTGGGTGAGTGTGTGGATAGGCGCCTGGTAGGGACGAGCTCTGAAGCGCTCCCCTACTTCCTTCCGGCCCCGGGCGTCAGCAGTCCGCTGGGAAGACCAGGATCAGAGGCAGGGCCTTACTGGCAGCGTGCTCTGGTGCATGCCCACAGCCTAGCACAGGCAGGCTCTCAGGGACCATCTGCAGAAGGAATGAATGGCTCGGGGTGGACAGTAGGGAGAGGGAAGGAGGGAGGTGCCCTTACGTTTACCGGATGCCTCCTGTGTTCCAGGCATGGTGCTTGGCGCTCCGCATGTCTGAACTAACCTAATCTGACATTGACTTTAGGAGGCAGATATGCTGATTTCATTTTGCAGGTGAGGACACTGGACTTAAGGAATTGAAGTAACTTCCTTCAGCTCATGGCCAGGGATCTCTGCCCCCACGCTCTTGCTTTCCTGGTATGCCATACTGTTGCACCTGGCCCGAATGCTTGCTCTTCTGTATGTAGAGATAACTCATGTCTCAGAGACTGGGGAGCTGAGGGAGGGAGAACAGAGAAGGTCCTGGGGCGGGGAGGGGCAGTGCAGCACTCGGCCAGTGCTCAGGGCCTTGCACCTGGGCCACCAGGAGCAGTTGTATATGTTTTAGCCCAGGGGTGGGCAAACTTTTTGACTCGAGGGCCACAATGGGTTCTTAAACTGGACCGGAGGGCCGGAACAAAAGCATGGATGGAGTGTTTGTGTGAACTAATATAAATTCAAAGTAAACATCATTACATAAAAGGGTACGGTCTTTTTTTTTTTTAGTTTTATTCATTTCAAACGGGCCGGATCCGGCCCGCGGGCCGTAGTTTGCCCAGGGCTGTTTTAGCCTCTCCTGCTCCGCCAGCTGCTCACTCACAGCTCACATTGTGGTCATTGTGCACCCCTCTGCCTTGTAGGGCCGGGTAGGATGGTTCTGGGAGCTTTGCTTGAGGGTCTGTGGGTGAGCATTTGGCCCTCTCGCCCTGGCAAGAGCTTGGCTGTGTCCTTTCCCCACTCCTGCTCCCCACCATTGTCCCTGAGGGAGGAGGGGCAGGGCCAGATGCTGCCCGTGGTCCCTCCTGCCTGGTGACCCAGCTGGGTGCTCTGCTCCGGGGGGAAGGGGTGTCTGTGGTGCTGAGTCGAGAGGGAAAGGGGCTGCCGTGTCCCAGGAATGTGGGCGCCGGACGCCTTGGGTTGTCACTAGCTCCCAAGACTTCCAATGCCTCTGAGTGTGACACGTCAGAAGGACCGCGGCCTTCCTGACCTTGTGGATGCTGCCCAGTGAAGATGGACCACTTGACACGAGGTTCATACCTCTGTCCTCCAACAACTGCATCTTCCCAGACAAGTGCTGGGGATGCTGGAGCCTTCTCTGGGGACCAAGTCATCCACCAAATGGGAGCCAGATGGGGAAGGTCGGGCAGCAGAGCAGCCTCGATGACTGCTCTGGGTCACTCCATGTGGCTCTCTGGGGGGAAAACTGTCCATGAATGAATTCATCAGTTAGCAGTTATGAACTGAGGGCCAGTGGCAGGCAAAGCCAGGCAGGACAGAGGGGCTGCGGCCAGCCAGGGCCCTCACCTGCCAGGGGCTGTGGGCAGGCTGAGTGGTGATGTGAGCCCCCGGCGAGGGGAAGACCATGCCAGGCTGGGTGAGCTCACCGTCCTCACAGGGGAAGGAGTGAGTGCCGCCGAGTTCACAGGGAAGAGGAACTTCCGGGACGCGTGATGCGGGCCGGGAGCTTCGTGGGATTTTGATGGGCTTTTTCCGGCCAGAATGCCCAGGTGGAGCTTTGTGGTCGGAAAGGGACCTGCTTTCCTGGACAAGAGGGAGCAAGAGCTTCTTTGAGCTGGAGTCAGCCAGGCAGGCGTCTGCTCACTGCTCCTGCTCCTGCTCCTCTGCCCACGCGGAGCCCAGTGTCTGAGTCCTCAGAGCTCTAGGACAGTGATGGCGAACCTATGACACGTGTGTCAGAGGTGACACACGAACTCATTTTTTTGGTTGATTTTTCTTTGTTAAATGGCATTTAAATATATAAAATAAATATCAAAAATATAAGTCTTTGTTTTACTATGGTTGCAAATATCAAAAAATTTCTATATGTGACATGGCACCAGAGTTAAGTTAGGGTTTTTCAAAATGCTGACATGCCGAGCTCAAAAGGTTCACCATCACTGCTCTAGGAGGTCCGACCCTCCCTGCCTGCAGGTTCACAAACACTGCCTCAGCGTGAACAGCGGCCCACAGCTGGCCCTTCCCTGTGAGGTGTCCACAAGACAAACAGTTGGGAAAGTGAGGCTTAAAATTGGATGTAGATCCAGAGTATTTTTATTAGCCTTTCTCATCCATGTCTTGATGAACCCCAAGATATGTCATGAGTGCCCAGGGCTCCCCGAAGCCAGGTTGAGGGAAGCGTCTTGGTGAAGGTGAGGCTGAGGCCTGGGACTTGGCTGTTCTGGAGGGAGATGGAGGGGCAGGAGGGCTGGCACACTCAGGGCCCCGGCCCATGTTCTTGGACCACACGAATGGAGCCCCTGGGTCTGTCTTTCATGAAGGACCTTCCCTGTAGGTGGGAAGCCAGGGAGAGGGGTGGGTGCTTCTGTAGTTAGGGCTCCCTTCCTGGACTCTCCTTGATTCAACCTGAGAAGGACGCGTCTTCTAGACTTTTCCTCTATAGTTAACATGCTCCCCCACCCCCACTTTTATTGGGATTCTTTCACTTGCCAGGGAAAAGAAAAAAGAAAGCAAGCCCTACACTTTTCATTAGGTAGTTGGAATAAGAAGTCTTCTGGGGTAGTTGGATGAAACCTCCGCAGCTCTTACTATTACAAGCTAATTGAGCACCGCGAGCTCATTGGCGGCTGCAATGAACATTTTGCTGGAGTAATTATGCAAGGCCACAGTCGTTTGCAGTAACAAGGTAACTCCAGGTACAGAGAGAACTCCCTGAAGCTCTGGATTTGCTCGAGTCTTCCTCCATCGTCTCGTTAATAGGAGCCCAGGACAGACAAAGGCCCAGAGACCAGGAGGCTGCTGTCCATCAGGGCCTTCTGCCTGAACGGCCCAGATCTCCTGCTCCCTCTGTTAGGGCCTGATGGGAGCAACCCGGCCACCTGGGAGAGCCCTGCTGGGCCGCTTCTGCATTGATTGAGATATGGAGTCCAGAGCCAGACGCTCTGGAATATAGGATGGAGAGGGACAGGTGCAGGCTCTGGAAGCCTAGGGACAGCTGACCGGGGGCAGGGAGACTCACAGGCCAGTGTCATCGTATTTGACCAACACGCTGAGACCAAGGCCTGGCCACAGGCAACAAGGCCAGAATCACCCGCTCTGTCTCCACTGGGATCTGTCTGTCCTGGGTGGGTGAGGCGTGGGCCTAAACATGGGACCAGGACAATTCCTGGGGCTCCTGTCTATCCCAGAGGACTCTTTATGGTGACACTCCCTTACACATGCTATCCTCCTCCTACCCGCCCCCCCTCCGCCCCAAGCATAGAATCAGGAGATGGGAGCCTGAACCTGCCACGGGGAGAGGGGGGTCGAGGGGGTGAGGTCCTGAGCAGAGTGGCTGGGCAAGGGCCTCTCAGCGCCCTCTGGCAGGGGACCTAGGGACTTGCCAAGCCAACGTGTCCTCTGGGTGGCCCTGCCTGGCCTCTGGCCTGCCGCCCATCAGCATTGAATCATGCCCCTTGAGGACAGCATGTAACTGTGCTTCCCGATATAGCCCCAGGCCCGGGTGACAAGAGGAGTCATTGTCAGGGAGCACTCCATCTTTCTGCCGCCTCATACCCCGCACAGCTTCCTTCCTCACTTCTCCGCCCTGCACAGCCAGGACTCTGCTCTGAAACACACGGAGAGCTGGTTTTTAAAAAAGGTGACCCTTTTATTTTTTTTTTATCTTCTCCACCTCCCACTTTAATCTTCAAGACTCTGCTGGGGCATCTTCTACCTCCATCTCACAACTATAAAAGTTTGTCACAGTCAGAGGCTGGCTGCATCGAGGTGGGAATGTGGTGTTTGGTTAAATTGTAAAATTAGCTAGGGGAGTTAATGAGGCGTCCTGCCTCTGCCTTCCGCAGAGCGGGGGTTTATGAAGGTGCTCCGAGCACCGTGCCTGAGACGGGGAGAGGACTGGAGGGAGTGGCCAGGCATGAGGAAGAGCTCCGTGCCGGGGAGTCCGCAGGCCTGGGACCGGCTGTGGCCGGCTGCTCAGCTGGAAGGACCTGAGGAGTCATCCCCTCAGAGCTTCTGCTTTCCGCCTCCATCAACCACTTTGAATCCATAGGAGCTCCCTCCCCATGTCCAAGGGCTTCTCGAGGCTGCATGCAACGGGCTATGGTTGGCCATGCGAGCCGCAAATTCCTCTTTTGTCTTGTGTAAAGCTGAAGACACAAAGACTAAACTCTCTGCCTCAGAAGGCTTCCACAGCAGAAAGAAGACCAAAGAGAACAATTACAACTGCAGTTAACATTTGTTGAGTGCCGCTGTACCCCTTGCTCTCAGCGTGTTGGTCAAATACGATGCCACTGGCCTGTGAGTCTCCCTGCCCCCAGTCAGCTGTCCCCAGGCTTCCAAAGCCTGCACCTGTCACTCTCCATCCTATATAGGTGCCAGCCGCTGTACCCCATGGTCTCATTTGATCCCCACGAGACCTCGGTAAGGTTGGTGTTACTGTGTCCATTTGACAGACGAGGAAACTGAGTTTACTTGGCCCAGATCCCTCAACGAGTAAGAGGCAGAGTTGGGCTGTCTACCTCCAAAGCCCTTGGTCTTCACCCCGAGGCAGAGTTGCTTCCATCCCTTCCCAGGCAGCCCACAGGCATGGTGCACCCTTGTAGACACTCACCTGAAAGTTTTCAAAGTTATGCCTTAAGGTGCGTGCAGAAGACCTGCTCACGGACTACTTTCTGCACACACCTGCTCCCCCTCCCCGGTCCCGTACTTAACAGACCTTCCTGTTTCCAAGCAGCTATCCAATGTCATCTTAGTTGTTAGATGCACTTTAATAACGCTTAACATGGGGAAGTCTTTCGCTTGAGGTCAGCCAGAAAAGATCAGTTTTTTGTTTTTGTTTTCCGCGGACAGGATGGTTCGTGCTAAGAGTGGGCATTACACGTGACAGGCAGTATTTCTGTTTTGAAAAGTGTGGAGTCTTAATGCTTCTGAAATTTGAGGCTGAAAATGTCAGTGCTGTAGCTGTAATGTAACACCTCAATTACGGTGCAGGGGTAGGAAAGAAAGGCCCCGAAACCTGCGAGGTTCTTTAGATCCACAGCCTGAGCCACAATTACGGTTTCAGAAACACCAAAGGCAAGCCAATGAGTGTCATTTTTAACCAGTTTGAACATTTTACTACTTCCTAACATCAGAAGCGCCCAGGCTGCAGCGCCTGCTTCTTGTCCTCAATAAAGTGATTAAGCTGAATGGGTGTGGGGAGCATTATTGGGCAGAGAAGGGCTAAAAATAGCAATGCTCTGTTTTCAGAAAGCCACAGCAGGCCTGGAGCGATCCGAAGCCTCGAGGTGCCACCGCGGAGGGGAGGGAGGTGGCGGGTCCCCTGGGTCTGAGTGAGGTGGGGTGATTGGTAGATGTGACAGCGAGCCAGGTGACGGGTGTCTTTCAGAGCTGTCATCAAGAATGGAGTGTCAGTGGAAGCTATGGATGGGTCGCTTCTGCCTCAGTTTGAAGAAACCTCCAGGGTGTGTGTGTGTGTATTAATGAATTTAACTGACAACGCAATAGACTAGGATGGGCACCTCAGCCTAAAATTTACATATTCGCCCCAAAGTTATTATAGTTACTGGCTGTTCTTGGGGAGAGAGGTCCAGTTTGGGCAGTGAGTAAAGGCCAGTTACAAGGGGCATTTACAGAGAGAGGTGGGGAAGGGAGGACACCCTCAGAGCCCATTGAGCGTCTGTTCTGCAAACCCATGGTTAGCTAGGCTGCTCCAGGAGAGCGGAATTGGAGGACTTTTTGGTTACCTGAAGGTCAACCAAGAACCTTGTCTGTTTCAGTCTTTGTAGTCTGCTGTCATTCATCAATATGAGGGTCCATTTTTTCTACTTTAAGTGAATACAATTGATTGTTTTTTTTATGATAGATGCTTGCTTAGAAGTCAAAAGGAGAATGCCCAGGAGGAGAGCCAGTCATGGAAGGGTGTTCTTAATTGGGGTTTTGTTGTAAGTCAGTCTTTGTATGTGTGTGAGCAAAAAGAATTCATTGTATTTTGCTTTGGAAGTATATTTTTTCCAGTTTTATTGTGAAATAATTGACAAACGTCACTGTATAAGTTTAAGGCATACCGCAGGATGTGTGTGTTTTTATACTCACTCGAGAGGAAAAAAGAGAAAGCAACGACAGACGTTGATGTAAGAGAGAAACATCAATCCCGTGTGCTTCCCGACCAGGAATTGAACCTCCAACATTTCAGTGTATGGCACGATGCTCCAACCAACTGAGCAGCCAGCCAGGGCCAGCATGATGGTTTGATTTACATATGTTGTAAAATGTTATCACAATAGCTTCAGCTAACATCCATCATCTCATATAGGTTCGATATAAAGAGATGAAAGAAGAAGAGAAAATAAATTTCTTATTGTGCCAAGAACTCTCTTAACAACTTTCCTGTACACCATACAGCAGTGTTAACTTCAGTCATTATGTTGTGCATGACATCCCTAGTACTTATTTATCATATAACTGGAAATTTGTACCTTTTGACCACCTTCCTCCAGTTTCCCCTTCCCCTACCCTCCACCTCTGGTAACCACAAGTCTAAGCTGTTTTTCTACGAGTTTGGTTTTAGATTCCACATAGAAGTGAGATCTTACAGCATTTGTCTTTCTCTGCCTGACTTACTTCACATGTCTTAATGCCTTCAAGTTCCATCCATGTTGTCGAGAATTATAGGATTTTCTTATTTTTATGGCTGTATGGTATTCCATTGCGTGTGTGTGTGTGTGTGTGTGTGTGTGTGTGTGTGTACCACAGCCTCCTTACTTATCCACTCATTCACTGGTGGACACTTAGGCTGTTTCCATCTCTTGGCTGTGGTAAGTAATGCTGTAGTGAACATGGGAGCACAGATATCTTTCAGGTTAGTGCTTTTGTTCCCTTTGGATATATTGCCAGGAGTGGGAGCGCTGGATCATATAGTAGTTCTATTTTTAATTTTTTGAGGAACCTCATACTGTTGTTTTCCATAGGGGCTGCACCAAGTTACCGGCCATCAATAGTGCCCCAGGGAGTTCCCTTTCTCCACATCCACGCCAGCATTTTTTACGCCTTATCATTTTGATAATGGCCATTCTAACTGGCATGAGGCGATGCCTCATTCTGGCTTTAATTTGTATTTCCATAACGACTAGTGATATTGAACATCTTTTCATGTACTTGTGACTTTTGATATCTCTTCTTTTAGGTCCTTTGCCCATTTTTAAATTGGGTGTTTTTTTGTTTTTTGCTATTGAGTTGTATGAGTTCTTTATATATTTTAGGTATTAATCCCCTATCAGAGGCATGGTGTGCAAATATTTTTTTTTTCATTCTGTAGGTTGTTTTTCACTTTGTTGCTGGTTTCTTTTGCTGTACTGAGGCTTTTAGTTTGATGTAGTCCCAAGTGTTTGATTATGATTTTTTTGCTTGTGCTTTAGGTGTCATATCAAAAAATTATTTCCAAGGCCCATGTCAAGGAGCTTTATTCCTGTTTTGTTTTTTTCATGGCTTTGGGTCTTATTTGTTTTTAATCCAATTTGAGGTAATTTTTGTGAATGGTGTAAGATGGGGGTCTAGTTTCATTTTTTCACATGTGAATATTCAATGATCTCAGCACCATTTATTGACGAGTCTGTCTTTTTCCCATTGAGTATTACTGGCTCTTGTCAAATCCTAGTTGACCATATACGCCTGGGTTTATTTCTGGCTCTCAGGTCTGTTCCTGTGATCTATTTGTCTGTTTTTGGAATGTAATGCCTCCTGTTTTGTTCTTTTTCAGGAATTCTTTGGCTATTCGTGGTCTTTTGTGGTCCATATAAATTTTAGGAGTGTTTTTTCCTACTTCTGTAAAAGTTGCCATTGGAATCTTGATAGGGATTGCATTGAATCTCTAGATGGCTTTTGGTAGTATTGACGTTTTAGCAATATAATTCTTCCAATCCATGAACACAGGGTATCTTTTCATTTATTTGTGTCTTCAGTTTCTTTCATCAGTGTTTCACAGTTTTCAGAGGAGAGATCTTTCACCTCCTTGGTGAAATTTATTTCTAAGTATTTTATAGGTTTTATATGTCCTCTGCAAATAGAGACAGTTTTGCTTCTTCCTTTCCATTTCTGATATCCTTTATTTATTTTTCTTTACTAATTGCTCTAGCTAGGACTTCCCGTTCTATGTTGAATAGGAATGAGGAGAGGGTGCCCTTGCCTTGTTTATGATCTTAGAAGGAAAGCTTTCAACCTTTCACTGTTGATATGATATTAGCTTGGGCTTATCATATATAGCCATTATTATGTTAAGATAACATTATTATGTTATTTCTGTGCCTAATCTGTTAAGAGTTTTCATCATGAATGGATGTTAAATTTTGTCAAATGCGTTCTCTGTATCTATTAAGATGATCATATGATTCTTTATTCTATTTATTTGATGTATCAGATTGATTGATTTGTATATGTTGATTCATCCTTGCATCTCAGGAATAAATCTCACTTGATGATGGCGAATGATCCTTTTAATGTGCTGTGGTATTCAGTTTGTTAGTATTTAATTGAGAGATTTTGCATCTATATCATCAGGGATATTGGCCAGTAATTTCTTTTCTAGTAGTGTCCTTTTCTGGTTCTGGTATCAGAATAGTGGCCTTGTAAAATGGGTTTTGGAATTTTTCCTCCTCTTCAAATTTTTGGAAGTTTGATAAAGATTGGTGTTAATTTTTCTTTAAATGTTTGGTAAAATTCACCAGTGAAACCATCTGGTCCTGGACTTTTCTTCATTGGGAGAATTTTTATTACTGATTCAATCCTCTTACAGTAATTGGTGTATTCAGATTTTCTGTTTCTTCCTGATTCAATCTTGGTAAGTTGTATGTTCCTAAGAATTTTTTTCATTTTTTCTAGGTTGTTCAATATGTCGGCATGTAGTTACTTATAGTACCCTCTTATGATCATTTGCATTCCTGTGGTATCAGTTGTCATGTCTCCTTTTTCACTTATAATTTTGTTGATTCGAGTCTTCTCTCTTTTTTCCTTGGTCTAGCTAAGGGTTTTCCAATTTTGTTTATGTTCAAATATCCAACTCTTAATTTGGTTAATCTTTTCTATTCTATATTTCATTTATTTCTGCTCTAATATTTATTACTGCCTTTCTTCTGCCAACTTTGGGCTTGTTTTTTTTTCTAGCTCCTTAAGGCATAGAGTTAGGTTGTTTATATGAGATCTTTCTTGTTTCTTAATATAGGCATTTATTGCTATGAATTTTTCTCTTAGAACTGCTTTTGCTGCATCCCATAATTTTGCTGCAATGTTGCTTTTCTATTTTTGTTTGTTTCAAGAAACTTTGTTTCCCCTTCTAATTTCCTTTTTGATTCATTGGTTGTCCATAAGCATGCTGTGTAATTTCCATGTGTTCGTGAATTTTCCAGTTTTCCTCTTATTGGTTTCTAGTTTCATGCCATCATGGTCAGAGAAGACATGTGGTATGATTTCAGTCTTCTTGAATTCGTTGAGACTTGTTTTATGGCCTGACATATGGTCTGTCTTAGAAAATATTGCATGTGTGCTTGAGAAGAATGTGTATTCTGCTGTTGTTGGATAGAATGTTCTATATATGTCTAATAGGTTCATTTGATCTATATAGTGTTGTTCAGATCTGCTGTTTCCTTATTGATTCTCTATGTGGATTATCTATCTACTGTTGAGAGTGATGTAAGTCAGTTTTGAACATTGACTGTGTCTTTTCTTCTGTAAAGCCCTACATGTTTTCATGTCCTGGAACTCATTCCTCTCCATAGCAGCTTTAGGTGGTAGGAAGTGGCTAGGAAAATGATGGCCAATTTACAGGTGGATAAATGGAGGCCAGTAAAGCAGGATGCTGGAAGACGCCAAAGTGCACAGCAGAGCCAGATCTAGACCCTGTGCTGCTGGCTTCCAGTCCAGACTCTCTCTCATGGACAGTGATGTTATATTCCTGGACCAAGAGGCGAGAGTTCTGAGTAGTGAAGTGCTCAGAGAAGAGGGTACACACGGCGGAGGGTGGCCTCCGAGCCTGGGGAATGATCCCCTGGCTCCAAGGAGTGAGCCCGAGTGTGGAGAACAGCAGAGGACTCGGGCACACTGCCTTCGGGACCTTTCTACTCCCTTTAATATGAACTTCTTACTCGTTAACCTTTTATATAATTAAAGGGCCTTCTAGTTAGCTGGGCTGCCCCTGCTACCACCTGTTTGAGTTAGTTTCTTTACTGTTGACACTTACTATCTATGACACCTCGGACAAGTGAACCAAGCTTTTCCAACAGCAATTTTCACATCTATAAAACGAGCATAACCTTAGAATTAATGGGAGAACTAAATAGCATATCGTGTGTAAAGCAGTGCAGTTCTCAATTCATAATAAATGCTCAATACATATTATTAATACTCATTATTACTATCGACGCAGCAGCAGCAGTAGCAGCAGCATTGATCCTCATCACAGGGCAGCCCTTGTGGGACCCCTAGGGCCCTGGGAAGGGAAGCGTTAAGGTGCAGAGACTCCTGCCAGTTCCCATTGTAAGGCACCTTCATGTGCGGCTCCTCGTTTAAAACCCCTGACAACCTGCGGCCTCGTTTCTGAGTGAGTGCTGCTCCCTGGAGCTGTGCAACTTCCAAGTCCCACTTGGAGGAGAGGAGAAATGCACCATTACCTCTTTACAGGCGAGGAAACCGAGGCTCAGAGCGGTTAGCTTGCTCAAGCTCTTGATGTAGCTGGTGGGTCTCTGAGCTGAAATCTTGGATCTGTTGACATCAGAGCCAGTGATGGGCTTGACTGCTCCTCTGCTGACACAGGGCCCTGCCTCTCGCCAGCAGCCCGGCCCGGGTGTCTGGGAGGGGGCTGCGTGTGGCTTCCTGGGGGAGCAGGCAGAGGAGCTCCTGTCTGCTCACAGCCGCAGGAACGGCCAGCAGACGGCATGCAGACCCCTGCTCCCAGCTCCTAGGAGACACACTGGTCATCACACGCGCGACAGCATTGAGGCCCCGAAATGCTTGGTTTCTTGTCACTTGTTGAAAAGTGACATGGATACTAGAATCAGGGGCCACTCTGTAAATTAGATAAATGTCTGACCACCATGCTGTACACCTGAAACGAACATAAAATTATGTCCAATTAATTGGAAACTAACATTTAAAAATGAGAAAGAAAGAAATATGGTTACCTATGGTGATTCAACTTAAAGACAAAGTACACACACCCATGGTTGGAGGTGGAATTAAAGAGACGTGCTAGGAACAGGGAGAGAGCAGGAGGTTCTGAGAAGAGGGGAGGGGGGAATTGTCACCACAGGGACCCCAGAGAGATCCCAGTGTTGGGAGGAGACTTGGCACACCTTTGGCCGGTGAGCAGG
>NW_005353538.1:5493900-5544608 GCF_000412655.1 Myotis brandtii | reverse complement strand
TGGTTTTGCTTTTCTCCACTGATCAGTAGTCATGTGGGAGCCCCCCCCCCCAATTCCAGGGAAGGCCTGTGACAGAGAACTCTGAGGTGCTTGGGGAGAAAGGAGCAGGGAAAGTGCGGTGGACAGGAGGGGGCCCAGAGGCTCAGGTAACAAACAGCTTGAGACAGCTACATGCTGAACCTCTCACCTGAGAATCCCACGTTGGGACCAGGAGGAAGAGGATTGTTGGTGCCCACGGGTTGAGGGGATGTCCCCCTAAATCATGGCAGCAGCCCCCCTGGGGCTTTCCTGGCCCTTTAACCTAGTCTCCTTTCAAATACCAAGCACTACCTTTTTTAAACAAAGCAAAGCTGCGAAGACCGGAGATTGTCACCGCTCCCTGGAACTCAGGGCCAGCCTCTGTTGCAGGTCCTGGGCTCAGCGTGGCTCATCTGGCTGAGGATCCCCAGCAGCTGGACTCTGTTCCCCTCTGCCTGCCTGAGAGCAATCCCTGCTGAGCCAGGAGCCCAGCCCCGCGGTCCAGCCAGCGCCTTCCCATCACCCAGTTGCGAGCCCCTGAGCTCCTGTACAGCCGCTGTTACCGTCTTTGTCGCCTGCTTCCAGCTCCTTCTACACAACACCGTTCGTCTTTGCTTTAGAGTTGTCCCGACTTAAAGCTTGTCATTTAGAGATGAAGAGGTGAAGTGACTCAGCCAAGGCCACACACTCGGGCAGGAGTGGGAGGTGGGGGGGACACTGAGCCCTTTGGTGCTTCGGGAACTCTTGGGTGCTCCTGAGAGCAGAGCCCTCCTTGAGCCAGGTATCCGCCTCCCTCCTCTGACGGTGACCCCTCTGTCATCCCAGACAGCTGAATAACACGGGGACAGGAGCCCTGGAGCGGGCACTCCTGCCTCTCTGGACCATTTACTCACTGCAGGGGGACCTTTCCCCAGGAGCTGTGGGGCAGGGGTATTATGGGCTGGAGTTCTTGAAGGCTCAGGCTGGAGGCTGGCCTCCTAGAGCTTATCAACCTGATGAAGTGAAATTATTTCGTAATCATCATTCAGGCACCTAGTATGTGCTGGGAACTTCATATAGGTTCTTGTTTAAACTGTCTGAGGAGTCATAACCCGATTTTAAGAAGAAGTGAGGCCACAAAGCTGGTGTCAGGGCCATACCACCCGTGGCAGAAGCCCAAGCCGCTGTAGGACTTCCTCTCGGGGAGGTCTCCAAGTTGGCCAGAGTGTCCGGGAGCCAGCCGAGTCCATCACGCAGGGCTCATCCCATTGTCAGAGGTTTTGTTCCATGGCATTGATCGCCACAGTGCCCTGATTCGCCGGTCACAGGAGTAGCTGGGGAAGAGATGGGTATAGACCAGTGATGGCGAACCTTTTGAGCTCGCGTGTTAGCATTTTGAAAAACCCTAACTTAACTCTGGTGCCGTGTCACATATAGAAATTTTTTGATATTTGCAACCATAGTAAAACAAAGACTTATATTTTTGATATTTATTTTATATATTTAAATGCCATTTAACAAAGAAAAATCAACCAAAAAATGAGTTTGCGTGTCACCTCTGGCACGCGTGTCATAGGTTCGCCATCACTGGTATAGGCAGTGGTAAGGAGACCCTCCAAATCAGTGCTCAGACCTCAGGAAGATTTGTATGTTCTCTCTCTCTCTCTCTCTCTCTCTCTAATGTTTTTATTGATTTCAGAGAGAGGAAGGGAGAGGGAGAGAGAGATAGAAACATTGATGAGAGAGAAACATGAGAAACATCAATCGCTGCCTCCTGCATGCCCCCTACTGGGGATGGAGCCTGAAACCCGGGCATGCGCCCTGACTGGGAATCAAACTGGCAACCTCCTGGTGCCTGAGACGACACCCAACCACCGGAGCCACACCGGCTGGGCTGTATGTTGTTGTTTTCACTGCAACAAGTTTACCATCCTACTTGTATTTTATTCAACATAATTCACCTTAGATAGGTTCGGACTCATCTCAGTAGGAGGAGGATAATGCCATCAAAACTTGGCCATGAGTGCTGGGTGCTGGCTGGAGAGGTGTCATTTCTTTGATCTCCTCCCAGGCCAGGGCAGGGTGCGCGGGCTTGTCTTTACTTGTGCCTTGTTGGTTTGTGCACAGGTGTTGGGGGGGGGGGGCGCGGGGGGGGCGGTTGGAGTGTCATCTGCCTTTCTTTATCTTCCACCCCCTGGAGAAGACCTGCCGAAGACGTGTCCAGGGTGGTGGCTTGCCTCCCTTCTTTTTCTCTTTGTGGTTTGGCTGGGGTGGTAAGAATGTTTTAAATGCTGTGTTTATTGCATGCATTTATGGCCGTGAGGGACTCAGACGTCGACATTGGGGGAGAAAGTAATGGCAATGATGATCTTAATGACAACTAGCACTTACTGAGCAGTACTGTGTGCTAGACGCGGTGGTAAGGACTTTACATGTGCTATTGAAATTCGTCGTTACTCAACCCTGGGAAGTGCCTACTGTGTGCGGATTTGACAGGTGAGAAAGGCCCAGAGAAGAGACTGAGCTTGCTCAGGGCGGTAGCTGGAAATGCTGGACCCAGGGCCTGAGCCCAGGTTTGTTTGAGTGGAGGATTCTCAGCTTCCTGCCGGTGCGGCTGGAGAGGGCGTGCTGGCAGTGCTGTGTCCCCAAGCGGATTGGGTCAGTGCTGGTGCTGGAAGTGGGAACAGGGGAGCTCCCCAAGGCTCTCCGGGCTGAGAACTGAGTGCAGGAACAAGGGACAAGGTGGACCTCTGTTTTCTCTGTGGGACAGGAGAGCGGGACCACAAGATCCCAGGGAAAGCCAGCGCCCCAGGGCAGCACGGAACCGCCTGGGAGAACGAGGGCTATTAGGTTGGGTAAGAAATGTTCTCTCTCACGAGAGCTGCCTCGGCGTTGTCTTCTGATCCATTCCAAGGGCTTATCTTCTACAGAATGGACATTCCGCCCAGGGTGAGGTGTCCAGCCACTGACCGGTTCCCTGATGGGAATGCGGTTCTAGAGATCTGAAACGCCGCCGCCTGCAGCCCTGGTGACTCCCTATCTCTGCTGCCCGGCTGGCCGAGCCTGTCCGGGCGGCTTTCTCAGTCCTGCCTCTGATGGGGGCCCTGCACCTGAGCGCCTTCACCCTCCGTCCCGCAGCGAGGCCAGGCGCGGGCCTGTCTCCCACTCTGTTGTCAACCATATCCTGGGCCCATCGACAGGGCCGGCTGTTTTCCACTCAGCCCTCGTCTGCCTGCCTGCCTGCCTCCCTCTCCCCTGTCCCCCGAATGTGTGTACCTTATGGAGACTCTGGTTCCCAATCAGTTTTTGTTTTGCTGATAAAGGAGAGGGGAGTGTCGGGGAGAGCGTGCCTCCCAGCTCCTCCCGGGGCACGCGTCTCCCTGCGTGAAAGAACACGCAGTGCCGGCCTCGCTGGAGCTGGCAGCCGGCGGGTGTTCTGTCTGATAAGAGGTACTGTAAATAAAACTGTACGCCGCGGCCCGCCGCAGAATGCCCGTGTCTGTACTCATTGTTCTGACAGCTTATGCTTTTTTTGGGTCTGCTGTTTTGGTACACTCTGTACTTCCTTATGTAAGCAGGCATGCATATCTCATCAGAACATTCAAGATGTTTATTTTAAAATCTCAAGGAATTAAAAGAAAAGGGACACATTACTCAACATTAGATGCTGGCAGACTTTGGGTGTTTTTTTTTTTTTCCAGTGGTTCCCCCGCCCCTTTTTATTACCGGGGGTGGGGGGGTTGGGGGGTAGGTTTTGGAGAGGGAGGGGTTTCGAGCTTTTTTCTTCTCTCATTGGCTTCTGCCTTATTTATTATAGAGAGTCAGCGGCCCACATCTGCTTGCGTTCAGCATCTTCTCCCTTCTTAGATGTTTGGGGACCCCCCCCCCCCGTTCCAGTGGGGAAGCAAGCAGGAGGAGGACGCTGTCCTTTGCCAAGAAGGGGAGGCCAGAGTGTGCGGGGAGGGAGTGCGGGGAGCTCGACACCCCGCCTTCAGCTGGATTTCAGCTCTGTTGCCCTTGGAATGCTGGCCATTTAGAGAAAGCTTTATGGCTTTGAAAGTGCTTTCCTGGCATGTCCCTCCGATTCCTGCGAGTCGGGTGATCCTGAGCCCGGCGTGAACGCGGCTGCCACACAAGGAGGCCTTAGACCAGCTCCAGCCTCGCTGTGGGCTGCAGCGACTGCCTCCTTCCTCTTCACCTGCTGGGACCCCCTCCTTCCTCTAGCCCCTGTCTAGCTTTCTGGAAGCATCGAAAGTCAAGGGAGACGTAGCAGCCTAGGAAATGCACTTGGTCAGGCGGTGCCTGCTCCCCCCAGTGTAGTGCTTAAGACATCCTTGAGCCCTCACGTGCAGACCCCTGGGAGCTGGCAGGGGCAAAGATGTCTCTCTGTCTCTTTTTTAAAAGTCACCTGAGGATATGTTTTGTTGATTTTTAGAGAGAGAGGGGGAAGAGAGAGAAACATCGATCGGTTGCCTCCCATACATGCCCTGACCGGGCATCGAACCTGCAACCTTTAGGTGCTCAGAACAGCACTCCAGCCAACCGAGCCACCTGCCTGTCTCTGTAACACTGACTCTCAGATAAACTCAGTGCCAGGGCTGGGAGTGGAGGTCACAGCAGCCCCCGGCCCGCCAGGTGAGGGTCCACTCTGGCTGCAGGAGGGCTCCTTGGACAGGTGACTCCTGCGTGTACTGGAGGGAGGGGTTGCTTCTTTGCTGCAAGGGTGTGAGTCCTGGGCAACTGGGCGGGGGGAGAGGGCTGATGAAGGGGAGGTCTTGCTCTAGACGAGGCGGACGGCCCCACTTCCCAGCCTCTCCTTTCTTCTCTGCTCAATGGCCTGGGTTCCAGCCAGAGGCTGTGGACCTTGAGCTGTGAGAAGGGGGCAGTAGAGAACCCGGGAGAGTGTGTAGAAGAAGGACTCTGCCACCCCCTAGGGGACAGCCTGGCAGTGCCCGGAACGGCCACTGTCCCTTCCCAGATCCGTTCTGCTCCTGGGAGCCTGGCTGAGGGTTTCTTTGTTTATCAGGCACTTAGTGGGCAGAAACTGCGCCCGGCACGGAGCAGGGCACCGGGGATAGAGAGCGAGCGAGCATGACAGGGGCCAGGCCTCAGGGAGCTTGCCGTCTGCCGGGAGGCTGGGAGGCTGGAGCGGAGCCCAGCAGGCAGGGCGGCCGAGGGGCTCCCAGGCTCGGCGCTGTCGTGGCCGGTGCTAAGGAGCTGCCAGTGCTGACAGGTTGGTCCTGTGACAGATACTCCTGCTCCCTCAACAAGACAGCCGCTCACCTTTAAGTCAGAGGACAAGGTGTGTGTGAGAGATTATAGTGAAATATGTCTTTACAAATGTGAGCCTCACCTCACAAAAGATAAATGACCCCCAAATAACGGTACATCGAGTGTCCGTGGAACAGTCGTGCAGAGCGGCGTTCTTCCCGGAGCCCTGCGCCCTGCGCCCTGCGCCCTGCGCCCTGCGGTGCAAAAGGGCTGCTGCTCCTGGCTCTGCGCATCTGCCCTCAGACAGCCCGCCCTTTCCCACCTCGCTCAGCCCTCTGGGGCTGATTCCTGCTGCTCCCACATCCCAGGTGAAGCGACAGCCCGTGGAGATGAGGGCCCTGGCTGAGGCTCACACTGGTGATGAGCTTGGCTGGGATTTGAACTCTGATCTGTCTCACCCGAATCCGAGCTCTTCGCCAGACTCTGCTGCTTCCTGAGGTAGAAATGACACCGGGCTCTTACATCTGCGAGTGCTTGGGAGGAACCGCGTGGTGCGTTTACTCGTGTCCATGATCTCCTGCCATCCGTACACCAGCTGCGAGCAGGGCGGGCAGGGACGGCCATCCCCTCTTACAGACGGAGCTAGTTCATGAAGTGTGATGACCAGTGTGGTGTCCACAGCAGTACGGCTGAGCCGGGCCTGGGACCCAGCCCTTCCCACCCAGAACTTGCCGTCTTCTCCTTTCATTCACTAAGCTCTGCGATTGCCAGGGAGGAGAGCAGGGGTCTAGCCCACCTCATCCTGTGCTTCTCCCTCCTTCCTGTTTAATTTCTCTCTCTGCAGCCCATCCCTGACTTCACCCGGTCGCTCACTCTCCCAGCAGCTCCATTCCCTCCAGCGGCCCCCTCGCCCTGCCTGTGCCTGCGATGGGCTTTCCCACGCAGTGGCATGTGTCCGAGTCCCTTGCCTGCACTTCTCCATCACCATCAGCTCACACACGGTCTTCCCTGGCCACGCCGTGTGAGGTGGCACCCCCGGCACCTCGGTCCCTCTTCACTTAGTTTATTTCTCTTTTTATCACTTGTCACCACCTATTTTTGTTCCTTTTACTTTACAAAAGTAAATGTGCCTTCCTCTCTAGAATGTAAGCTCCTTGCAGACAGGGATTTGTCTCTGTTCATGACTGTAATTCCCCTTTGGCATATATTCCATGGACCCCAAGACACATCCCCTGCTTATAGGGGGGATGTGGCCAGGAGTGGCCATCCCCGAGCCGTGCCCGGGAGTTCGCCCACTCCAGGAGGAGCCCCAGGCAGTGCTGTGGGAGTGAATGCACCCGCTGTGTGGCGCGGGCACGACCCCCTCCCTTCCCCTGGCACCCTCACAGTGAGGCTGTGTCCATGCAAGAGTGGCTGAGTGATGTCACCGGGATGCATTTTGGGAATCGTCATGTGGTTCACAGACACCCGAGTTGCTCTGAATGCAAGCCTGACATCATACTGAAGGCAGCAGCGAACGGCATGTGCACCGTAAACAGGCAGAGACTGTCTTATTGATTAACAGATGAGGCCTCTATTATCGATCAGAGCTGGCCGAGGAAATTTATCACTTTTAATTTCAGGGATGCCAAATATTTCTGCCTCTGAGCCAGCCGTTACAGAGACAATTTAAAGGTGCATGTCCCCCTGGGAGAGGGGGTTGCTGCCTGTCTCTGCTGGCTTGTGTGTCCTGGGACTGCCTGCCTGAGCTATTGGGCTACCCTGCGGGGAGCTGGCGTTGGGGTGGGGTGTGCTGGGCTCCATGAATGGGAGCTGATGTCCAGGGCATCCATGTGTGAGGAAGGCTCTGACCGAGTGGCTGAGGACAGGAACTTGCACACCCTCGGCTCAATTTTGTGACTTCAGCCAGACAGGCCTGGAGGGGAAGGGCTTGGAGGACGACCAGCTGTGGTCAGGTTGAGCCCAGCCAGCGGCTGCCTCGGCAGCGAGTGCTGATGCGCCGTCTTCCTCTGCGCTTGTCTGGCGCACACATCCGGCCCTTGATGTCCCACCTGCCTCCTTCCCTTCTCTCGGCCATTAAAGCCGCCCTGACACCACATCCAGGGCTGTCTTCTAGGAACTCCTCCTACCACATCCCTTTGAAGCGGAGCTCTGGCTTCCTGGGGCTTCCCAGCCCCACAGGGAGCCCTTTCTTTCTAGTCCCCACTTCCCTCCTCAGGCCCCTTCCCCTTCTCTAGGGAGCCATGAGAACTGATAGAACCAAAGAAAGAAATACAATTAAAACCAGATCCCTTACAGACCCACGGAGAATCATCGTGGCTAACGATTTGGGGCCGGGGCAGCTTCTCTATGTGAAGGGCCGGGGCCGCCCCTCCCCGGTGTTCCCGCTCTGGCCCGTCTACTCTCTGAGGCTCACGCTGCACCTCCAGGGTCAATGTCTGCTACCTCTGTGACACAGGGGGGCCGTGTGGACGTCAGGCTTCCTGGCTTTCTTCAAAGCTCTGTAAGCCTCTCATAGGCCCTGGGGCCCAGGGATGCCCTCCAGCTTGAAGGGAAACCCAGAGGGGTCAGCTGTTCTCCCTGCCTCCAGCGGAACTCGGCTCCAGCCACCTAGAACAGATGGCAGTGCTTGCTTTTAAAGCACTTAAGGGGAAGTTCTTTCCTATCTTTCCTGGGCACTGTATCACGCGTTCATTCTGTCAGTCAACTAATACTTGTTGAGCACTTACTAAACGTCAGTGCCCTGTAGGGCTGGACAGTCCCCGTCTTCTCGGGCTCCTTATCCCCTTCACTGGTGAGAACTGGTCATTGGTGTTTAATTGAAGACTGACGCTACAACCTACATTCTGAGTTCTAGCCCTTAAGGGTGTGTTAATACCTTAAACTTTTAAAGAGCAGTAGAACCATTTTTTCCAAATAGAATTTTACACAAAACCTTGATGCATTCAAGGGGTAAGTTGGATTTTCACTTCTTTGATTTGAGAGACGGCAGCCCAGAGCTCACCCTCCTACCCAGGAGGCATCTCTGCGGGTGGAACCAGGAGGCTGGAGGGCACTGGGCTGCAGAGCAGAGGCTCTGACATCGGCTGCCAGCTTTGGCTCCACCTCCGCTGCTCCTGTGGGACCCTGGGCCAGCTGCTTAACCTGCCCGAGCCTGAGGTTCTCATGCTAAAGGCGGGTAGGAATGGTAAGCGCTTTAAAAGGGTTTCAGGATCAAATGCAATGGTATGTCCTCAGGACTTAGCATCCTGCGGTGTGTGATAAAGTCTCAGGAAATCTGAGAGGCTTTGAAAACGCACTGGATTGTTTCTGCTACAGCATTCTGCCTCTATGAGCGCTGATAGAAAACGAAAGCACAGGCACCCTCAGGGAGGAGCAGAGGCAGCGGTGGGGGAGGGCAGAGCAGCGAGGGCTGGGGTGCTCGGT
Source organism: Myotis brandtii (assembly GCF_000412655.1). NCBI lineage: Eukaryota > Metazoa > Chordata > Mammalia > Chiroptera > Vespertilionidae > Myotis > Myotis brandtii. Next base: position 5,535,974 of record NW_005353538.1, on the reverse strand, counting down.
GCGTGCTTTCTCCAGTTTTGAAATAGAAAGGGCTTGGAATAGAGGAGGAGTGAGCCCAGGCATCACTCAAGCCCAGAGACTCAGGGAGGGTCGAGTGGTGCACAGGGGCCCGTGAGGACAGCCCCCTGCGGAGGCCTTGAAGCCGAGGAGCAGAATGGAGAACCACTGAGGGCCACTGTATCTTCTTGAGCAAGGAAGTGTGAGGAGTCACGTGACCCACAAGGGGCCTGCGTCTGCTGGTTGGCTCCGAGGGCAGCTGGTGGTGTGGCGGCCGTCCCGACTCTTCGGTGTCCTGGGCGCGGCCCCACGAGGGCCTGGTTGGGACAGTGATTAGGGACAGGCGGAGGAAGAGAGGCATCCAGGAGACATTTGAAAGAAAACCGCCAGGGCTCACACAGGTGCTCCCTGGATGAGATAACATCTTGAAGACGATGAGTAAGCGGTAAAAAGTCGTCCTGTTTAACTTGACGTTGTGACATTGTCGCTTGGAGCCTTGTGAATAGTGGTTCTAAAAATGTTTACCAAATTGAATTGCACTGAATTGATTAGTTTATTCCACAAGTATGTACAGTCATAGGTCCCACTGGGGGTGGAGCAGATGCCCTGCTCCCTCCCTCGGGAGCCAAGTGTCCGGAGATGGAGACAGACAGGCCCACAGGCATTGGTAAAGGAGCATGCGCGGCTGTGAACTGGACCGTACGGGGTGCGTCGGAGCAGAAAGGAGGGCTCCCTCCCCCAGACGGCGGGACAAGGGTAAGGAAGCTGATGCGTAAATGAGGAGTAGAGACCAGCTGTACGGAGGGGCCAGGACAAGGGGGCAAGACTGTCAGAGACTGGAGGTACAGAAGGGTGTGCAGAGACCTTGTGGTGAGGGAGGACGCGGCTCCTCCCGCAGCCAGAGCAGCTCCTCACAGGGCTGGAGCCTGGAGAGCAGGAGTGAGGAAGCAGAGACAAAGCAGGAAAGCTGCTAAGCACACCGAGAAGCGCTTTGTGCCTTGGCCGGTTGCTCAGTGGTTAGAGCGCTGGCCCGGGCACTGAAAGGTCACATGGTTTGATTCCCAGTCAGGGGCACGTACCTGGGTTTCGGATTCGATCCTGGCCCCGGTCAGGGAGTGTGCGGGAGGCAACCAATTGATGGATCTCTCTCACATCGATGTTGCTCTCTGTCCCCCTCCTTCCTTGCCTTCCACTCTAAAAAATCAAGGGAAAGGATGTCCTCGGTGAGGAATAACAGACAAACAAAACAAAACAAAAAAGGCACTAGGGAGTCATTCCAGTTTTTGAATGGTCAGCTGTAGGAGGTGGCTGGGGGGAACTGTGGTTTAGTTTTGGACACACGGACTTAGGGGCTTATCCAAGTAGAGGTATGTCAGTAATTCCTTCAAGCATAATCTAGGCAGCAGAGCACGCATCACTCACTCCTTCCCATCCCGCACCTGGAGCAGCCCCCGAAGTCCCTTCTCACCAGGCGTCTCATCGGGAGCCCGTCTCTGTTTGTCTTGGTTCCCTCTTCTCGCTGGGAGGGCCCTGGACGGGGCATTTGGAGTTCATGTGGGTGGTGGTTACCCCTAGAAGGAGGGCTGAGCTGGGCTGGCTGCTGGGGCCTTGGCTTCTCCCTGACACGTCACAGGTGTTCACCCCCTGCCCCAGGTCCACCTGCACGGTTTGGGCCCAGGACCCCGCCTCCTAATGGAATGTCACTCTGGGAAGTTAGTAACCACCTCCCCTTTCTTTCAGCGGGCGCCAAAGCCTTCGTCTGCGATCAGTGCGGTGCCCAGTTCTCGAAGGAGGATGCCCTGGAGACACACAGGCAGACCCATACAGGTGAGTCGGCTTCGATCCCATTCTCCAGCTCCTCCACAGTGTGGTAGCACACGGATGGGACGCATCTCGGCCGCACCCCTTCAGCAAGGCGATATCCCGTCATCTCCTGGGGACCTGCGAGTGGGGGTGGCTGGGCAGGTGTGACTTTGCCCCCCAAGAGCATCGCCCTGGATTAGGCCCAAATCTCTGTCTCTAACAGGCCAGGAGGTCCATCTTCTCAGAGACCTCTTGTCCTCTTGTCAGGTTCTTTGAAAGTCCGGGATGTTGTCTAAGCATCTCCTTCCTCTGAAGGGTCAGGACACCCTTTATCCCCTGTGACCAACTCTGACACCCTTGTGTGGCCCAGTGGCTGGTCCCCCGTCTGCGAGGGTAGAGTCATGGTCTAAAAGAAAGCAGTCTGCACACAGGGTGAAAAGGCAACAATATCACGTTATTTGACTTCAAAGCATTGATTTCACAGCATCAGCATCATCTCATCACTGTGATCGGCACGGTCCTCGTCATGGGTGTGCCTCCCGCCCACTGGACACTCCTTAGGTGCCAAGCACCGGTCTCAGTGTCCCTGACCTCACCTGGCCTGTCTCCCAGTAAACGTGTAAGGTAGGAGGCGACTCCCATGTCACAGATGAGACTGAGGCTCGGGGGACAGAAGGTGACTTGCCTGAGTGAGTGAGCACAGGAGTGGTACAGCTTAGACCAGCCGTGGGCAAACTACGGCCCGCGGGCCAGATCCGGCCCGTTTAAAATGAAAAAAACTAAAAAAAAAAAAAAGACCGTACCCTTTTATGTAATGATGTTTACTTTGAATTTATATTAGTTCACACAAACACTCCATCCATGCTTTTGTTCCGGCCCTCTGGTCCAGTTTAAGAACCCATTGTGGCCCTCGAGTCAAAAAGTTTGCCCACCCCTGGCTTAAGACTGTCTGGGATGAAACCCAGCTAAACTTTTAGCTCTGCCACTTCCTGTGTGCGGGACCATGGATCAGTTACTTAAACTCCCTCAATTTCAGTTTCCTCATCTGTTAGAAAAGTGGAGTAATGATAGTACCTACCTCATAGCATAGAGAGTTGTAGGGATTAAATAAGATGTTTTATTTGAGGTGATTGGCAGAATGTTTGGCTCTTAGTAAGCATTCAATACATAGTAGTAGATGTATTTAATTTAATAAGTATGTGTTGAGTCCCTACAACATTCCTGGCACTGTTGGGACATTTAGGGAGAGTAACATAGGTGACAGACAGCGCTTCTTGTGGAACTGTGATCCTAACAGGGCGAGAGTATAGGCAAATAGGTGTCTAATACACTGCCACGTTATAGTAAGTGCTGGTAAGAACAGATAAAGCAGGATGAGGGTAGAGAGTGATGGGGGAAAGTGGAGTTTTAATCAGATGGTTGGGGAAGGCCTCTCTGAGAAGGTGGCCTCTGAGCAGAGTCCTAAAGGGAGGGAGTGAGCAGCACAGCGTTTTCAAATGCTTGCAGACCATAAGCCAGCGGTTCTCAACCTGTGGGTCGCGACCCCTTTGGTGGTCAAACGACCCTTTTACAGGGGTCGCCTAAGACCATCCTGCATATCAGATATTTACATTACGATTCATAACAGTGGCAACATTACAGTTATGAAGCAGCAACGAAAATAATTTTATGGTTGGAACTGTATTTAAAGGGCCAGAAGGTTGAGAACCGCTGCCATAAGCCGATCAGAGACTTGGAGTTATAAAATATAAAGGACTCTTATGTCTCAATAATAAAAATACAAATAACCAACATTAAAAATGGACAAAGGATCTGAATAGACATTTCTCCAGAAATAGACAAATAGCACAGGGAGTAGGGCTTGGCACCGTGAGTCGTCAGAAAATACAGATCAAAATCTCAGTGAGGTCCTGCTTCACCGGGGGCAGGATGTGGCTGTAATAAAAATACGACTGCGAGAAGGGTTGGCGAGGATGTGGAGACGTCAGAACCCCATGCTGCTGGTGGGGGTGCGGAATGGTGCGGGCACTTTGGGAAACAGTCTGGTAGTTCCTCAAGAGGTTAAACAAAGTCACCGTATGACAGGGCAGTGCCACTCCTAGGGATGTACCCAGGAGAAATGAACACATGCAGCTACACAAGAACTTGCACGCACGTTTATCGCGGCGTTATTCATGGTAGTCAGAAGGTAGCTCTAACCAGCGTCTGCCCGCTGACGAATGGATGAAGTACCACGGAATATTATTCGGCTACGGAAAGGAATGAGGTGCTGATAACTGCCACAGCATAGGTGAACCTTAAAAACCTCACGCTCTGTGAAAGAAGCCAGACACAAAAGGCCGCATGGTGTACGGTTTCATTTACAGGAAACACCCAGAGAGGCAGATCCATACACAGAAAGGAAATGGGGGTTCGTTTCAAGTGAAAATGTTCTAAAATTGTGATGGTTACACAACTCTGAATGTATTAGAAACGATTGAACTGTCTTCAGTCACTCTTAATATGGTTTGGAACTGTGCGTGTCTACCTACACAGGGATCTTTTTCAGGAAATACCTGTACTGTTTGTGCTCTGGTTGGGGGTCCGCGGATACGGAGGGCTGGCCGTATGCATTGATCTATGCCATTTTATATCGGGGACTTAAGGATCGTGGGCACTGAGGGACAACTGAGTTTGGGGGAGTCAAAAGTTATACACGGATTTTCAACTGCATGGGAGGTCAGCGCCCCGAATCCCCCATTGGTCAGAGGTTAGCTGTGCTTTAAAAGCATGAATTGTACGTTGTGTGGTACCCGAATTATATCTTGGTAACGCTGCACACACACGCATACCACACGCACGTGTACGCACATTTATAGAGAAGGGGACAGTAGCTCACCACAGGCTAGAATGGGAGGGTGGCCTGACTCAACTTATGTGTCTGGGCGAGCTCCCTGGGCCCTGGGTTGCGCCGGACCACAGGAGGGTTTCCGTTGTCAGCTGCTCTACAGCAGTTGATTGAAGCAACGGTGTCTTTCTTCTTGGGCAGTTGTGTGGGTTGACTGTGCTCAGCCGGGCAGTTTTCACCTGGAGCCTCGCGTGGGGTTGCAGTCGGGAGTGTCTGCCTGGGGTCTTCTGCAGACTCCACCGGCCTGGGTGTCCAGTGGCCTCCTCAGCCCCGCACGGGCTATCGGCGCTCCCCCACGTGCCCTCCAGAGCCGAGTAGCTGGACTTCATGACAGCGCCGGGCAGGCCCCCTGAAGCTGGGCGGGGACGCGGCATCGCTCCGCCAGGCTTTAGTGATCACAGCAGGCACAGGTCAGCCCAGGTTCCAGGCGGCCGACTAGAGTCCCTTCTGGGAGGGATGGCAGGCAGACAGGGAGAGGAACTGATGGCAGTCGTCTCTGGACTCAGGGCTGAGCCACCCCGGGTCGGGGGGCGGGGGGGCTGCAGTGGAAGAGGGAGGGAGCCCAGTGCGCTGCTGCCGTTACAGTTACTGTCGCAGGTATGTCCTTGTCCTGCCTCCTCACCAGGTCTGCTCTCCTGAGCGGGCTGGTGCCACGGGTGGTGGCCTGTGGCAGTGGGAGGAGAGCCTTCTAGGCGAGCTGGCACTCCTGCCGGCGCCTGCCTGGCTCCGTTGGAGACAGAGACTTGACCAGATGATTGTGCTCAGGGCCCCAGAGCTGGTTGTCTTGAGAGCCAGAGGAGATCTCCCCGACCCAGCTCTAGACCTCATGTCACCGAGGATCCCACCCTGGAACTGCTCCGGGGCTGAGAGACTGCGTGCGGGCCAGTGTGCCACGCAGCTCATTCTGTCCATCAGGTTCATGTGCAGAGCAGGGAGCGAGCTGCCACTCAGCCAGGCCTGGGAAGAGGCACAGTCCCGCGAGGGGAGCAGAGGGGACTCTGTTCGCAAGCAGACCCCACACCTTCTGGCCTGGCACTTGCTAGGTACATGACAGTGACCAACACAGACACCTCCCTGCCCTCCCTCCACCCAACAGCTTTCTTCAGATATAACTCACCGTACAGCTCACCTGTTTAAAGTGTACAGTTCAGCGGTTTTGGTATATTACTCTGTTAATTTTTAAGGCAGTGGTAAAACATGTGCAACATAAAATTCGCCATTTTAACCGTTTTTAATTGTACAATTTGGTGATATTAATGACCCCGGCCTGTTTTCAGAGTTTGGGTTTTGCATTGGCTTTGAAAATCAGGATGTGTCCTCGGACCAGTGACTTTCTAGGATTGATGAAGTAACGAGAACTTGAGAGAAGTCAACCCTTTCCGGAAAAGGGTGATTGACTGTTTAGAGAGAGATGATTTGGAAGAGCCTGGAGTTGGGCTCTAACTCCATAGGTGAGTAACCTTGCCTTGTTACTCTTTTCTGCCCTTCAAGTCCCCTCACCTGCGAAAGGAGCCTAGTGCGGTCCCTCCTGTGGCACAGGTAGGGCCCAGCCCACTCAGCCTTGCTTTTGCTCCTCCAAGCTGAGTACTTCGAGCTTGTGAAAGCGGAAAACAGTTGCATCCCAATTAAGGACGAGAGACCAAGGCGGGTGCTTTGAGAAAGGCGCCCTCCCCGCCTGGTGTGAGAGTGGGCAAGCTCCCCCAGCCGAGAGGAGCGCCTCCTGGTGCCACCGGGCTGGGCTCTCCTGGGCAGAGGTGCAACAGCAGCCTCACCCTCAGCGGAGGGCTGGCACCCAGGCGGCTCTGCCTGACACGTGGCAGAGCTCGCAGGTCACTTCCAGCGCTGTTTCCGCGGAACCCACACGGGGCTTCAGGCTTCTCTATGACCAGTCATTGGACGAACGCAACTGAAATCCGCTTGTCATCTCTGTTCTCAGAAAGGGACCCCACGGCGGGGAGAGGCCTGATGTGAGGAGGGCTGGTAGGAATGCTGGGGGCGCCAGTGGGTGCCCGGGCTGTGGAGAGCCAGCAAGAGAGCAGGGAGCGCGCTCTGAAAAGGAGGAGGAATCACCCCAGAGAGTAAAGTAATGGCAGTGCCACCTTACACTTCTGACACCTTAGTTTATAAAACGCCTTCCTGTATTATACCCATTTAACAGATGAGAAAACGGAGGTCTAGAAGACACCCACTAGGAGGTGGAGAGCTGGAACTTGACCCAACTTCAGTGCTCTTCCCACGACGCCTCAGCTGCCTGCACATTGATTTACTGTTTAAAGAGAACATGTCAGAGACCATTTAGCTCATTGATCTCTGGTCCGTTTGATTAAGAATCCTCAACATGGCTATCCCAGTGGTCGGCAAACTGCGGCTCGCGAGCCACATGTGGCTCTCTGGCCCCTTGAGTGTGGCTCTTCCACAAAATACCACGTGCAGGCGCGCACGTACAGTGCAATTGAAACTTCGTGGCCCATTCGCAGAAGTCGGTATTTTGTGGAAGAGCCACACTCAAGGGGCCAAAGAGCCGCGTGTGGCTCGCGAGCCGCAGTTTGCCGACCACTGCCCTAGCCGGTTTTGCTCAGTGGATAGAGTGTCGTGGGCCTGCAGACGGAAGGGTTCTGGGTTTGATTCTCGTCAAGGGCACGTACCTCAGTTGCAGGCTCCTCCCCGGCCCGGGCCTTGGTTGGGCTGTGTGCAGGAGACAACCAATCAATGTTTCTCTCACATCGATATTTCTCTGCCTTTCCCTCTCTCTTCCACTTTCTCTAAAAAATCAATGGAAAAATATCTTGGAGTTAGGATTAAAAAAAAAAAAGAAAAGAATCCTCAGCACCCTGATGCCCATGTCCCCTCCTGAAACAGACCGGGTCTGGAGTTCCCTGCCTAAGGCCGCCGTCGGGGGAGGTCACAGAGCTAGGGTAGCATTGTGTCAGATGGGTGATGGTGGGCTGTACAGGTATTCTTGACACTGGAAAGTGAATTTAGTAAAAAGTATTTCCTTTTCCATTTTAGCCAACAGACTGCCATCTTTCGTTTTTTGGGTTTTTTTTTTTTAAATTTCTTTATTAATTAAGTTATTACATATGTGTCCTTATCCCCACATTACCCCCCATCCATCCCACTCATGCCCTCACCCTCCTGTTGTCTGTGTCCATTGGTTAGGCCTATATGCTTGCATATAAGTCCTTTGGTTGATCTCTTCCCCTTACCCCCACCCTCCCCTACCTTCCCTCTGAGGTTTGATGGGTCTAAACTCTAAACTGTCGTCTTTTGACCCTTTTGTTGTTGTTGTTGTGTTAATCCTCACCCGAGGATATTTTTTCCCATTGATTTTTAGAGAGAGTGGAAGGGAGAGGGAGAGACAGAAACATATTGACTGGTTGCATCCCACAGGTGGCCCCAGAGATGGAGCCTGCAACCCAGGTACGTGCCCTTGACCAGAATCAAACCCAGGACCCTTCAGTCTGAGGGCCGACACTCTAGCCACTGAGCCAAACCGGCCAGGGCCAACATCTGACCCTTGTGACGCCACCTAGCCTGGACATGTGTCATGGTGTGTGACCCACCTTGTTCCCTCCCTCCAGGATCTTGGTGAGCTCCAGCCGGGGCCCTGGGAGGCCACGCTGTGGTTGGGCTGGGCTCAGGCTCTGTTGCCACACTCCGGTTTTCTGTTTTGGTACAGGGAAGACATTGAGGAGATAAACAGAGATCACTTTACACCTTTTATATTATGACAAATACATATTGCAAAACACTGCTGCTTCCAAAATGTTTGGGTGGCAGAGCAGCGAGGAATTAGCAGCTACGCAGCTCCCGAGATGCTTGTACTTCATTCACACATCAGAACTTTTTTACACTTTCCAGAAAAATAAAAAGTGAGAAAGCACACATACACACACGCACACACACGCACGCACACACACGCCCAGCGCACCACTTGGATGCTATATCAGGAAGGTCTTAAATTAGTAAGGAGTTCTTTAAGTGCAGATAAACTGATAAATACCATTAATGGCTTAATTTATACTGTGGGTTTGAAATTTGACACATGGACACTATCTTGGCTCAGGAAACACAAGTGGGTTTGTGCCAGAGGTTTTAATGACCGATCAGTAATATAAATTGCTGCATCACTGCACAGAAATAGCTTCTCCATGTCATTTGATCTGGAAACTTCTCTGGCCAGGCAGCAGTTAATAAATTTAAAAATAATTACCCTCTTTATTCAAAGTCAAACTAATGAGGAGTGGTTTTTACAAATCATAACGTTGTCTAGGCCACTGTACATCCCCTTTTGGGACTTGAACAGACCTGGGGGCAGCAGACGGACTAGGTGGCATGAATTAGAGGGCAGGGGCGCTCCCTTGGCTGCTGAGTGAACGTGAGGGGCTGGGGCTGTCTTCAGCATGCGTGAGGTGGGGGAGGGGGGTCAGCGAGGAGGCCTTGAGGGTGACCTGTAGGAGCCTTCAACTCTTTTAACCCATATGCAGGTGACTCAGAGCAGCCACCTTCCTGAGATCTGAACATGGGGAGATGGGCCAGTGCTGGTGGTGGGCTGGGCCAGAGCCCGTGGAGGAGGAGAGACAGGTGTGCACACGGCTCCTGGGGGACGATGGACCTGCCCAAAGGAAGGGAGTGGATAGGATGGTCTCTAGAGCGCTTTGCTCCCGGACAAATTTGGGCCCTAATGGGGCAGAGCAGGTTTGTCTTGCAGGCTTCAGGGAAGAGGGACCCAGGAGCTGGTGTCAGAGTGTGAAGTTCACATTTTCTGTGCATGGGGACACCCAGAACTTGGGAGCCTGTACCTCATTTAGGAAATGCTAGCCCCATCCTTTCACGTTGTATGATCTTGAGGAGGTGGCTTAACTTCTCTAAGTCCTGGTTTCCTCTTCGTCACATGGGCAATGATGGCGTCTGTCCTGTAAGGGGTATTGTGAGGGTTAATTGGATAGTTCATGGGAAGCGCTCAGTGTAGGCCTGGTGCAGAGTAAACACTGGTGTGGTGGTATCATCATCGTGATTCATTGGCTGTCGTGGAGGGCACTCGTTCCCCACCACCGGGGGCGGGAGTGTGAGGGGCCAGGTTGGTGGCAGTGGTGGTGGAGGAACAGGATCGGTGGGATTCCCCCAGGATCCCTGACTTGTCCTCTGACTGGGCCATTTCCCCTGTGCCCACAGACCTAACAGCCACCAGACCCATCCACGTGCAGTTGGGGGAGGTGAGGGCAGAATGAAGTTCTTCTACAGGTTGGACAGTCTCACAGAGCAGATTCTTATTTTAAGGCTCTGGTGCCTGGAATGCCCAAGGGGACCACCCCTTACCAACACCCAAACTGATGCCTTAGACACCCAGGTCAGACACGCTGCGGAGCTGGGATCAGCACAGTGCTGAGCAGGTGTCTGCCCTCCGGAAGCACGTCTCACAGGAGGCCGCCTCTGTTGGTGCCCTAGAAGGAAGGCTCAGGCATCCTGAGTCCCCACTGGTGCCTGGCCAATGGCTGTGACCGTCGGGAACCTGGGTGTTCTGGGGCTCCTGCCTTCCGTATTCAGGGTCCCCTACTGCCCAGGTGAGGAAAAGAGGCAGATGGCTAAAGTCACCCCAGGTTAAGAGTTCTGGGGCCAGGAATCTTCAGGGAAACCTTGGAGTCCCCTGACACTGGGTGGAACTGGATCTCTAGTAGACTTGCCCCAAAGCAGTTCCGCTCTCTCCTCCAGCCCCTCACTTGCCCCATTGGCTTGCAGGTTCGTGACCTGGATTTGCTGCCCATCAGAGTAGTCTATGCAGCTGGTTCATTTCATCATTTCTCATTCACTTACTTCCCAAGTTTCAAAGTACCTACTATGTGCAAGGGACTTGGTAAACCCAATACCTAATGGTGAACAAAATTGCTTTTCTGAGGTTTACAGTGCTGTGAGGGAAATGACCGTGCAGGGTGACCCTGCCTTGGGAACAGATAGTGCATAGCTATACTTTCATGGACACTTAGGAGTTACAATTTATTAAGGCCTCACGACAGCCCTAAAACATAGATACTCTTCTCCCTATTCGCTACAGAAAACAGACCTCGACGTGTTAAGGAAGGCCAGCCCAGGAGGGAGCTAGAAAGTAGGCCTCGGGCTCCTGCACCCCAGAGCCCATGTTACCCCTCCCCATGGGGTGTGAGCATTGAACCTAATGTTCAGACCATGGTGTCAACTCTGCCCGGCCAACAGTCTAGGTAGGAAACCAGGGCTCAGAAGCCCATATTTGCAAAAGGGGTTAAGAACAAGCCAGGCAAGAGTTAGGACCCACGAGTTCTTCCAGTCCAAGAGTCTCTCCACCCCGACTACAAAGTAAGGGCTTTCTTTTACTGGCCTAGAAAAAGTTGCTGAGTCCCCACAATCCTGTGTCACACAGGAAGCCATTCAGGCAGATGCAAATGTTGAGGTGCTGCTTCTCCCCCTCTCTATGTTGGCTGCAAGAGGGTCCTGCAGACCAGAAACAGCGAACACACCTGGCGAGGGCCAGCAGCTGTGCTGTGGGATCTGCTGCCCCTCGGGCAAGGAGCAGGGGCTGGAGGGAGCCTGCCCAGGGCCCTCACGCTTCCCCTGCGAGGGAGGCTGGGAGCACCTTACCGCAGCACTGGAAGGAGGAAGCGGCGAGGCACACACTCCACAGCTGTGTGACCGCCCCGAGGAAGGTGCAGAGCTGCACCCCACTCTGTGGGGTGCTACCTGCTTACCCCCCTCTCTCCTGACATGGTCAGTGTCTGGCCCCGAACTCCAGAGTGGAAAGTGAAGTCCTTGTCTGGAGGACTCTCTGTGGCAGGTGAGCCAGGGCGGGGTGGCAGGAGCAGCAGGCGGGGAGGGGACTTAAAGGGTAGCAGTAGCATTCCTTCCCTCCGCGTGGCTGCCAGCTTTGCTCCTCTCCTGCCCAGGCCCTGGCATGAGGGGCAGCCCTGGCACTGAGCGACTGCTTCAGGGTGGCTGGCCCCGGTCCCACAGCAGGAGGAAAACCAGCAACTGTTCTGGCCCCTCCTCCCAAGGTCAGCCTCCTGGTGCCCGGCCCCAGAAAAGCTGGGGAAGGGAGAGGGGCCAGCGGACGAGAAACAAGTTAATCTACTTAAAACTTTACACGGAGAAAAAGGCAGGGCGGGCTTCCCCTGCCCGTGCCGGAGGACAAGGTCATCCGTCGACACGTGGACTCCCATGCAGGTCGGCGTGACCTCCTCATTGAAAGCATAATAGCATTTGACTTTTCTAAATATCAAGGGTGATTTGTATAGCGTTTCATGTGGTGCGCCAAGAAATCGAACCTGAGAAAGCCGGAGCTCGGGGGCGGCCGCGGGACGTCAGAGGCGCTTTGGGAGGGAGAGTCATGTGCTGCCGGCCGTGTGCACCGCAGACTCAGTCCTGACCTCGTTTGATGCTGTTGCCATACAGGCATGCTTCATGCCTAATATAGACTTTCATTTCCCCAGCACGGGGTGCTCGGCTCTGCTGAGCTGCCTGCTGCGGGGCAGGGCCGGACAGCCCAGCTGTCACCTGCTGGCCCAGACAAGACCTGGCCCAAACGCTAGTGGCTCCCAGGCCCTTCTAGCCACCTTCTGGGTGGGTCCCTAGTGCTGTTGTTAAGTGAATAAACTTTATTTTTAGAGCAATTTTAAGTTTGCTCCTGTGTGGGAAACTAAAGCTGAGCAGAAGGTGCCGAGTCCTCAGGCCCCGCCCCACTCCTGCCCAGCCTCCCCGCCATCAGCATCCTCCACACAAACCTACCCCCCTAACTCGATAGTTTACATTATGGTTCCGACTTGTACCCGCCATAGTTGCATCCTACAGAAGAGTTCCGCTGTCCTGAACACCCTCCCTGCTCTGTTCACCACCCCAGTGGTTTTTATGTGAAGCGTCACTGCTTTGGGCATCGGTGGTTTGCTGATCTTGGGGTTTGGGGAGGAAAATTGGCCCCAGGCGGGTTTGGTTACGAAAAGGTTGTAACTCCTGCTCGCGTAGAAACGAGTGTCTGCTTTGCGCCAGACGTGTGCTGGGCGGTCAGAGGTCCAGCAGCCATGCCCTCACCAACGCCCTTCGCAGCAGAAGTGACCCGAGTGTTGCCGTGGGGGCAGCGCCGCGTTTGGAAACAGTGATGAAGGAGGAGAAGGAGGAGAACTGAGTTCTTACCCCGGCCCTGTCACAGGCCTGCTTTAGGACGTGGGACAAAATACTTTACCTGCCCCTCAAATGCTGGGTGTCGGAATGAGGGAAATGCTGTGTGGGGGTTTTGTGGTTCCAAGTACCGCCTGAGATCCTGACCTTGTGTGGATGGTCTGCATTTTTCTCAGCCTCGGTTTTCACGTTTGTAAACCATGTTAACAGTATGTGTCCGTTATGAGGACCGCGTTAAGTAAGGCGTGGACAGAGCTCAGCCCCGCGGCTGGGGGCAGCTCACCCGCCTTCAGTGCGGCTGCTCCGTCATTACTTTTAATGTCTCAGTCTCTGTCCCTCCTCAACAGGTAAGTATTTGCTTCACTGTATTTAGAAGCTTTTTCAGTAAAAATTGGAGTGCACACTGTGTGTGACGAAGGGTCTAAAGACGAAGATCTTTTGCCTTTTATTTTTTATGTATTTTTATCTACTTCAGAGAGGAAGGGAGAGGTAGAGGGAAAGAGAAACATCAGTGATGAGAGAGAATCGTGGATCAGCTGCCTCCTACACACCCCCTATTGGGGATCGAGCCCCCAACCCGGGCACATGCCCTGACCAGGAATCGAACTGTGACCTCCTGGTTCCTAGGTTGACGCTCAACCACTAAGCCACGCCGGCCGGGGGGCTCACGGAAGGAGCGGGCTCCCGGTTTGGGGACAGTGGTGAGTCCAGTGGGACTTGCTGGGCACCCATCGTCCTCGCTGCCCAGAGCTGCTCCTTCCCTCTCAGCATCGTCCTGGCTCCAAGTCCCATCTGTCCTCAGGTCCGACGCCAGCCCGCTCCGCTCTCCGCACCCACGCCCGGCCCGCAGCTCCCCTTCTCCGCTGCCTTCCAGCTCCTGCCCCTTCCTCCCCGCTGCCCCCCTTCTCCCTCGAGACACCACTGCTGCCCCGTGACAGAAAGGAGTTAATAAAAACCAATGTGTAACCGAAACTTGAAAACCCATAAATCGCCTTGTTTTTTCTAGGATGTTGGTAGCATTTTGATTTAATAGTTGGACAAACACAAGGGCCTATTTTATTCAGAGTTTACAGGCCTCAAGGCTGTTATTCCTCCAAATTTAATGGCATTGAAATTGCAGGGTTTGCTATAATTTGCCTATCGCTTTCTGCTCCGCCATTGATGTTTATTGTCGGCGGGATGGAATCTCGCTCCCACTCACTTAGATAACATGTCTGTTAAACATTTAGATAATTGTACCATCATTAACTTGTCACATCATTTTAGAGACTCAAAACAGACGCAGGGTAAGTAGAGGTACCACGGGGTGGAGGTGGTGGGAGGAGGCAGGGGAGGAGGAGGAGGGAAGCGCCTCCTGAGTGGAAGCACAGGAGGTGAGGGTTGGTTTCCGCCTTGGCGTTTGCACGGGTGCGTCTGAGTTAAGGGGTGCGCTGCAGAGCTCGGCCGGCCCTGGGCCCGTGTGGCAGGTGCCCAGAGCTCCTTGGTGGTCCTCCCATTCCCAGCGTTGGCCTTCAGGTACCAAAGACCAATTTTCTAGCTTCCCTTAGGGATGCTGAGTACAACATGAGACGTAATTACAGCACATTGAGAACAGCCCACATGTCCAAAGGTAAGGAATCTGTTCATTATGGTACCTGAGTTGGAAAGATGGCCATGATGTTTGGGTGATAAAAGCTGGTTAGAGAAAGCAGGTTATGTAGTGTGACCCCGTTTAATATAAAATACGGGAGCCTTCCTGTAAGATTATGTAAGGCTCTGTATCTGTTCACAGTGATTATCTTTAGAAAATGGAATTACAGAGCAAAGAGGGTTTTACTTTGCTTGATCTATTTCTGAATAATAATAATTATTATTATTGCCCTGGCCAGTTTTGCTCAGGTTAGACTGTCAGCCCACAGACGGAAGGGTCTCGGGCTCGATTCCTGGTCAAGGCCACGTTCCTCGGTTACAGGTTCCTCAGCCCTTGCGGGAGGCAACTAATCAATATGTCTCTATCACATGGATGCTTCTCTTTTTCTCTCTCCTCCCTCCCTTTTATTCTCTCTAGAAATCAATGGAAAAAATATCCGGTGGGGATTAAAAAAAACACCAAAAAATAATAATAGGTATTTATTTATTATATAATCATTAGTTATAGACATGTATCATTTATATAAATTTTAAAAGCAAGTTCACACTATAAATAAGAAAAATATCACCCTTGAGTCTCATTTTTTTCCCATGGAGAAGGACTTCTTAAAAGAAAAGGCTGTAAGTGCAACTAGAGAGATTTTGAGAGAGAGATCCAGCACATTAATATCTCAGTTACACTGGCAGGCGCCTCAGTTTCCCCCTGTGAGGACAGGTACATGCCAGAGGGAGAACTCAGTCCCCTGGGGATGGGCCCGGGCCAGCACTCCCAGGTCCCAGCAGCTGTCCCGGCTCACCGAGGGCCTGGCAGAGGGAGTGGGCAGCAGAGACTATCCTTACCCCTCAGTGAGGACTGAGGTCACACCTGGACACGTGACAGGCCTGGGGTAAACAGCAGTGAGCTCCCACTCCTCAGAATGGGGGATTCGGGGAGCAGCCAAATGTCACTGAGCTTGGCCTCTAAAACTACCCCCCAGAAATTCTGTGGTGTAGGTCCCCTGGCCCCATGTGGGCGGCAGGTGTGGCTGCGGCCTGTCTGCCTGGCTGTGGACACCATGTTCTCTCCTGCATCCCAGGGCCTGTTCTGTGACTTGGGCAAAGAGGACTCACTAATTGCTTCTCACGGCTGGTGCACACCAGGGACACAGGGACGGGAAAGTGCGCAAGTCCGGGAGCAGGGCGTACCGTTGCCATGATGGTCCTGTAAATAATGCAGGTGTTTGGGGCCGTAAGGGGCAACAAGGTAAATATTTTATAGACTGTAAGCTAAATATGTTTATATTTAGAAAAGCAGCTTAAATATTTCATATGCTGCAGCTCAGACTCCTGCGTAGAGGACCATGGGGTAAGGGTGGGGATATGGTAGAGCCCGGGTAGAGGGGCGGAGGAGTAGAAAACTTTGCAATAGAGTAACACTTTGCAGTAAAAGTATGTGTATGAGATTGGGGTGCAACAAAGCCAGCCAACTCTCAGTTACTGGGAACCCAAGTAGTTGGAAGTCTCAGATTTTTTAAATCATTGTTAAATACCCTGTATATTTTTTAATGTGAAAGACAAATGACAACCTAATAACAAGATTTTATTTTATTTTTAAAGCAACTTCCAACCCAAGAGAATTGAGACCATACTTCCACATAAAAACTTATACCTGAGTGTGTTCATAGGTTCATAATACGACAAAAAAAAAAAAAAAATAGGAGCTATTCAAATGTCCATCAGCTGATGAACAGGTAAACAAATGTGGTCTATCCACACAATGGAATGTTATCCTATATAATAAAAGGCGAATATGCATATCGACCCAAGGGCAGAAAGACCGGTACCTATGACATGCACTGACCACGGGGTTGGGGGGGGGGGGCACCACTTAGGCAGAAGCTGGGCTCATGGCTGGTGAGCGCAGTGGCGGGGGCGAGAGCCTCTCCCGCCTCTGCGGCAGCACTAAGGACCCCTCAAGGGATGCCCGCCTGCTGGCTTAGGCCAGCTCCCAGCAGGCGGACATCCCCTGAGGGGTCCTGGACTGCGAGAGGGAGCAGGCCGGGCTGAGGGAACCCCACCCCCAGTGCACAAATATCATGCACCAGGCCTCTAGTTCAGCCATAAAAAGGAGCCCAGTACCGATACATATTACAACATGGCCAATGTTGAAACCAACATGGAAGGAGCTGAGCACAGAGGCTACGTACCATATGATTCCGTGTGTATGAGATGTTCAGAGGAGGCAATGCTCTAGAGATGAGGCACATTAGTAGTTGCTAGGGTGGAGGGGAGGGAGAATGGAGAGTGACAACGGATGTGTGTGGTTTCTTTTGGGGTGAAAATGTTCTGGAATTAGATAGTGTTGCTGGTGTTTGTACAACTTTGTGAGCACATTCAAAGCCATTGGACCATATACTTTACTTAAAAAAGTGGACTTTATGATTTGTGAATTGTATTTCAACTAAAATAAAGAAACAGATTCCAGGTATTTGTTGGATTTCACAGACTCAGCATGAACCTGACCCTAACCCTAATGCTGCTGCACCACAGGACTTTCTGGACGGGGCGGTTTGTGTACCGGGGGTGACCTTCCAGCCAGTATGGGGCCTTCGGGACCAGTCTGTCCTCACAGGCAGCAAGAAGTAGGGTGGCTCAGGTACCCCAGTCCTCCATTTTCAGAGCTGGGAAGGAGGAGAGAACCAGTCAGGACCATCGACGGGAGAAGGATGTGCCTCTGACGTCTGCAAAGCCAGGGGGCAGGAGCTGCCTCACACGTAGGTCTCAGGGAGAAAAGCCAGCCCTCTTCGCGCCTGGCGGAGCGCTCTGGCCAAAGGCAGGACGGGACAGCCTGGGCCGGTTTTAAGAAAAGAATCCCTCACCCAAGTAATGTGTTTCGTGTAGAGAACGTAGAAAGTACATGCAAACAGAAGAAATGTGTCCCCTGAAGTCCCACCATCTTTTTCAGTTTTTTCGTAAACAGAACTCGGGTGATCGCTGTTTTGTAAGCTGTTCCTCGAGTGCCACCAAACCTGGGCCTTGCTGGTGTATTTTAGAGGTTTCCTAGCCGTCTCCCCAGCCCCGTTCACTTTTTTCTGTAGGCCTGGAGTGCTTACTTGAGTGCTGGGACGCCCCTTTGCCCTCCATGCTTTCGGGGGGGGGCTAGGCCTCATGTCTGAAGGACCTGCCAGGGACTGCAGGCAGGAGCGGAAACGCACAGAGGCAGCACCATACCACCTCTTACCTGCCACTGCTCTGTCCACAAGACCAACTGCGCTGGCCGGGCGCGCTGGAGGCAGCGTTCACGCGGCCATTCTAGGCAAGCTGGAGGTGCTGGGAATGTTCCCGGTCCTCCTACTCCATCTTCATAGACTCTGTTCCCCTGTGGTTTTCTCCAGCCTTGCAAATGGCCACTCCCCCTGGGCGGGTAATTCATCTCCTCTGCTAACCTAAGGAATGGCACTGACTGAAATGCGCCCATCGATTTCTTTGCCAAGTTCAAACCCAGAGTTAAGTATCAAGTTAGGCATCTCCATATGCTAAGTGTCCCAGGCCCAACCAGGGGAGCTCTCCGGCAGGACACCCAACAGGTGTTAGGAAAGGGCTTTTCTTTCCGAATTCCCTTCTCTGAACGTCAGGGAAAGGAACTTAACGGAGGGGTTGCAGGTGTGGGTCAGACGCAATGTTCCCTGCTCCCCACTAGGAGAAGATCCATTTCAGATTGGAAATGGCTTTGTCTCTAAGTGCCCATTGTCAGATGGGATGCTCATTCCCCTCAACCAAACAAATATAACATGTTCCAGCCCCGGCTCGAATTTTCTATTACTGTTTCACAGGACTCCAGAGGGTTTTAAGATAGCAATTTGATTAAGCTTATGGGGAAGATCCCATCAGATAGCATTCTTTTTCTGCAGGTAGAGATAATGTGTTGGAGTATTAAGTATGTTTTAAAGGTAATTATCTTTTCCATATTCATTTTAGTTACAGGAATTGGAAAGTGGGGGACTTGGCATCTGAAAGCTGCCCCCTGGGCCCAGGAGTCGCTGGGACTTCTCTCCTCTGGGGAGCACACTTGAGGCTTTTGACAAATGAATGAGTGCCCAGTGTTTTTCTATTTTGAGATGGCTCCAGCTCCAGAGAGGTGATCCAGAAGGCGGGGTCTGGGCCTGACTTCAGCAGTCCCCCTAGCTTGCATTCTCGTTCTGGAATACTTTGGGGCTCCCATTTTATGCTCCTGGATGCCAGGAGGGGGCCTGGTGCTACTCAGAGGACTTGGCTCATCCACCTTCCACCTGGAAGGATCATGTCCATTTACCAGGCCCGGTGTTGGGCTCTATTCAGGTTGGGAAAGACTAATTCATGGTCTAGGCTTCTAACATGGGGAGGC
Source organism: Myotis brandtii (assembly GCF_000412655.1). Taxonomy (NCBI): domain Eukaryota; kingdom Metazoa; phylum Chordata; class Mammalia; order Chiroptera; family Vespertilionidae; genus Myotis; species Myotis brandtii. The sequence goes on along the minus strand of NW_005353538.1, from coordinate 5,517,156 downwards.
TCCTAGATTTCATGGCTGGAGCAGAGGGCACAGGGAAGGTGACCCTGAGCCTCAGTGAGGTCCAGGGACTTGTCCCGGGTCACACCACAAGTTCGAGAGACACACTGTGCACTGGATCCCAGGAGTCTTGGTCTTGGACCACCCCGCCTGTCCCCCAGACAATAAACCTCATCTTTTCTGGAAATCTCCAGAGTAGGAGATGCTGTCCCTTGTGGTCTCCTTGGCAACCCGTTAGTCAGGGTCCGCCCCAAGAGAGAGCCGCCACGGCCCCTGTGGGCTTGAGGAGCCCAGAGCGAGTCCAATACTGACACTCAACCACCTCAGACCTCTGTCTACCAGCCGTGCTGTTCTGAGCACGCTGAAGTATTTCAAAACTAGAGGCCTAGTGCATGAAAATTCATGCACTGGAGGGGGGTCCCTCTCACAGTCCGGGAGCCCTCAGGGCGGGAGGCGACTGAGCGATCAGAGGAAGGCAACGCCCCATCACACCTCTGCTGCTGCCACTGCCGGCAGCGCAAGCCTTGGCCGGCCCTGGGGGGCTGAGGGGACTGGGGAACTCCGGAGGCAGGCATGTGGAGCCCCGACAGGGCTGAGGGGACTGGACGCCACCATCTTGTGGATGTGGGCACCGCCATCTTTGAGGATGTGGCAGTCAATTAGCATATTTCCTCCTTATTGGCTGTGGGAGCTGCCATCTTTTGAGGGCGGGACAGTCAATTAGCATATGCCCCCCTTATTGGCTGTGGGCACCTTCATCTTTGTGATGGCATGAGGGTCAATTAGCATATTCCCTCTTTATTAGATAGGATAGGAAAATCAGGTCGAAATCCTGCCTTCAGACTGCTAACCAATGCCAGGGAGGAAAACACAAATGTACCTAAAAAGATAAGCAATGCTACAGGGCAGCCAAACATGGTGTGCGGTGGGAGTTAGTGTAGTGTGTGTAGTGGGACACGTTCCTTTGTCAACCTGAGATCCTTCCTTCTGCCGCCCGAAACCCCTGGTCCCACATTTGCCCACCTGGCATCTCTGCCGATCACCTGGGCACCTGCCATTGGATGGCTGCAGCCTTGGTCTGAAGGCAGCTAACTCTGGAAAGGGCCCCACATGACAGGTTTATTTGACATTTAAGACCCCAGGCTGGTGGCGTGCAGTGCCCATTGTCTCCAATTCCCGCCTCGTTCCCACCAGACCAAGGTGGCCGCGGAGGGTGGATGCCAACTCAGTGGGCCCAGGCAGGGTTAGTGCTTGGCCTCATGCCCTAGATTCTAGGCACAGATGTCGCTGGCATCTTACGTGCCCAACCAGTGTTGCCTCTCCTATGCTTATCCTTAAAAATACCCTCTTTGCCCTACCTGGTTTGGCTCAGTGGATAGAGCGTTGGCCTGTGGACTGAAGGGTCCCAGGTTCGATTCCGGTCAAGGGCATGTACCTTGGTTGCGGGCACATCCCCAGTGGGGAGTGTGCAGGAGGCAGCTGATCGATGTTTCTCTCTCATTGATGTTTCTAACTCTCTATCCCTCTCCCTTCCTCTCTGTAAAAAATAAAATATATTTTAAAAAAACAACCCTGGCCGAAACCGGTTTGGCTCAGTGGATAGAGCGTCGGCCTGCGGACTGAAAGGTCCCAGGTTCGATTCCGGTCAAGGGCATGTACCTGGGTTGCGGGCACATCCCCAATGGGAGATGTGCAGGAGGCAGCTGATCGATGTTTCTCTCCCATCGATGTTTCTAACTATCTATCTCTCTCTCTTCCTCTCTGTAAAAAATCAATAAAATATATTTAAAAAAAAAAAAAAAAAAAAACAACCCTCGTTGTCTTACCCCAACTGCACATTGAAATCTTTTGGGGAAGCTTTGAAAAAACAACCAAGGGCTCCCACCCCAAACCAGTTAAGTCAGAATCTGGCCCCAGGCGAGAGGCGGTGTTTCACAGCTCCCGGGAGATCCCAGCGTCTGGCCCAGGTGAGAACTTCCTGATGGGGGAGATCGGAGGCCACTGTGTGGCCCTGAAAGTGTGTCACAATCAGAGTTGGGCCTTATCTCTGCCGCCCCCTACAGTGTGTTCATAAAGAGCCACATACAGCATCCCATTCTTTGCTACTGTCGTCTGTTGTCTCCTCCATGTCTTCCCCACCCCACTCTCTCACGTGCCTGGTCTGCCTGCCGTATTCGTAGCTCAGTTGTTTCCGTGACGGACTGATGTTTGGACCCTCTCCCCTCCATTCATGTTGAACCCTAACCTCCAGTGGGAGGGATTTGCAGGTGTGGGGCCTGTAGGCGGATGGAGATGAGGTTGTGAGGGGGGAGCCCCCTCAGTGGATTAGTGCCCTTATATGAAGAGGAAGCACCTAAAGCGTTCTCTCTCTGCCATGCGAGGACACAGCTGGGACGCGGTTGTCCGCAAGCCAGGAGGAGAGCCTCACCAAGACCCCAACCACGCTGGCCCCCGGATCTCAGACTTCAGCCCCCAGAACTGTGAGAGAGAAAGGTCCGTTGGTTAGGCCACCGTCATGGTATTTGTTACAGCAGCCGGAGCAGAGCAAGACCGTGTCCTTCTCGGTCTCTCTTCCTGCAACTAAGCAGCGGAACGCATTTCCTCCTTTGGTCACCCGCACCATGAATGTACCCCACTTGGAGCACTGGGCCATCTTGCTGCTCCAGGACTTGGGGTCCAGAGCATTGGCCCCTGAGTCCTTGCACTGTGTTAGAATAAGTAGTCACTCAATAATTATCTACGTGTGTTTAACAAAAAGCAGTAAAGGGAGCTTCCCGGTTGGAAGCAAGAAAGTGGAATCTGTTCTCGTCTGAATTCCGATTTTTGCTCTTTACTAGCCAGCTGCGTGGTCTTGGACAGTCCACTCAACATTTGCAAGGTTCACATTCCATGTCTGACACGTTAGAGCACCACACTTTATCTATAGACCTCAAAGGTGGATGTGAGGGACAGAACGATCTTGGACGGAAGTAACATCTTTGCAAGGTGTGAAGTACAATTCACATTGAAGGTGTTGTAATGGCGATGTCTCTTGATGCCCTCAGGGCTGTGGCTTCTGGAAGCCCGACTATGCAGTGCCCCCAGCCTGTGCCCGCTGCACCGCCTCCCTCCCTGCCCTCTCAGGCCCTCCCCTTCTTTGGCTTCCCCTGTTGCACCTGCCGTGCTTCCCTGCACATAGAAGGAATGCTGTCTGAAAGCATTATAGTATATTGTTTGTTACAGAGGAAATAGACGGAAGCAGGCTGGTCCGTTCAGTAGTTAACTATCCAGTCAACTGATGGGCAGAAGTTTGGAGGAGGGGTATCCTAGGATGTTTGACTAAATGTGATCGGGATAGCACAGTGAGACAGCCTCCACCTGCAAACCATTCCACGTCCATAACCTCTAGTTGTGGAGAAGGTTTCAGAAGGAAGAGATTCCCTAGATCACTCTTTCCTCATTCGTCAGCGAGGATTTGAGCACCAACCGAGAGCATCGGTGCCAGCATCCAAAATGGCTTCCCCCCCCCCCCCCCCCGAGCTTGCAGAGACTTGGAAGAGGACTGTGACAGGCGTGCCCTGGTAGCATGCAGGGAGGCAGGTACCAGCCCTGATGGGGGCAGTGGGCAGGGAGGCTTGGAGGCCGAAGGGGAGGCTCAAACAGAACTTGCTTCTCACCTTCGTCTCTCCCGCTTTGGGGTGCACTTATTTTGTGGGGGTGGTGAATGCTTTGCTCTGCACGTCTTGTAGAAGGAACCTTTGTGTGTTACTAATCCCCTTCCTTTCTTGGGTTCCTGTTTCTGGGCTAGTGGTGCCTGGCTTTGTGGAGGGAGGGAGGGAGGGAGGGAGGGAGGATATAAAAGGGCAAGACAGGAGACTCCGGTGCTTGGACTCAGAGCCTCGCATTCCAGAGACCCCCCAGGGGCCCCTCTCCCTGGACCCTTCAGCTCCAGAAGGCCATTGTGCGCCATCCTGGCCTCTGACCCCGAGGCTCTGGGAAGCAGCAGGTTGTTGACACTTGGACAATCATTTCTTGCAAGGCAACTGCCTCCCTCGGGAGTTCTCTCTGCCTTGGGGTGGTGACTGTTCCCCCAGCCGGGAGGGGGGTGGTGAGGGAGGAGGGAAATTAGCTCTCGGCCAGGGTGGGAGGCTAGGAGGGGGCTCCTCAGTCTCAGCCCCCCAGGCAGCTTAGCTTCCCCAGCGTTCTCCACAGTTCACTCCTCTCACCTGTCCGCTCAGAAGCACGCACTCCCCATGTTCTCCTGGGAGCCCGTGTGTCTCCAGGGAGGATGCCTGTCTGTCTCCTGCAGCCACAGGAGCAGAGACGATGGCTAGTCCTGGCGTTGCTACGAACTAGGGGCGTAGCTTAGGCGGATCAGTGCCAGACTTCGGGCAGGTCGCTTGCCCTGGTAGACGGTCAGTCTCCCCTTTGGTGGAAGGGGGTTGAAAAACGACACTGACCTCCTGGCACCGCGGCAAACTCCTGAGCGGCTGTGAACGCCAGCACTTTGCACCGTGGCGCATCGTGTGGGCTTGTTTCCCCCACAGCCGAGGCTGCGTCTTGGGTGTGAGCCCACCGTTCCGAGTGTGGGCTTGCCAAGCATTCTCTTCCCCCTTCCTTTTCCTAATGCATTTCAGGGAGCATTATTCAGAAGAGGGTGAGAGGTGACCGAGGGACTCTTACCTTTTTAAAGTGCCACTTGGCATTCCTTTTGCCTTGGCCCTAATAATAAATAACTAACTGCACAGCCCGGAGCTGGGATGTTCGGACCAGATGAACCGAGTGTGTGTCTCATGGACCTGGTCGGTACCATTTCCCCAGCCGTACGATAAAGCCCTCTTGCTAAGCTACAGAAAGTCTCTCTGGTGTGTGAATTCTGGAAGAAGCAGATTAGTGTGGCCATATTTAACCTTTGACCCCAACACAAAAGCATTATCCAAATTAGTCACCAAGAGGCTCTGTCTTCCTCTCCCCACCCCCCTGTCCCTGTTGGCCGGTGCTGGTTTAGCATCTTGGTGAACTTCTTCTGAGTAAGAGCCCGGGTCCAGAAGCACGCTGCTACCTAAGGGGCTTCGGGCTGGTCCCAGGTGGGCCGGGGGCAGAGGCAGAACCTGGCCCTGCAGTGGGGCCGGAGTTTATGGGCTGGATTTTAAAACGCTCTCTCTTCTGACCCAGCCTCGTTCTTGGCTGTGCTGGAAACTGGAGTCTATTCAAAGGCTGTAGTGATATTTATTCTTCAGAACTTTCTTTAATGTCTCCTTCCACCCGGCTGCTGCGCGGCCCAAAAGTACTGTTTGCTCTGCAGGGCAAACAGGTTGGGGGTCGAGTGGAGGTGTGTCCGGACCTGGGTCATTTCTCTGGGTTTAAGTCCCATCCTCCCTGTCATTTCCTCATTTTCCCTCGGGCAGGTCATTGGAAACCTGAGCCGCAGCTTCCTCATCCGTAAAATGGGCCTAATAGTAATAGTGCCGCCTCTTGGAGTGCTTTCCGAGGATTGCTATCGGATACACATGAAGCGCTTAGAAGGGCACATGGCACTCACTCCGTGTTTAGCACCTGCTGGCTACTGTTGTCATTATTGTCGTGGTCATCGGTATCATCATTATGGATTTCTCCTCGCCCTCCAGGTCCGGGCTGGCTCCTGCCTCAGGCATGCATCCTACGAGACCCCACCCGTGGGCCTTTGCTGGTGGCCTGTCCCATCCCCTGCCCCTTCCTTCCCCAGCTTCCCTTGCAGTGCTTTTTGGAGTCTCCCCGTGGATGCGGGAGGGGGAGGAACGCTTGGCTTCATCTCCTACCAGGAGCCCAACTTGCAGTGGGGCCTGGGAGGGAAGCGCTTTATAAGCTCGCGATGAAAGCTGTAAAGCGAGATGGTCAAGGATCCGGCTGGCCAGCCCCAGGATTATGGCGGCCCTGGAATGCCGGGGGCCTCTTAAGAAGCCAGTGTCTATTTACAGTGTATCTCTCATAAACCCGCCCGGGCCAGGGCAGGGGGACGCGCCCTCCTGGCATGTGATTGATTATCTGGTATTTATGCCATTGAGGACTTGTCAGCGGCTCAGGGTCAAAGGGTCATCTCATGTGTCTTGCCGCCAGTCCACCTCCTTTTGTACAGTGTGGACGGGCGAGCTGTGCACAAAACAGCTTTTTCTTTGCCTCGGGGAAAAGAGGGAGGGGTGGGGGCGTGTCAACGAAATTTTTTTTCAACCTTTCCTGAATAGTGTCCTTTTAATTCTAAAGAACTTTTAATTAAAAGTAGAAGGAAAATTCATCTTGAGAAGGTTTAACTTACCTTAACAGATACTTTTGTGTCCCAAGAAGCTGGGAGTGACTTTCAGAAAAAGAGTGTAAGGGTTTTTGTTGAGTCTCTCCCCCTCCCCGGACATCTTCAAAGCTCCGCGGAGCCCGAGTGTGGCCCCTGCTCGGGGGAGCGGGAGGAAAGAGGCAGTCCTTCACTGTGGCGTAGCCATAACAGTTAGAAAGGGACCTCGGTCCCTCTGGTCCAACTCTCGCTTATTGTAGATGAAGAAACGGTGCCTCCAGCAGGTGAAGAGACTGTCCCGGAGTCCGGCAGCCAGTTGGTGACCAAGTCGGGGCTGGGAGCCGTCCCCCTCTGCCTTCTCGTGCTCTGTCTTGCACACTGCGTTGTGTCCCAAGGCTGGGACGCCAAGTGAAGATAAACGTGCTGTGACTGTTGTTGATTTTAGGCCCTAGATATCGGGGACTTGGGAACCACTCCTGAGGGACCACCCAGCTCATCCCCCTGGCCCGAGCAGGCAGCCCTAGCTCCTGGGTCCCAGGGGACTTGCTCTGTGCCCCCGTCCACAGAGAGAGGGGGTGTCAGGCCCTCTGCTTGTAGGAAATACCGGCACCCCATGCCCAAATCCTGTCGCTCTGAGCGTCTGGATGTCCTGAACAGTAAACTCAGTTACCTCCTGCGGCTCAGTCGTGGCTGAGGGGGAGCCTTCTCTCTGGTCACCAGTAGGGGACAGTCCAGGACACTTCATTCTTCAGTGCTGCTCCCCACCGCCCCCCATAGCCACCCGGGAGTGTTTATCCTTGAAAACCCCACCAAGGCTCCTCCTCCCTGGGTGGTGCCCCAGGATAGGGAAGTGAGACCTGGGTGGGGGCTCTGCCCTGGCGCTCAGCTCATCAAACGGGTGGAAACCAGGCGGAGAAATGAGTTCATAGACGGACTTATTTGCCGGAGTCACGTGAAACTCACGCTCCCTGGATTCCTGATTTTGGCCTCCTTACCTTTCCCACTTAAAAAAAAAAATACAAAGAATCCTCTCCTGAAGGATATGTTTAGAAATCCTAAGTCCATTCTGTCCCCGCCATTCCCTTTCACATTAAATTAGTGAATGCTCATTTGGACTGAGGGGCACCACTGTGAGGAAGGTGCGGAAACTGTGTGAGATCTGGTTCTTGCTCCTGAGTGGGGAGGCCAGTGTGTGCTGAGTTCTTACAGAATTTCCTGAGTGCCATGCACTGCCCCCATGCTTCTCTGAGCTCATCTTAGTCCGTATATCAGCTTTGCAAGGTGAACATTCCAGTTCCAGATGAAGAAGATGGAGTATGTGTAACCATTATAGCTAATATGTATTGAACATTGCTTTATGATAGGTAGTGTTAATCTCTTTGAATCCACATAAAACCCCAGTGAGATCGGTACTGTTATTAACATGGTTTTACAAAGGATGAAACAGGCACAGAGGAGTTAAGTAACTTGCCTGAGGCCACACAGCAGTAGTAAGTGGCCCAGCTGGATTCGAGCCACAGTGAACGGTTGCACAGTTCCCACTTTAACTGTGCTACACTCCGCCTCTAGGTTTCAGAGCTGGGCTGGGACCCAAGGCTTTGTAATGCCAGCGCTCACATTGAGGTCTTCTCCCACTATCCTAACATCAGCATGCTGGGCGCCACACGGAGACACATATAAATCAGCCGGCGGCCAGCAGAAGGCCACTGTGTAACCAGGTGGCAGCCGAGGTGGCGTGTGGGGAGGCATTCAGAGGAGGGACAGGCTAACGAGGACAGTGTGGAGTCTCACCTCTGGAAGCCACAGCGAGGGCCCGGTTCCTCCTTCCTCTCTCCATTCCCAGGGCCAAGTACACATGAGGTGTCCCCGTCATGCTGGTTTAACTGCTAGGGAGGTTTAGTGGGGGAGATGGGGTTGAACGGAATGCAAGTTTGAGGAAAATGATGTTGAAAACTCTCTCCCTTCCTTTTGTGCTGACCAGGTGCCAGGTGCTCAGTGGGTGTATACACCTGAGGCTGTACTAGTATTTCGCCCTTGCTACAGTCCCCTGGCTATCATTCCCCCGGAGTAAACGGGGAGGCTCTGTGTCATGCCCACGTTTTCAAAGCCTTTTCTTTTCCCCTGGTTTCAAAGCCCACTTTCTTTCCCGAAGCAGAGGAGAAGGCCCGGGTGAAAGGGAGAGACGCAGGAGTGAGCGAGGCTGCAGGCCCTGCATGCAGCCCGGGGACCTGGAGCGCCAGGGCCCAGAGTCCTTGGTTTTCTGCTTGTGGTCGGGAGCTGCCTCTCTATATAAGGATTTCTGGGTCTATGATGTTAACCGTGTCAGTTCATTGAATTTATAATTCGGCACCCAAATCCTGGAAAGAACAGTCTTTTATGTCCCTTAATGAGTGCTATAAAAACAAGTGGTGGACCTAATTTTATGAATGATCTTTATGACTTACCTGATAACTAGTAGTAGTTCAACACAAAGGACTCGTAACTCAGTCCGGCCCGCAGCTGGCTGCCCTCGGTGAAAAGACTTGTGTTAAAGTTGCCGCCTTGTTCCTCTGGAGCGGCCCGGGGGTAGTGTTTCCCCTCACCTGTCTCTGGTAGAGGAAGGTCCCGGCCTCACTCGGGGGTTACGGAGGAGGGCCACCTGGCCTGCCCAGCCAGGATGCCAAGGACTCACCTCTCGGACTGGCTCTCCCCAGAAGCGGGAGGAGGACACGACGGCTCATTTCAGTCTCTCTGTGGGGGAGAGGAGGGGGGGGGGGGAACGGGACTGATCCCACCTCAATGTTGCCAGCTGTGATGGGAAGAGAACAGGAATGCAGAGGAAGATGTGCAGGGATGTGAGAACGAAGTCCTTTTATCTGTGCCCAACAGCAAGAGGCAATGAGAGAGAGAGAGAGAGAGAGAGAGAGAGAGAGAGAAGGAAGCTCAGGTTAGATGCTGCTGAGAATTGCTGATACGAAGCTGTCCCCGAGACAGGAGCCTTCAGCTCTGGAGCTGCTGCTGTTGAGCATGTAAACATGCACCCTTTGCTTTTATAGATTTTCGTCGTCTTAAAAGTGGAATTTGAATGATTTTGTGATTGCAGATCTTAAAAGTAATAGATGGACACACAACGTAAGCATCATCCATGAATACAGGTTCAGAAAGGCTGGCTCCGCCCACCTGGGAGTCAGAGGCAGGGGCTGGACTCGAGGCCAGTCCCCCACCCGTGGTAGCAACCAGGAGTGGAAGGGCTTTGGCAGAGGGGAGCCCTTGAACAGAGCAGCAGGGTGGGTGTGGGGACATCGGCGAAGGAAGGCCCAGGTAAGGCTGTGGCATCCGCTTGTCACTGCCTTCCCCTGTTTGTCTTGGCTAAGAACAGGCCCTGCAGCCCTGCCTGAGCCGTTGCATGGGGCTGCTGAGCTGGGAGGAGGAGTTGTGGAACCCCATTCTCTCTCTTCCCGGGCCCCTTCCTCCCTCGAACACACCTGCTCCTGTAAAGGCAGCTTCGGTGGAGGGTCGTGGGGTCGTGCAGACGTGTCCCTGAGTGGGTGCCATCACTTCCGAGCAGAGCTGGGGGTGGGCTGGGACTCCTGGTGCCCTGATGTGAGTCTTGCCCCAGCTGGCCTTGTGCTGGGCTGGCTGGCGGGCCTTCCTCTCCCTTGTCCCACCCTCACCGGCTAATGAACTGGTGTTAACCGATGGGGGCTCTGACTTGGCCATTAGCTTTGGTCAGAGGAGGCTGGTGGCAAGGACAGGGAGGATGACTACCGCTGTAGCCTGGCATTTGGAGACGGATGGACTTGTGCAGGGTACGCCCCCTCAGCTGGTTTGGAAAAATCTACTTGGGCCCCAGAAAAACCTGACAAAACTTGGTGCTATCAGCCTCAAAATATCTACACTGAAGGCAGCCTGGAGCACACACAGTTCCTAGGCTTACGAAAGGCTGGAGATGGAGGGGAATAAGAATCCCCCCCCCCCCAACACACATACACCCCAAGTCCGAATCTCAATGAGCTGGCATGTCACTAAATGACCCCCACTCCTGTTATTTTCAGAAGAACCAGGATAACTGGCCATTCATTCACTCAGCATTCATTGCAAGCCTGCTAGGTGCTTAAACGCCGGGCGTACAAAGATGAATGGATCCTGGTGTCTTGATTCAGGGCACTCAGAGTTGGGAAGTCAGACACATAGGCAGGGATTATAATGTACAGCACTGTGTGCAGTGGTGGTGAGATTTGTACACAGGGTATGTGGGGACCCAAAGGAAGGGGGTACATAGCAGACACCCGGGGACGCTGAGCCTCCTGGAGAAGAGGACAATGTGAGGTTTTTAAAGAAGAACGGAAATTAGCCAAGGGAAGGGAGACCTCAGCAGCAGAAACGGTGGTGTTGGCGTAGCATCACATCTGAGGCAGGTGCGGAGGATGATGGTGGAGGGGTGGGCAGGCCCAGACCAGAGTCTTGTTAGGCCATCGGGAGGCCTCTAGATTCCGTTCTTAGGGGTGAGGAGTCTTGAGAAGCCTTTGAAAGGCCCTTACGAGGTCAGATCGGTTTCTGACAGGGCACCCTGGCGGCTGTGTGCGGGTCACTGAGGCGCTGGGCTGTGTCTGGGAGCCTCTCGCAGGAATCCCAGTGAGGATGCTGGTGGCTTGCACGTGGCAGCGCCTTCCTGGAATGAGGAGGAAGGGCAAGAACTTAGATAATAAAAGATGAGCCGGATTGGAATGTGTGGAGGAGGAGCTGGGCCTCTGGGGTGACGCAGGCATCTGGCTTGGGTGACAGAGTGGATGTGGGTGCTAATAACAGACAAAGATCCAGGAAGGGGAGCAGGTTTGGGAGCAGAAGATGTGGTTTTGGGTTTGGACACATTGAGCTTCAGGTGCCTGTGGAACATCCAGGGACACTTGGGCTTCTGGATTTGGGGCTCAAAAGAGCAGTGTGGCTGGAGGTGTGGTGTTAGCCTTGGAATGGTCACTGGGACCCTGAGAACAGAGGCCACCGGGGCAGGTGGGGTGGGAGCGGAGAGGACAGGATGCTGTGGGGCGCGGGGTCCCGTTCAGCAGAGACGGGCCTCAGCCTGTCAGGCCCTCCGGCTTCGCAGACAGAAGCGCCGGCCTCCGTGCAGAGGGCTTTTCCAGAAGAACCTGAAGGCCTGGGCTGCTGCAGGGACGCCCTCAGACCAGTGGGGGCTCTGTGGGGCGAGAGGTGCTCTGATGGCCCAGCTCTGAGCAGCCTTCAACCCCAGGGACCTCCCTCGGCCAGGGCCAGGCCTGGGGTGGGCGGAAAGAAGCTGGCAGGTGAAGGAACAACCTCAGGGCTGCTGGGATCTTCAGGGCTTACACGTCGACCCTCCTGCTTCTCGGGGACTGGGTGGTCGGTCGTCCATGCAGTTCCAGAAAGTTCTTAGAGAAGGACCTTCCTGGAAGACACGCCTATCTCCTAGGTGACTTCCCGTGGGTCCCGTGGCCTCACACACCAGCCCTTTGCATGCGTGTCTCCTTCCTGCAGGTAAGCGCGCCGGTCCCGCCTTATTTTCTGGAGGGGGTGTAAGCACACTGTCTCCTCCAAAGGAGGAGAGAGCAGGGCCTCTGGACCCTGCCCCGTTCGGACCCCACTTTCCCTAAAAGCCCTTCTTCCGCTCTCCCTCTCCCACACGGGTCCCACACCAACACTTCCTCCCTCTGAGCCCTCTTCCAGGGGCCTGGCATTTGGGACCAGCTGCCAGAATGATTGACGTAAAGCCAATCTATAAATAAAGTCTTTTTCTTTTCTCATAAAGACTTTGTGGTTGAGTTTGCCTTCAAGGTCAAGATCAGACCTTTCTAAATAAACACATATCAAAGGATCATTAGCAAAGCAGCGCTGTTAAATTGAGATATTAACTTCTGTCAACTGCCTGCTTCTTTTTTGTTTTGTAACTCATGGCTGCAGTCGGCTTTTATTATTTTGTCCTTAGGCAGTCGCATCTGGCTTCTGTGGAGACTGTAAAAATTAAAAAGCAACACAAATCATTGCGAGAGAAAAGCAGTAAATTCAATGATAAGAATTTAAAATTAAAATGTTTTAGCGCTTTTATATTCTGCAAAACATGAAATGAATGTTTGCTGCCTGTTGCCATAAACCTAACAGCTAATCGTCCGCTTGAGTTTTTCCCCATCTCCGTCGCTCATCACCATCAATCCTGTCTTGGCACGAGGCGAGGCATAAAGTGAGAGCCGTGTGTGTGTGTGTGTGTGTGTGTGTGTGTGTGTGTACACGCACGCGCGGTAGGTGGGGGCAGAGTGGCAGATGCACTGAGACCCACCTCATTGGAATGGCGGAGACAACGGGGTGTGTCTCTAGGGAGTCCGGGTGGGGAAGGAAGGGTTGAAGACTGGTCCATCCCCATGAATCAGAATTCTCTTTTTTCTTCACTCTTTGTAGTTTAGCTTTAAAAACAAAGCAACAACAAAACCCCGGGTCATCCACATAAGCGGCCACTTACAGCATCCCGGTGAAATTCTACAAGGAATTTCCAGAGCAGGTGCGTGATGCTGGCCGAGGGGTCTGAGCAGGTGCTGCTCCTCCCCGCCCCCGAGAAAGCCCCGCCTTCTGGGAGAGTGCTGGGGTGGGTGCAGCGGCATCCTAGTCTCTAGTTCTGCCAGAGATCCCAGGTTTCTGGGTCATTAATTCCTCCTGCAAAAATCAAGTGGGACCCTGGGCCTAGCTCCACGCTAGGCGTGCGGGAGATAAAAGTAGACGTTCATTTTTCTTCCCTGCTCTGCAGGAACTGTAGCTTGAAGATAAAACAGATACGAGGCTCCCTGTGTTAAACAGCTGGAGGCCAGTGGAAGGCGGGTGTGAATAGGGGTGTGGAGGTGTGCGAGCCATCCACAGAAGTGCTAGCGAGTGTGGGGTTATTGGCACGCAGTGTTGCCAGTTCAGGGAGAGCTTTTAGGATGTGAACTGTCTTAAGCTAATTCTCGAGCCCACCCGCTTGGGGCCTGGAAGCTGGGGTGAGCATGTCAGGGGGATCCATCCCCATGTCCAACCAGGGCCGTCTGGGCCGTGGGGGTGGGGCGGAGGTTGAGGGCCGTAAGTCCCTTTCATGCCACCTGTCCCGGTTTGACTGCTGGACCACAGGCACGAGGGCAGAGCTCTTTGTCCCGGGCGAACTTCTCCAGCCCAGGGAGAGGCGCGAAAGCCCGTCGTGGCCTCCGTCAAAGGGAGTGAGGGAAAGTGTGAAGATTAGGTGACGGAGGGGTCGCGTTAAGAGGGTATGACTAATACGGCCGGTCATTCAGATAGGAGAGCACATTGTTCGCTGTGCCCAGATGGTCCTTGGAATAAATCAGCTCAGGCAGAAGACTTCCAGGACAAGGAGGTTGGAGCCACCGCTTGCCCGCTGTTCTGCAGGGACATAGCCAGGGCCCCGGCCCCGGACGGCAGCCCTTCATCTCCCTCCTGTGTGTATTGGAACCGGGGATGGTGCGTGCGTGTAAACATGTCATTTTATAGCCTCCGATTCTTCCAGAAGAGTGTATGAGGGTTTATGCTGTGAAGGGAACTTAGGCCTCATCCCTTCTCTATTTTAGCTCCGGGCTGGAGAGTCTTACAGGTAGTAGCTTGTTTAAGTCCATCTCCTCCGAGGGTGGGAAGCTCTCGGGGCAGGGCCAGTGCCTGTCAGAGTCACCCGTGCACCCCCAGGCCCCATGGCGCTCAGCAGCCGGTTCCTAACGGTGCTTATTTAGTAAATATAAACGGGAGGAAAGCTCTAGCAACATTTTAATTTTTATTGCCGTGTGGTAACCGCCCATTCATTCGTTAAACTAATAATTAATTAGTAAATTAGTAAATCAACGGAGAGTCCAGGTATCCTCAGAGGGCTCCCATCTGGGGACGGTTGGGAGGATCGGATGAGAGGAGGTAGGGACACCCACCACAGCCACTTAGAACGTTTGGGGTGCGGCGGGGCTTTCTCTCCAGCGTTTCCTGGCAGGTGTAGCCCCGGTCCCCTGGCTGCAGGTTGTGATGGTCACAGTGCCCGGGCAGCCTTTGTGCAGGAGGCCCAGGCGGCAGCAGGCCCAGGCCTCTCTCCTCGCCCTGAGTCCCTGCCAGCGCTGCCTGGTTTCCTTTTCCTTCGCAGAAGCCGCTTAGGCTCGCTGAGTAAATAAGAGCGAGCACGCAGATCCTCCCTGGAGGCAGTTTACTTTCTGGGAAGACGTTAATTAATATGAACGCCCTGTCCTTTCTGCCCAGACTGTACGTGGCTGCCGATCCCGTGTTGGGTCTTGATCCTTGGGACAATGAGCTTCTTTAGGGGAATCAAGTCAGACCCTGCTGTTCAGAGTAAATAAGTTGATTTTGCTCTGGCCAGTGTTCTCAGTGGTTAGAGCACCAGCCCATACACTGAAGGGTCATTGATTCGATTTCCGGTCACGGGAACGTGCCTGGGTTGCATGTGCAGGAGACAACAGCACTATGTCTCTCTCACACCTATGTTTTCCTCCCCCTGCCTCCCTCCTTTCTACTCTCTCTAAAAAAACAATGGGGAAATGTCCCTGGGTGAAACTAAAATAATAATTAATAATAAGTTGATTTTTCTAAAATTAAGTGCATACTAAACAAAGGACTCTGCCGCCTTCCCTGTATTTCGGAAGACCCAGGCTTGAGCGCCCCAGGGGGGCTTGGGGGTGTTCTGTCCTCGTGCTCGGTTCTCCAGGCCCCTCCGGCGAAGAGGTAGGTGGCCTTAGCGTTCTCTGACCACGACCACGCTGGTATTAGGAGGAAACCGGTCTTCTCTGGTCAGACATTGTTTCAGAAAAACAACGGCAGTGAGTGACACCAGGAGGGAGAGGGCGAGGGAGAGGGGTGAATGGTGGCCGGGAGTGCTTGGAGGATGGAGGAGCCGAGGAGAAATAGGAACTGGTGCCAAGGGCAGACGCCCGTTATGAGAAGTGGCCGTGACCACAGCTGTCTGTGCAGGTTGTAGCTGACGCTCCCGCATGGGAAACACCCGGGTGTGGGGAGGGGTGGTGGCAGCCGGTCTGAGGGAGGCGGCTTCTGAAGGAGGGGGTCCATTTTGCTTACCTTTGTTTGACACCGATTCTAGAGGCTTCAGAAACTCCACAGCGCTTCCATCTGGGCTCAACAGGGACATTTTGAAGATTTCCTACTTCTTTCTTGGCTTCTTCCAAAACCCCCCAATCACTCTGCAAAATACCCAATTACTCTAATCAGAATGAACAGGAAGTACCATCAATGCGTTCTAATTCTCTATGGCCCCCTGTACTGGTCTAAACACAAATCACGGCTCCCTCCCCTCCAAAGAACAAGTTAGGAAAGAGGCATAAAGATGATTGAGAAAACTCTGCTTACCTTTCTCATTTGTAAGGGTTCTTTGACTGGGGAGATGGGGACTCGGCAAGTAGGAGTGAGCCTGGTGTTTGGACAAAGGAAGAGACCTAAATGGATAGGGGCAGGGTTGGGACGCCTTTGCATGGGAGCTAGTGCGCCTGGGGCTGCCGGTCCTGTGCCATTTGCACTGCATTCACCCCTGACAGCTCGTCCCCAAATCCGCAAGAACTGGGTAAGGTCTTTGGCCAGGGCCGAGAACAACACTGGCCCCAAATCTTGCAAAAGCCTGTTCAACTCCTGAAGAAAAAGCAATTTTTATTTTCCTAGCAGGATGGCTGGAGGACACAGTTTACGTGCATGTTGGTGACGTGGCTTCGGGCATTTCCAGAAGCAGCTCTGTTTTAGAGGTTTTCCATCTGCTGTAGAAATTGAATCTCCGAATAGTCTATTATACGTAATCACTACCTGGAAAGGGAGGAAAACCCACCAAGAGTGTGATTTTTTAGGGAGCCGTTTCCCGGGCATGGAGGGCTCTGGGGCTGGGCCAGCCTGTGCGCCCGGGGGCAGCTCACAGTAGGCGCCGCAGGAAGAGCTGAGGGCCCGCTGTGGTCTTAGAGGAGGACAGGGTAGGACGTGTGCCGCAGAGGCACCTGCAGCCTGGCCCTGTTCTGCCGGTGCTGGAGGGGCCAGGTTTGACCTTGGGCACCGGACTGTCGGTGCTCGCCGGCTGCCGGCTCATGGCTTGGCCACAGAGTGATGTCTGGTGACTGCAGTCGGAAGCCCTCCCGGGGTGTGGATGGCTCCCCATCATGGAGACGTGTCTGGCTGATCCTGTACACATGAACCAGCCCTTCCCGGTGGGAGGGGACACAGCTTAGGTGAGCCACGCCCTGGTTCTGTAGCACGTGGATAGGAGTGCACACCTAACAGTCATGCGTGTGAAGGGTACAGGCACCTGTGGGCCCCGGCGCCTGCAGCTCACGGGGAAGCTGGGCTGGTGGGGGGTGGCTGGAGAAGGCAAAGAGGTGTGTTTACTTGGAGTTGGTAAGAGTCAAATATTAACGTCTTGGGCTCTAGAAAGCGTAACTTGCCAAAGAGGTATTAATAGGTTAAATGTTTATGTATTTATTTATTTACTTACTTACCTATACATTCAGGAAATACTTATTGAATATCCATTATGTACCTAGTAGTATAGTAAGCTCTGGGAATACAATGGTGAGCAAATCAGAACCCCTGTGCTCATGGGGCTTATGCCGTACAGGGAGACACACACGTCAGTAAAAAAGTCACACACAGGACAAATATTGTTACGTTGGAGGTGTCGGATGTTACAAGAGCACACGGGAGGCCTCTGCCTTGGACGGGGAACGGAAGGCCTTCCTGGAGGTGGTATCATCTAAGTTGTCATCTGAAGGATGAGAAAAAGTTAACAAGTACAGAGTGCGGTGTTGTGGAGAAAAAAGGAAGAATGCCAGCTGAGGTCAGCATGGGTGAGCGTCTGGAGCTGGGAGAGGTTAAGGCAAGGTCCTGGCACTGAAAACGGGAATGGGGGAGGGGGCCACAGCCTGGGACTGAAGAGGGAAACGGCCTTGCTGCGAAAGGCCCGACAGTCACTGGAAGGAGTTCTTTTTCCTGAGGGTAGTGGGGAGCCATGCACAGTCTTAGGGGGGTGACATCAGATTATATTTTAGAAAAAGGACTTTTACTATTTGGTTGTGAATAGACTGGAGGGGTTTAAACTGAAGGCAGGGAGATGAGTTAGAACAATATTGCCATAACCTAGGTAGGAGTGATGGTAGCTCGAAGCAGTGTGGTTGCAGTGGGGATGGGGAAGGAATGGGAAAGATTCAAGACATTTACGAGGCTGAAGAAATTTGGTGATCTGTTCTGAGAGGTGAGGGAGAAAGGAATCCAGGTGATGGCCCTTTCACTTGCCTGGGTATTGGGATGACGGGGGTACTCTTTCCTGAAGTGGGAACAAGAGACAGGCAGAGCTTTTTTACTGTCGCTGCTAAGATAAGGAGCAGTCTTGCTATGGCAACAATGAGGTGTGTGTGCATCGGTGAGGAGCGAGTCAGGAGGCATGTGGATGTGCAGTTATGTGTAGGATTCAGAAGACACTCGCTGGGTGTATTTGTTTCAGAATCGTCAGCTTATAAATGATCCTTGAAGCTCTGGAAGTGGGTGAGTTTGCAAAACAAGAGGGTGTAGAACGAGAAGAGAGCTTAGAACAGAGTTCAGAGGAACCCCAACGTATTCTGCCCATTCCCCCCGCCCTGCCCCCAGAACAATCACAACCCACAGCGGAGAAGGAGAAGGAAAGAGTGGACCATGGGGTCATGGAAGCTAAAGGAAGAGGTTTCAGAAAGAAACAGCCTTAATGCTTTGCGAAGTCTTCTCAGAGGAACACTAGGAAATGTTCATTGGCTTTGGTGACATGGGCATCACTGGTTATCGGAGCAAACAGTTGTGGTCTTGGAGGAAGGATGGAAGCAGGAATGAGGTCATGGAAGGCAGAGGAGTGGATGGTGCTTGGGAAGCAGAGGCCACATGTGTGGGCAGCCAGGAGTGGAGAAGGGGATGAGTGAGACTGACCCAAGCTAGGGTTTGGCAGGATGGACGGGAGCATTGGAAGGATAATGGGCAAGAAGGTTCTCAAATCCACAAGGCGGCAGCTGGCGGTTGAAACATGGGCCTTGAGCTATGGACTGAGCGGAGAAAGTAAGGAAAGGAAGGGCCTGCGACGGGTGTTAGGAAATCCAAGAATGGTTCTGGTGAGAGTAACTGGATGGGAGAACTTGAAGGGTGGGGAGGAGTTTAAGTTTAATACTGAAGAGGAGCTGCTCTCACTGGTGATGAAAGGCCGAGTGTTCTCTGGAAGCACCTCCTGGAGGGGGCTGTTTAGTTCAGGGCACCTGCGTTCAAGTACCACGCGGTCCCTTACTACATGCCTGACTCCACGGCGCACCCCTTCCACCGAATCAGCGATTTTCAGCCAGTGTGCCGCAGAATCTTCACAACATGCAATACCTACTTAGTCAGGGGCACTGACCTCGTCTCCCTTAGATTGTCAGATTTAAAGAAATGACAACAGCCAACACTACAATAGCCATCTGGTATGAATAAATCAAAATTATACCCTTTTTTTTGGGTCAGATCAGCAAAAAAGAAAATTTTTGGAGTGCCGCAGAATTTTAGTAATTAGTTTATGTGTGTCCTGAGACTTTTCAACCAGCGTGCCGCAGAATCTTCACAACATGCAATACCTACTTAGTCAGGGGCACTGACCTCTTCTCCCTTAGATTGTCAGATTTAAAGAAATGACGACAGCCAACACTACAATAGCCATCTGGCATGAATAAATCAAAATTATACACCACCCCCCTTTTTTTGTCAGATCAGCAAAAAAGAAAATTTTTGGTGTGCCGCAGAATTTTAGTAATTAGTTTGTGTCCTGAGATGAAAAAGGTTGAAAATGGCTGCCATTTCTCGATCCCCTGCCATCTGGCGCTGTGGTAGACACTTTTCATATATTACCTATAATCTTCCCAGCAGCCTTGCCTGGTGGATATTATGACTAATACAGAGGTAGTAGGAAATTTGCATCTGGTTCTGTAGCTAGTAAATAGATGGCAGAGCCAAGATCTGAACCCAGGTTTTGACTGGCTTCGAAGTCCTGGCTTTTTGCTCTATATTTTTTAAACTGTAAGCTTCTGGGGGGAAGAAGTGTCTTCTTAAGATTGTAGCCTTGGCATTTGACGCCTGCGCAGAATTGGAACTCAAGAAATGCTAGGTGTGTAAATGAGTGAGTGAGTGAGTGATGCTACAAGCAACTCCTGTACAATCTCCCAAGGGAAGTAAAAGTGCTGCCCCCCAGAGAGAGGAATGGAGGTCAGTGGTCAGTGGGAGGGGAAGACAGAATCGGAAGGTCCTGCAATTGAGTGATGCTGGTTTTGGGGAGAGAGAACAGAGGTGTGTCCTCTGGCTGCTGTCTGTGGCCAGGGTGCGGGGTGGACGTGGCATGAGAGTGAACCATAAGGTTTCCCATCTGCTCTGGGGCCAGCCTTGGCTGCAGCCCAGACACCCCAGAGGAGGACGTGAAAGGGGAGGTACTTAGGAACCAAACCTACAAGGGAGGAAAGAGGAACCCAAACCACTAAGGGACATTTAGCTTCTTTCCTTTTTAGAACCTGAGGCTGGGGTTTCTCTCAGACTTGCCTTCAGAATGTAAAGGGCGTGTGCACGTGTGTGCGTGTGAGGCATGGGAGGGGAGGGCCAGTGCCCTTCAGTGGTCTGAGGGCAACCCCCACCTGCATGGCCTGCGGCCCAGGCCATGCCTGTCGGATGCCCCACCTCCTTTCCCTGGGAAAGGTTCAGATTTGGGGGGAATGGGAAAGGCTGCCTCAGATTCCTCCCTCCACCTGCTCCCTAAGAGCAGGTTCCTCTTCAGGTGGTAAAAGTCACTGCTGGCCGCCTGACACCACGGAAAAGCCTCTCCTCGGGTCTGGGTCTCCGTGGCCGCCTCTCCTTGCGAAAGGTTCAGATTTGGGGGGAATGGGAAAGGCTGCCTCAGATTCCTCCCTCCACCTGCTCCCTAAGAGCAGGTTCCTCTTCAGGTGGTAAAAGTCACTGCTGGCCGCCTGACACCACGTGGCCGCCTCTCCTTGTCGTGTGCTCAGCGCATCTACGCTCACGTCCCCGTACCGCTACCACCCCCAGCTCACCCTCCCGGGGTGGCAGGGATGAGGCCTGTGAGCCAGTGCGGCCACCCCTGAGGTCCACAGGGAAGCCCTGGGCCTGAGGACCATGTCCCCACCCTGAGGATTCCTCAGTCAGCCTGTCCCCACCTGTGTACACCCCACCCACTGTCTAGTTCTGGGGGCCGCACCGGGTCGGGGGCGGCAGCGGCTGAGCATGGTGAGCCCCTGAGGGCTGAGGGGGTTTTAAAGGATCACAGAGCCTCCCCTCTTTATGGTACAGATGAGATTGGGGTCTAAGGAGAGAAATTCCTTTATTGAGTCCTTCCTCTGCCCATTGGAGCGTCCTTCCATCCGGGAAATACTCACCAAACACCTGTCGGGTCCACGAGATACAGGGTTTGGAAAAGAAATGCGGTCCCTGCTCTCAGGCACCTTTCATGCTGAGGGAGGAGGAGACCATAACCGCTGGCCTCCAAGAGACTGCCCCTCCCAACGCTGGCGGTTGAGATCCGAGGCACCTGGCTGTCCCCCAGTCCCCCAGCCTCCTGCCCCCCCAGCCTCCTGCCGCAGGACCCACACAGGACAGCCCCGCCCGCTTCAGTGCTGTCCCCCTGCAGGCGGAAACGCTGAGCCGGATGAAACGGGAGTCCAGGCTCCACACCTGTGGGCAGCAGAGGGGTGGGAGAGGTACAAGTGACTTTTGACAGACTAAGGATTCCTTTTTTTTTAATTTGGTAAATATATGTATCATATAATTTACAATTTTACCATATTTAAGAGTATAGTTCAGTAGTATTAAGTACAATCCCATCACTGTCACCACCATCCACAGAACATTTTTCATCTTCCCAAACTTTGTACCCATTAAACAAGAACCCCCAACCCCCAGCCCCCAGACCAGGTTGTGTCGTGGAGAGCAGGGTTTGTGGCAGCTGTGGCCTGGGCCCTGGGGAGGTCTGTAAATCTGTGAGCCCCTCCTCGGAGTAATTTCTCCGAATATGTAAAGTAAAAGACATGTGATTGTCAATGGAGAGCTGTACTACAGGTACCAACATATCTTTTCATGTGTAGTGAGTATGTGTGATCCTGTTAACCGCTCCTCGGATGTCGATGGTTTGCATAGGTATTTTGAGATACTTGCAACCTTTCCAATGCAATATGAAAGTATCGATGACCAAGTCGCAAGTACAGTCTGTGTGACTGGTTTGCTGCTTTCGTTCCCCGTGGAAGAAACTGCTAAATCTCAGCTAGAGGTTGGTGGGAATAAAGAGGTGATTATTTCTCCCTCGAGTTCACCGCCGTTCTGGACCCTAACCCTGGGCAGGTGGGAGGTGTGGACTCTGGGTTAACAAGTCCTTCGGGGCAGAGCTTGCCCACCCTTTCTGCTGGGAGGACAGTGTGCAGGGCCAGGAGTGCCCTGGGGAGTAGGACGCGGTGACACAAACCCTCCCTGTGCACAGGCTGTGGAGGGAGGGGAGGCAGGAGCATTGCAGGACCCCCCCACCACCACCACAGGGGGAAGGTGCCCCTGTTCTCCCCCAGCCGCCAGCCTGCTGTCTGAGGGGGGCAGGGCCAGTGCCCCTGGAAGGGTGCCTTCTGGCAGCTTCCCACTCCCCTCCCACCCCCTTGTCCAAAGGCTCCATGCAGAAGGAAGCCATATGGTCCTTTGTGGAACACATTCTCTCGGGTACAGTATCTTCCCGGGGAGATGCAGGGCCTGGCTCCCCAGTCAGCTGGCCTCCCCTCCCCGCTGCCTCCTCCCCCACAGCCAGCCCCAGAGAGCGGAAGGTTGTGGGGGCCAAGCTCACCAAGTCGGGGAGCCCTGCCGAGCCAGGGTGAGCGAGGAGTCTTTTAGTAACACCCACCCACACGCTCACAGAAAACTGTTGAAGGCGAATGTCTCAAAGTCAGACCCCTTTTTAGTATGAATTTGCTGTGTCTCATTCTGAGCACTAATTCCAATTTAATTGCAAGTGGCCTGAAGCCTCTTCAATAGGAGTAACAAATGGTTTGATTTTGTAAACTTCATCAGACTGCATTTTAAATGCGACACAGTAGCCCAACTCGAATGCCAATGAAGCACTGGAGTAGCTCTCTGTTTACTAATTATCCGTTTTTACTCCAAGCCACGCTGGCTGGCTTGTCTGATTAAATCGGATTTGTGGGATAGAGAACAGCTAGCAGAGTTTTCTCTATAGTAAACGAGATTGAAACTATGGGCCGCCTGGCTGCACACTGTAAATTATATTTCCTTTTAAAGGGGACGTGTCTCTTTTATTTCTCCGTCGTCCCTCCTGCATATTAAACTTTACGGCACAGAAATGCACCCGCTGCTTCCAAGCCCAGCCTCTCCCTCTCCGCCTGGTAGCCCGCTCGCTTCTGTTGCTTTCCACCTTCCCCTCTGAAGCACTGGAAAGGGAATTGGTAGCTACATCCCATAGGCACCCCCCTCTGCTCCTTTTCCTTTTCAATCCTTTGCTCCCCTCTATCTGGGGGTGAGATTTCATGATTCCATTGTTCTCAAAGGTACCTGCGATGATTTGGGTTCTTAGAACCCATATTAAGTTGGCTCACAGAAAGTTCTAGCCATAAAATGTACTGGGATGTAACCGGACTGGGTGCTGTTCCATCTTTCTTTCAGAAAGACGTGAGGATTGGTGCTGTTGGGCAGGGTTGGGCTTGAATTGGTGGTGACTGTGTAGACGGTGAAAAAACAGTTGATTTCTGAAAAATGAAATTTGTTCCTTTGGTCCACCCTACAATGAAATCCTTTCCTCTGAGCAGAGTGGCATTAAATCACCTGGCTTCTACCTGTGGCCCAGCAGGGAAGGCCGTGAAATAGCTACTGGCAGGGTGCACCTGGGTGGATGTTGCTGGACTGGCGCCCAGGATGGGGCGGCCAGTATATCTGCCCTCCTCCCCACTCCCTGGCCAGTTTTGAGGTCGGGGGTCAGGCCTAGAGCTCTCTCCTTTCTCCTTCTCTCTCTCTCTCTCTCT
>NW_005353538.1:5487365-5493870 GCF_000412655.1 Myotis brandtii | reverse complement strand
CAGGTGTGGTCAGGTTGTGCTTAAATGGGGTGGCTTCTAAGACTTGAACTCTGCGAGCTTGACCTGCCCTGCCCTCACTCTTGGTATCAACCTTTGTGCGGGAGCTTTTCATATTTTAATTTGCTCCGAATCTCCTGCAAAATTAGAGGAGTGCGCACTTTTCCCCGATTGGCCATTGTGTGCGGTACAGTACGCGAAGGTCTGGCGGTGCTTCTGATAGCCTGGTTACCGTGGGAATGAATGGCCACCACACTCTCAGGCTCACCGCCCTGCTTTTAATTGTCGACAGTAAAAAGCGTTTAAATGCTGCTTAATTTGTAATCATCTTCTGGGGGGGAAGGAGAGGAACCATTAAAATGTCAGTAAAATGAATACGCCCTTCTCTGTTTTTTTGGTTTGGTTGGTTGTGTTATATTTATAGGGGGCAGGTTTTCTTTTCATTGCCCAATGTTTGTCAGATCTTTAAATGGCTCTGAAACAATCCGTATTTCATTTTATTTTGAATTTCCATCTCCCCAACCCCATCCCTTCCCCACCCTCTTCTGTCTCGGGGTCTTTGTCCTGCCTCTGTCTGTCCTCATCTGTCCCTTCTCTTCTATGTGCCCCCCTCTGCCTTCACCTCACAGTCTCGGGAACACACTGGGGGTTACAAGAAACCTTAAATAAGACCCCAGCCTCATTTTTCCCCAAAAGACTCCTCTTCTGGGCCCCAGTTCCTCCCCAGGGGCCTCGGGCGACAGCGAGTGTCTGTAGAAAATGCCCTGTGCACAGTACAAGAGAGGAGAGTGACCTGCTGGTACTTAGTGTGCAGATAAGGAAATTGAAGCTCACCTGCAGGGGGACCCTCTGTGCCCTCCCACCGCTCAGAATGTAAGTGCCTACTATGCGCCAGGCACTACGCTAAAGACCTGACACTGGATTCAGAGGGGCTGGTTCTCGGCTCACCCTCTATGCCCGGTCATTGGGTGTCTTGTCTGTCACCCCGGTGTTGGGGCTATGAGAGAGAAAGCCCCTACTCCCCATCCCCACCCCAGCAGCCAGGCCCTGCCCCAGCACAGAGAGGTGAGCAAGTACCCTCAGACCCCGAGACTCAAGGACTGTCCTGGGTGTATGGCCAGTTCTTGGAGGTACTAGCAGGTAACAGGTGGTTCCTTGGGAGAGAGGGCATGGCAGGTTCTGTCAAGCCTTGCTTTCTCCATCTTCCCGAAACCCCTGTCTCACAGGGCTGCCAAGAAGGGCCGGAGTGAGACCCCACTGGCCCCTAGCAGATGCTCAGTGAAGTTCGATCTTTCTTGCCTTGCCCATGACTGTTCCTCTGGGAGCCTGGCGGTGCTCCCACTGAAGCCTCTCTTTAAGGGAAGGCCGTGGAGGCAGACTTCTCGGTGGGAGAGAGGACCTTCCCGTCTTCAGCGCCCGCTTCAGTAGGCCCAGCACCACGGGCTGCGGGAGTGTGCCTGGGGGAGGCCCTTTACGAATCATTTCCTTCACCTTTATTTTTCCAGTGCCGAAACGCGGGTCCAGAGAGGTTTAGTAACCTGCCCAAGAATGCACAGCAAGCTAGTCACTGAGCCAGGACTTGAAGGCAGGTCTCCAGCTGAAGCCTCCAGTGCTTTCCATGCTTCTCACCCCCTTCAGCTGGAGCCTGTAGTGAAGGTCACGGGCAAGGACGGGGAAGAGGACAGCAGCGGGATGACTTCCCTCGCTGGTCCTTTCACCTGCCAGACGGACTGCCCACCTCACACTTGGGGTTCTTTGCCCAGAAGCCTGGGGACCAGATGAGTCAGAGACCGAGGGACCCCAGTTCCTTACAGTGGGGCTGTAGGCCTTCACCCTCCGCAGGCAGAGCTGGGCACAGGCCAGGGAGGGGCACTTCGGAGGGAACCTATTGTAGCTCTGTTTGCTCCTCCCACCTCCTCCCCGAAATGAGGGAAGCAGAGCAATTGGCTTGGGAACCCAGCAAGTAGACAGGTCTCTCTCCTCTGAACTTGATTCCTGCAGAGCAAGCAGCGTAGAGACTCTGAGGAAGGTAGTTCTCTTTTCCATCTTGGGAGGAGAAGTGGGTCCCCCAATATAGCAGGATGCCCACCCCCCAGCCATCTTCTCCCAGACTGGCCTCGGCTCAGAGGCACCGACCCCTCCGCACAGGGAGTTACCTGAGAGCAGCAGCGGATGCAGATCCCCAGGACGGGCCAGGTTAGGTGACTGCGGGCGCCCACTCCTCCCGGACCTGCTCAAGTGGGTCCAGTCTTTCAATCGTGGGCCAATTAGTTTCACAAATGGGGCCCCGTGGTGCCAGGGCACATTTGTTCCGGGCCTGCGCGCTGGCTGGGCCCCATTGTCCTGCCTCCCAACCCCAGTGGGCCCATTGTCCTCAGCCCCAGCGGGTGCTGCGTGCCGCTGATTTATCCAGGCGGGCGTCCTGCGGGCTCCTGGCCGCACCGCCACAGCTGGCGGAGGTGCTTAAGGCCTGGGACCTCGTGACCTTTGCCCCAGTCCTGCTGTCATTTTGAAAGTTACAGACCATAGGCCCGCATACTTCTCCGGATTTACTTCCCACCCCGGCCCCTCCAGCACGCACACGCATGCGCGCACGCCCTTGCCTTCCTTGCTCTCTTGGTAGAAGTTTGGATTCATTCTGGAATGTGTCTGGAAGGGGCCGTGGGGTGGGAGGTACCACGAGAGGCTAGTCTCTCCTCATGTGGAGGAGCTGCTGCTTTCCTGGGGGGCTTCCCACCCTCGATTCCTTAGTCCTGCCCCCCACACAGAGCAGCAGGACCCGATGAGCTAGTCCCATCAGTGAGGCCTGCCGGGGAGCCAGGCCAGGGTGTGGCACCTCCCAATTGAATTTGCCCTTGGCCCCTTTGCGGCCAGGGGTGCCTGCCCCCTGGCCTGAAAAAGGTGTCCTGGCTGGAAGTAGGTGGAACCGGGGAGATGGTCTTGTAACCGGGCAGGAAAGCCTAGACCGGGCTCCATCTTAACCGTGAACTCTCTCCTGCGAACCAAACTCCACTTTCCCCTCCTTCTTACCCCCTTTCCTTGACTTCCCACCCCATTTCTTGTCCTCCTCCCCCAGTTTCTTCCCCTCCTGGCTGGTTTGTGGGAGTGATTGACAAAATTAGCAAATCCATTCATGTTATTTTATTGTGCGGGTCTCAATAAATCCCGCGTGTCCGGGTGCACCGTAATGAGCTGGCGAGCTGACAGATTTGTTTACTGTAGCTGGAGGTGCCGAGTAATGAAAGTGCTGGTGCCTGCAGCTCGCTGCTAAACAAATGCGGTCTCTGGGAGCCAGTCGCTAGCTGCTGCCTGAGGATGAGCCCCCATTCCCTAGAGACTGAGGGGTGTGTGTGTGTGTGTGTGTGTGTGTGTGTGTGTGTGTGTGTGCGCACACGTGCGCACACGCCTGCCTGCATGCCTACATGTGTGTGTTTTGAGACGTAATCACACACCCATCCAGGGCTTAGTATTAAAACAAATTTGAATCAGCTGCTCCAACTCTTCCCCTTTCTGGCTGTTCAGTAAGAGTTCTCTGCCTAGGAACACATTCCCACCTCCTCTCCCTTGAGGAAACATGCCTACATGTGTGTGTTTTGAGACGTAATCACACACCCATCCAAGGCTTAGTATTAAAACAAATTTGAATCAGCTGCTCCAACTCTTCCCCTTTCTGGTTGTTCATTAAGAGTTCTCTGCCTAGGAAACCATCATATTCCCACCCCCTCTCCCTTGAGGAAATAGAAGGTTATGTACATGTATAGGGTGCCTTCCAAGATTCTAAGCAGATAAGAATGAAAGGAAAAAGGGGTGGGAAGGGTTGGGTAAAGAGACTGGCATCGACAAGGCTGAAATTGTCAAGAAGGGTAAATGCTCAGGTTTTTAGCTCTTGGCTTGGTTTGGAAAGATGTAACTAAGCACGTGATTCAAGGTGCCCAGCAGCCCTGGCCAGTGTGGCTCCGTTGGTTGGTGTCATCCTGTACACGGAAAGGTCCCGGGTTTGACTCCCGGTCAGGGGGCACACCCATATTGCAGGTGTGAGCCCCGGTCAGGGTGGGCATGGGGAAATGCCCAGCAGTAAGTGACTGTATGCAGGAGACAGGCACCCATGCACAGGCTGACAGCTAAGCTGGTTTGAGACAAGCTCTCGAGGTGTTTGCTCGGCCTCTCTACCCCTCCCGGGAGGGAGGCAGTGGGCAGTAACGGAACAGCAGGACTTGGCTTGAACTCTACCAACCGTCGCTCCGGGGGTCAGTGGGCTGACACCTTCTTGGGCTGGGCAGTCTGGGCCCGCACTGTGCACGTAGCTAGCTTTCTGAGGACGTGCAGGAGCGCAACTTATGCCCAAGAGGAAAACCAGAGGGGGTGCTCTTGGCCCCTTCTCGGGTAGTCCCTGCGTAATGGCACGGGGAGCCAAATGCAGCAGGCCAGGTGTCATGGGCTGGGTGTTCGGTTCATTTTTGTCTCCTCCCTGCCTGCCCCCTCCAAGTACCCCCCCCCACACACACACACGGAGCGCAACTTATGCCCAAGAGGAAAACCAGAGGGGGCGCTCTTGGCCCCTTCTCGGGTAGTCCCTACGCAATGGTACAGGGGGAGCCAAAAGCAGCAGGCGCCTCTGCCCGTGTCATGGGCTGGGTGTTTGGTTCCTTTTTGTCTCCTCCCTGCCTACCCCCCCCCCCACACACACACACCGCCTGTCCTCCCCATCCTCTTGAGATGCAGACAGCCTCCTGCCTTCAGTGTGAGTCAGCCCAGGCTGCTTGTCTCTGTCTGTCTCTTTCTCCCACGCAGTGGACGATGCGTGCGTCTTGACCATCTCTAACAGCAGTGCCCGGGGAGGAGCCGGGAGGTGGCCGTGTGAATCTTCTCACACCCCTAAATTTGATACTTTCTTCCTCTGGGAGGAGAAGCTCCTGGGCTGGCGGGGAAGCAGCTCTTCCTTTGGAGGGGGAGGTCGGGGGTCGGACACAGAAGCCCGTCGTGGTCCACGTGCATGGACACGCACACGCTCCAGCACACGCACACGCACACACACTGCTGTCACTGCCGCTTACCAAAAAAAGCCGGAGTATATTTAGATTCCTCTGCTCCTTTGATTAAGAAACGGCTTCTAGCTGGAGATAATAAGAGCCTTGCTGCAAGGTGTAGCACCTGAGCCGCTCCCCAGCTGTGTGCCTCTGCGCCTGCTCCTTCCTTCCTGTGAGAGAGCTAATTGGTATGGAAATCGTACAGGTGTATAAACACGAGGGTTTTTGTGTCTCGTAATTTCAGACCCAGTCATCACCTGGGTGAAATAAGCACCCTGGTCTCTGTCACCCCTCCTGCCTCCTGTTCCACCCGGGCCTTGGCTTTCTCCCTTTTTTTTTTGCTAAAATTAAACTCGTTTTAAATTGCGAGTCTGTGAGCCGTACATGCCGTGCAGCCAACGCTGGCTGTGCTTGCTGCCTGTGGAGGGGGAGGGGGGGGCGGTGGCCGCCCTCTCCAGAGCGGGAACTGAAGCAAATGGGGTGGGCGTTTGCAGGACCCTGCCCACCTCACCTAGAAGCCCCTGATTCAGCCTGCCACCCCCGTTCCCTCTTCTCGTCCGACTTCCCTCCTGGCAGACACCCTCGGAGTCCCGCGCAGGAAGTGCTATGGTTTGACCTGGTAAATGGTTTCCTGGGGCCAGGGCTAACTTACGTATCTGATTTACACTGAAATTTCCAGATTGATAGGAAACAACTCACTTCTAGGATTTGCGGACCCAGAAACATCCGTCCGTTGCCTCATCACAGCACTGAGCAGTTGGTGCTGGAAAGGGCTGGCTAGTTTCAAACGCTGTTTCCTCGACCGGGGAAGGAGGCCGGGCAGCAGCTGCCCGGAGCCAGGGAGGGCCGCCCCGGGGCCGGAACCAGGGGCTTCCCGCCGCCTCACTGTGTGATGTGTAAAACCCGTCCTTCTGCGGCCTGAGCAGTAGAGTCAGACGTGGAGCCGGAACTGGGCGTCCGACCCAGCACACCACACAGACATGAGGGGCCCCAGCGGTCAGCGCCTGTGGGTCGCCTTGCGTTACTCATTCCAAGGAGGGTCTGGCTGGAAGCTCTCGGCAGTGGGCCTGCACTTTGCCCAGCCCTAGCAGCTGCCCCCGTGCCATGCTTCCCGCCCGGGCCCCTCTGCCCTGTGTGATCGCCCCACAGCTCCTCGCTCTTTCCTGCTCCTGGCACGCCTTGAGTGCCCGCTCTCTGCCAGGCCCTGTGCTCTGTAAAGATAAAGAGAACAGCTCATGCTTCAGAGGGCTCACAATCAAACAGGCAGAGCCTACTGTCAGAAACAAATGCGACGCGGGGTTTTTACGTGCTGTCAGCGCCAGGGCTCCCAGGAAGGTGTTCCTGGCACCGAGTGCTAAATGGTGCCACTCAGCCAAGACACCTTCTGCAGGGTCAGCTTCCTGGAAGAAGCAGCCCAGAGTCGATAAAACAACTTGGGCTTGTGTGCGGTGCAGGCTGCGCGAGCCGTGGCCAGGTGGGCC
>NW_005353538.1:5471980-5487244 GCF_000412655.1 Myotis brandtii | reverse complement strand
GCGCTCGCGGAGCTGTGCGCCCAGGCGAGCGAGGATCCGTGTCTGCCCAGAGCAAGAGGCACAACTTTCTAATTCAGACGGAGGCGTCATCTGGGCTGGCACCGGTCTGCCACCGCTTTACAGCTATAAAGCTCTTTCACACGCGTATCTCATTGGATGCTCTCAGCAGCCACGGGCAGCAGGGCAAGGGGTGGGCATGCTCTGGCCCAGAGGAGCACAGTGACTTGCTGAGGGCACAGGGCAAGGATGTGACAGAGCCAGGATGCCTGCGCCCCCTCTGTCTCCGCGTGGACTGGAGCCGTGTTCTGACGCTGCCCCGCCGCACATCTCCCGGCAGCTAATGAATTGCTAATATAATTTTCTAGATAATTTTATTTTCATAGCCCCACATTTTAATGTGTTTCCAAAAGCCAGCATTTATTTGCTTAATCTCCCAGTGTAATAGAATCTGCCCTGACTCATCATACATGCGGACAATCAGCTAGGCAGAAACTATAGCAAATTGGTTAATAACTCGGATCTGGTCTCGATTTTTAACTTGCTGCACCGACAGCTTTCCTGGTGTCTCCTCCACATCTCCCCTGCCCTTTCCTTTTTTCTTTTAAGATATTTTTTCATTCTTTCAGCTACTGGTGTCCAGACACAAGGCTGGGGAGAGTGCATGCGGGGCCTGCGAGCCCCCTGGTCTGTGTCTCTGGGCCTAGAGCAGTGGATCGGTGGCCAGAGGGAGCCCCACACCTTGCTGGATGTCCCAGGAAGGGGGTGGGGAGGCCCTGGGAGGGACTCTGCTGCGTTTTCTTCCTGGGTGGCGGCTGTATAATGTTAAACCTGTGACCACGGTGCAGAGCTGGCCGTCTGGGCTTCAGGTGCACTGCGCCCCGGGTCCTGCCATGCCACCTCCTGGGCGTCATTCTTTCACTCCTGTCCTTGCAGCCCCTGCCCTGGTCTGGTTCCCACCCTCCTCTAGTGGGGGCACAAAAGCCGTCAGCTCTCTCCCTGCTCCAGCCACTTGCTCGGCTGTTGGTCCCCAGCCCCCCGCCCCTGGGGTAGTTGCCCTCACATACCGGAAGGATCATGCCAGCACCCCGAGCCTTCGCGGCACTGCGTTGCCTGTAGGATAAAGTCTACTCTGTTCCCCCCACCCACCTGGTATGGCCCTCTGCCATCGGGCCCCCAGGAGCCTTCCCTGCTCTTCTCTCTCCTCGGGGCCTGTCCTCTGTCCCCACCTGCTCTGAAATTTGCTTGTGCTGTTTCCTTAGCCCGAGTCCAGTGCCCCACCTCCTAGTCCTCGCTTCTCAATACTCTTCACTTTTCAGAGCCATTGAGAAAGTCTCTCAGATCGCCTCAGAGCCTCTTGAGGCCGCCTGCCTTGTCCTCGGGGTGCTTGTTGACTGGTGTCCCCCAATAGCCTGGGTACCGTTCTCTGGTTGACCTCAGCATCTCCCTGGTCCAGGAGAGAGCCATGCCCGTGACTCGGCCCCAGCCACCCCTCCCGCCCAGGTCCTGAGCATTGCTGGGCGAGCCCTGGTCGCATGGAGCTCCTGGACCCGCGGGCTGGCGCTGGCCGCTGCTGGTGCTGCTTTGTCTTCCCGGAGAAGCCCAGGCAGACAGGTGGCAACCTCAGAGGTAGACATAGGCCCAGCCCTGTGGTTTCTGACACCAGACAGACCT
This sequence comes from Myotis brandtii, assembly GCF_000412655.1. NCBI lineage: Eukaryota > Metazoa > Chordata > Mammalia > Chiroptera > Vespertilionidae > Myotis > Myotis brandtii. Next base: position 5,485,573 of record NW_005353538.1, on the reverse strand, counting down.
CGGCATTTTTAGACCTCAGCTCTGCCTCTTTCTCCCTGTGTGGCCTTAGGCAAGTTTTTTCATCTCTGTTTTCCCAATTGTAAGAAGGGGATGCGAATGCCTGCAGTGGAGAGCAGCAAGTGTTAAATGAACCGGCAGCACAGATAGAGCGCCTCGCGCAGTGCCAGATCAGTTCCTTCCCTCTGCTCGTTGAGGCAGGAGCAAGTCCCTGCCGGCTTGTGCTGTCTCCCTGCTCAGCCTGGCCTGGTCCTGGGTGCAGGCAGCGTGAGTTGAGCATGGCTGCAGGTGCCTCGTCTCCGAGTGTCTACACAGGTGGCTGTGAGGGGTGGAGGACTACGGGGAGTGAGAGGTCTTGCCTTCCCACTAATCCATCCCAAACCAGCCATGAATGGGACGGAGGCAGGAGAACAGACCTCCTACTTGCCGTCCCCATTGGTGGACCAGGGAGGCCCCTTCCGCCCCTGGGGCTGGGTGGGCAGATGCCAGGCCTGCCCACCTTTCCCGCTCTGTCCCTCACACGGGGCTGAGCACCGGTGATATTGCCCAGATGCCATTAGAGCAGTGGTTCTCAACCTTCTGGCCCTTTAAATACAGTTCCTCATGTTGTGACCCAACCATAAAATTATTTTCGTTGCTACTTCATAACTGTAATGTTGCTACTGTTATGAATCGTAATGTAAATATCTGATATGCAGGATGGTCTTAGGCGACCCCTGTGAAAGGGTCCTTCAACCGCCAAAGGGGTCGCGACCCACAGGTTGAGAACCGCTGCCTTAGAGGGAGGTGAGCAGATGGGCCTGCTGGGGAGCTCGTGTGCTTATGGAAACAGAATCCAAAATGGTGGGCAGTGAGCCACCAGCTAGGATCCAGACGGGGGTCGTAGCTTCCTCAGGGGCTGCTGCACCCGGAGAGGCCGTGGCTCAGAGCAGCACTGGGCAGGGGCTCAAACACACAGGAAGTGGCGGCCAGTCTCGGAGGGCACCGTGGGTGCCTGCCTACCTGTGCCCCGGGTCGGCATAGGAATGGCTGGACTGCATTAAATGAAAATCTCATGTTCCTCATTAGCTTAAATCCTTTGAAAATTGCCCTTTGGTTTTGGGATGAAACCTAAGGCTCTTAATATGGTTTTCAAGACCCCACACGGCCTGGCCCTGCCTGCTGCTCTGGCTCCCCTCCCCTCTCCCTGCCTCCCAGCTGCCCCGCTCGTCTGTCTGGTCCTCCGGCCTGCGTGCTTCTCTCCAGCCTGGAGTGTTCACGCTACTATTGTGTCCTCCAGGAATGGTCTCCGCCACTCCCCCGTGTGCTGGGTGGCATCTGTGATGAGAGCAGGGGCTTTGTATCGTTTCCCATGGTGACAGCCCCAGTGCCAAAAAGAGGGTCCTGCCTGTAGAAGGCACTGAAATAGTCTTTGCTGAGTGAATGGACCCTTAAGATAGGTGCTTTAATGACTGCAGCATCGGGTCTGATAGAAGCGGCATCGGAAGGGGAAGGGGACCCCCTCCCGGCGCCGGGTGCACCGGCTCTGCCGCTCAGGAACTGCTTGGAACTCGGGACAAGCGCTTCGCTCTCGCTGCACCTCGCTTTCCTTATCTGAAGGGTGAGGATGGAGCGCCTACAGTTTAGTGATGCGATTTTAAATTAGTTACAACTGAGCAATGGCTGGCAGATGTTATCTCCGTTATTGTTATCCTCACGGAGGCCACCCTGACATCCCACCTCCTGCCCCAGACTCCGCAAAGGCCCTCTGATAGATGTGGTCTCAGTACCGTGCCTTCAACAGCACTCCATACAACTGCCAACTCCCATTTGCTACTGCGACGTGTTTTATCAATGCTTCTCTTTCTCCACTAGACTTTGGGTGTCATGGTACCGGGAGGGTGTTGATTTTGTCCCACTGGATCACATACTGGGTGCTCCATCAACGTTGCTTGTCCTGGGCTGCCTCTGGGTTCGCCCCTGAGCGCGGGGGTTGAGGGCACCAGTCCTGATGCGGGCCCTTGCACTAGCCTGGATGGGTAGAGAATGGCCTTGCGTTCAGCTTCCTGAGGCTCTCCCGGCTCTGTCTCCCGCAGGCACAGACATGGCTGTCTTCTGTCTGCTGTGCGGGAAGCGTTTCCAGGCGCAGAGCGCCCTCCAGCAGCACATGGAGGTCCACGCGGGCGTGCGCAGCTACATCTGCAGCGAGTGCAACCGCACCTTCCCCAGCCACACCGCCCTCAAGCGCCACCTGCGCTCACACACAGGTAGGCCAGCCAGGGGATGGGTGGGCCAGGGTCTCCGGGAACCAGTGTCTGGATTTACCTCCAAACACATGAAGTGGAGGTGCTGGGCAGAATTAGCCCCCAGCTCTTTGCTCAAGGATTGGGCTGGGGGTGGTTTCCACGGTACAAGTAAATGTTGATGGTTCTCCCCATCCACCTTGGGGAACTTGAGTTCTCCGTCTCTCTTTGCTCAACAGAGGGGGGTGCTCATTAGAGACGCAGTCTTGGGTCCCCCTCAGAAACTTTGATTCGTTGCATACGGGCTGAGATGCAAGACTTCAACGTTGTTAATAAATATTCCCAAGGGATTCTGAGGCAGGTGGACCCAAAACACATTTTGAGAAAAACCTACCTGCTTGGTCTCTGGTTCTCTCTGCCACACACCCCTTCGCTCTCCCTGGCCCCCACCCCGTGGACACATGTTCCCCAAGTCAGCCTTGGGCTCCGAGGGGAATGTTGCAGAAGTGGTCCCAATTGCTCCACAATAACAGAAGCCATTTCTATCCTGGGGGCTTAACCTTATTTAGGGAAGTAAACGATGAGCCATGACATGTCTCTGCCTAGCCAGTTCCAGATGCCGGGGAGGGGAGGGGCTGTCCGTCAGCGAGGCTAGACCAGGTGCCACCACACTGTAGGTTTGGGGGTGGCATGCTTGGTCCCTGAGGGCCAAGAGCGTCTGCTTCCTTGCAATCGGATCCCATCGTAAGGCGATGGGTGACTTAAATTCTTTCCTTTCTCTAAGACAAAATCGGGTCCCTGCTGACCGTACTGGATAAAGGACTGCCCACGCCTCTGCTGTGTGTGTTCTCTGCTGGGTTTGGGATGAGAGGGCAGGGCCAGGGCGACAGGCAGGCAGGCTCTATATCGGGACAGGGTGTACGTTCATGTCTGTCGGACAGGGCACAATAACTGTGCACAGACAGGTGGTTGGGCACTTTCTCTCCTCACTCCCGAGTCCTGTCACAGCCCCGGGACTACGTGTGCAGGCCAGGCCTTCCATGGCGACAGGCTCAGCGGACAAGGGAGGGGCTTTCTTTATCGTGGACTGAGTAGCCTGTCCTGCCAGCCGTGGGCATGCTCACCAAAGAGCCTGCCTGGGCCCTCGCTTCTGGATGCCACTCTGTTCAGGGGAGCATGTGGCCCGAGCATCACCACATTTGCTGGCACAGGACAGGGGGGTCCCAGAGAGTGGGCCAGGCGAGAAGGGCTCAGGCGGAAGGAATGCCGGCAGGACTGTCTCTGTCGTGCCTCATAAGCATCCCTTATAGGTCCATGCACCTTCCCGTCAACACCGCCCCCCTGCGGTCCCAAGTGGCCAGTCACCTTCAGCCACTAGCCTCCTGTGCCTGATCATCCAGCCCCACTGAGTCTACCCAGGTTACACCCAGCTCTGCTCAGGCCCCTTCAGAGAGCTCGGCTCTCAGCTGTCGCAAGCTCCTGTGTCGTTGGGGGCTCAGACCTGTGGGGAGGAGGCATCGTTTGGGAGAAGCACTTGCTTAATCTCAGAAACATGGCACCTGAGCACCGCCTGTGCACACGCACAGACTCAGTGATGGCCACCAGCGAGCCCTGTACACACAGCCACACACAGGCGGAGTGGAGCACACCCCACACAATGCCTCATTAATATTCCGTTGTTCTTGGCCCGTTTGCTGCTGGGGCCTGGTGTTTAGCATCCGCAGCTGTGTTTGGTAAGTTAGTCCAGCCGTGCTCTTGGCATTGATGGATCCCTGATTCACGCGGCTCATCATATAATAAGCTCTCAGCTGTGCTGCGTGGAGGGGCCCGAGGAGCCGTGGGGTGGGGCTGGGATGGGGCTGGGATGGGGAGGATCATGCCGGGCCTGCCGGTGCCGGGGAAACCGCAGGTGAGGGCAGGCCGCTGGGGTCACAGGTGCACTGGGCAGGCCGGAGGGGGCCCTAATTAGTCTCATTTGTCCTGTACTTAATGTCAAGCTCATTAAAGAGGCTACAGAGTTAATCAACACACCACAAATTGGATTTGGAGTTGTGCAGCCAGTTTTGTGTACATTATGGCAACACCGTCACAATTAACTCTCAGGGTAAGGATTTTGGACCAGGTCCTTGCCATGTTCCCAAAGGGGTGTGTGTGTGTGTGTGTGTGTCTTCTAAGTTTTTCTTATTCTGTTCCCTGGCTGACTCTGGAGATTTCCTATTTAAACTTACTTAACGTGTGATCCCCTTCATAATTAAATTCATAAAAATCTGATCAAACAAGCCTCTCTGTCTCCCCGTGTTTTTAAACGCGTAGGGCCCCCCTGCAGGGGACGGCACAGACGCTGGCTTCCCAGCCGGGTGGCTGTGGTGTACGCTTTAATTACCGGCTCTGGCTGAAGTCTCCCGTGGCCCTGGCTTTATTTATTTATTTATTTATTTATATCTTGATGAGGATTCTGAATCCCTGATTAAAGCTGTAATCATTGCTGATTCAGTAAGGAGGGGCAGTTGGATGTGAGACGGGCGGTATGTGAAGCGTCTGCACAGGAAGTGGCACGCGGGCATGGGCACTGACTGACCTCACCCAGCTAAGGAGGACCAGGGTCTGGTGGGCGTGCCCTCCCCTTGGGTCGGATGGGGCGGGCGGCTGGCGACAGGCAGGTGCTGAGAACCCCCCCGGGTCTGTGTGCGAGGGCTGCACTGGACCTGCTCGCTCGGGCGTGCCCCATAGGCCGGTTGTGTCCCTGAGCTTTTCCAATCCGGCTCCTCCATGGAGTTGCTCCCCTCCCCTCTGTGCCCTGGGGGCTTCTTGCAAATCTTTCACCCATGAGAGAGCTCGCCAGTGGGCAGACCGCAGCATCCACTCCCCATAGAGCCTTAAAAAACCCTTCAGAGCCATCAGAACCGATGAGAATTTATGTGGGTACAGGGGCCTGCATTCAAGAGGGGGGAGCTTGGGGTAGCGGCCTGAGGAGGGGAGAGAGAGAAGAGAGTAAAATATAATTTTAAAGAGGAAGTGAAGGCACAGGCATGCGAGTCTATAACGAGAGGGACAATTTATGCCCAGGCACGCACGCAGTTTGACATGGGGATAATGAAAAAACGTAGGTCATTGTGGATGACTTAAACCTTCAGCAGCTGAAGAAAATGTATGAAATGCAGAGGACATTACACGGTTGGCAGCCCCGCACATCTGCAGGGGGACAAGTGAAATACAGTGGGCCATCCTTTACCATAAACTGTGGTTGTTGGAGATGCAGCCCAGAGAAATTGTAATTACAGTGACAAGACGAATCAGCGATATTTAAATATTCATGAACAAAGTCTGGGGTGATCAATCTATCTTTATTGTCTGTGCCTTCGCTCCTGTAATAAATAAGTAGCTGGAGTCTTCACCTTGCAGCCCCAAAGCCCCCACTTTGGGTACAAAACGAAAAATCGTTAACCCCCACAACCCCACCCCAACCTCTCACCTTCGGGGGGACACTGGGATGCACAGAAAGGAGGCTGATGTGCGTGGATTCCAGGCGAGGAGAAGCAGTTCTCCCCGGGGTTCGAGGTTTGTGCGCCCAGCATTTCCCAGGGCCCCTCTGGGTCGTCCTCAGAGACGCACTGAGGCCACAGGGTGAATGGAGCTCCCCTTTGCCTTGATGCGCTTCCATTTAGAAGCCTGGTGGGCGTGACGGTAGAGTCAGTACAGCCTGTCACTTAGCCATCGGAGATGGTCCCATGACCAACTGGAACAGACCGGAATCTGACTCCTGACTCAGCTACTTACTAGCTCTTCGACCTTGGGGACCATGGTTAAGCATCTCTAAGCATCTCGGTTTTCTCATCTGTAAAATGAGAATAATAGTAATACCTTTCTCGTAATGTCCTTGCAGGGATTACGTGATATGAGCCATGTGAAGTTTTTCATGTCGTAGTGAGCGCTCAAAAATGTGGGCCATTTTCATCAGAAAGTGTCATAAAAATTATGCCACTGCTGCTAAAAGAACAAAATGCGGGACTTTTTTCCTCTTTGGGGACAGAGAAGAAACTGAAACCTCGTATTGCCTGGGGGGCTGGGGTGGGGACTAAAGAGAAGCTTCCAAGCAGGTGATTTTTGAGCTGGGCTTTGCAGGATGACTAGGAGTTCGCCAGGGAGAGAAGAGAAAATCAAGCGGAGAAAACAGTCATGTAAAACTGTGGAGGAGGGAAGGGGCAGAAGGCATTTTGGAATAATGTTCTCATTGTTCCCAAATTGGAGGGATTTCTTAAGGGCAGGTCCTCAGGCTGGAGTGGCTTTTGCCCCTGACCGAGAGGAAAGGAAGGGAAGGTAGCGTGAGAAGCTGAACAGCCAGGTCTCAGAGCCCCACGCCTGCTCTAGCCTCATGGGGGCCTGCTCTCTGGGGACTGCTGTTTATCTCAAGCAAATGGGCTCTCTTTCCCTGGGACTGGCCCTTGGCCCGTGGGTGCCCATTGGGCCAGTAAGGTACAGACACGTGGGAACAGGGCTCCCTGTTTATGTTCTGGGGGCCGGCAGAGGTGGGGGTCTGACCTTAAATGGCGTTTGCAGGTGGTAAAGGCAGGCACTCACCCTCCTACTGTCCCCTGAAGTGGGGGCCGGGATAGGCAAAGCCCTGAACCAGCCCCTTGTCCCCACAGGCGACCACCCGTACGAGTGTGAGTTCTGTGGCAGCTGCTTCCGGGATGAGAGCACACTCAAAAGCCACAAGCGCATCCACACGGGCGAGAAGCCCTATGAGTGCAACGGCTGTGGCAAGAAGTTCAGCCTCAAGCACCAGCTGGAGACGCACTACAGGGTGCACACAGGTACTGAGGGCCAGAGCAGCCCGGAGCGGCTCTGGAACCTGAGCGGGGTGGCGGGCAGTGGCTCCCAGAGGCGCCAGGGCTGAAGGAAAGAGTCGGGCAGGTTCTGCTAAGGGTTGTGTGCTGACCTGCGTGCCACTGCCCCTTGCAAGACTGAGGCAGGCATTGCTACTCAACCACAGCCCTTCCCGGGAGCCCAGACCGGCCCTGCGGGCAGCCCCAACCAATGGGTCCCAGATCACGCAGGATGACATCCGTCTGTGAATCCCGGATTAGGTTCCCCCAAGTAGCTGAGAGTGAAGGTTGGGATGGTTTTTTACTTGGCAGAGTAGGAATTAGAGAGCTTTGGATTAGCTTACGCTGCGGGTTGAGAAGTCATCTGTTAGAGTTAGGTTCTGAGCTTGGAGGAGCAGATATATTTAAAACACCCAAGTGTAGAATGTCTTGCCATTTCAAAGGGACTTCACGTTCCTTTTTACATAATAGAAACATGAGCTACACTTTTCCTTGGGGTCCTCAGCAGACCAGCAGAAGCGTCCCGGTGCCCAGGACTGCCAGCTGGGGGCGGTGGGTGCTGGCGCACATCCCTTCCCAACTGCAAGTTCAGTGGCCTCACCTTGGTGGCTTAGCATTGGCCATGGTGGGAGTCGTCACAGCGCGGCCATGGCAAATGCTACAGACCCAGGCTTGCACGGAACCGGTTGTTGCAGGTTCTGTCACTAGCCCACCACTGGTTGGGGGAAGGTAGCCACTCAGAAGGGCTTCCTCTGAGAATAAGACGCAGTGGAAGGTCGTCTCGCCACCTGGGGAGCCTCCTGTGATGAGAGGAGGTAGCTGCCCTTTTCAGAGGAGGGGAGAGGTGACCTCTGTGGGTGGGGAGGGTGGGCAGAGGGGACAGGAAGCAGAGGACTCGTGTTGTCATCGCTCTGCTTCTTGCATTGGCCACAGGAGAGGATGGGGTGCTCATTGCTGGCCACCAGAGTGACCCAGAGTGTCAGTCCCCAGAGGCCTGGGCCTCCTTAGCCCTTGTCGGGGATGTGGCCTGGCAGGTGGATCATTAAATGCATTGGCAGTGACTATTGTAAATAGCAGGTCGATAGTTAGATCACTTTGGCTGTTCATTACTTCATTATTTGCTGGGCCCTCTGCATGGAGGAGTATCGATAGTGAGATGGCTGGCCAGTTAATTACTGTATCGAAACGAGGTTCCCTCACTCCTCGGCTCAGCTCCAGGGGACTCCCAACAGGAGGCCGGGCACCAGCTAGCGTGGGGCCAGGCCGCCAGCTGTTCTGTCCCCCATTCCAGCCCCAGAGGGAAGGCGGGGGCCGGCGCAGGTTCTAAGAGCCCGTGATGATACGCAAGCCCAGATGCAGATGTTTGAAGGGTGAGGTCCCTCATCTCACGGCACCCCTACTCCCCACCATCTGTAGCCCCGCCCCCCGGAAGGAACTGCTGAAGGGCCATCCCCAAGGAGTTTCCGGGCCTCCCTGCCCCTGTTTCAGACCCCCATGCCCCTGCTTTGGGAGAATGAAGAAGAGGAAGGCCAGGGACTAGGGCTGTGCTGCATACCGCCACCGCGGGCTGCATGCGGCTGTTAAATCAGTGACAGGAAATACCTTGAAGACTAGTCCCCAGTCACACTGGCATATTTCAACCGCTCAGCTGCCGGGTGTGACTAGGGCTACCATCCCAGGTGCATCCACGGTGCTGGGAAGTGTGACCGGGGTGGGCGAGGGCCCCGCGTGCCCCAGGGAAGGCCCTCACAGCTCTCCCTCCTCCCGCAGGTGAGAAGCCCTTCGAGTGCAAGCTGTGCCACCAGCGCTCCCGGGACTACTCGGCCATGATCAAGCACCTGCGGACGCACAACGGCGCCTCCCCCTACCAGTGCACCATCTGCACCGAGTACTGCCCCAGCCTGTCCTCCATGCAGAAGCACATGAAGGGCCACAAGCCCGAGGAGATCCCGCCCGACTGGAGGATAGAGAAGACGTACCTGTACCTGTGCTACGTGTGAAGCCGGCCGGGCGGGGCCAGAGGAGCGGGAGCGAGAGGAGGAGTTAGAGCAGGATGAAGTCGAGGAAGGATTGTGCAAAAAATACATGTCTATACATAAGGGAAAAAAGGAAGAAAAAGGAAACCTGGTAGCTCTCTGGCCTTGAGTCTCTCTGGGGCTCCAGGTGACCAGGACGCCCCGCCAGGCCCCTTCCCGGGCCTCCGTCCTCCTCTCCTGGCTGGATTTCTGGGGTGGGGGTGGAAGGGATTTTGTTCTGCTCAGACCCTCTTTTATGTCCAGAAATGGCGTCTGGGAAGAAGGCGAAGGGTGTTCTGGTCAGAGCCCTTCTCTGCCTGCCATCCTCAGCCTCCTCAGAAGATAGAGGCTCTGGGGGCCAGGGGGGCGGCCTGCAGACGGTGGGGCCGGACGGGGTCGCTGGCTGACACTCATAGAGTGGCAGCTGGTTTGCTGGGGGCAGATTGGCGTGGGGAAGGGCGCCTCTTCCGCTCCCATCGCTCATTTCACCTGTTGCTTCCCTCTGCTCTGCCATCTGCATGTCCCTCCTGGTCTCCAGGAGCCTCAAGGCTCTTGCCCCTCCCCTAGCCTCCCCCTGCCTCCCCCTGCCTCCTGTCCTCCAGTTCAGGGAGTGCCCAGCCCCCCCCCCCCCCCCCCCCCCCCCCCCCCCCCCCCCCCCCCCCCCCCCCTTAGTGGGGAATCTGGGTCCGACCCCAGAGCCCCACTCCCACCCTTAGCCTCTGAGAACACAAAGCCAATGGAAGACCCACCCTCAGAAAGCCCTGTCCTGAGTGAGACTTGCTTCCCAGTTGGAAAAACAGCTAAATACATACGAATACATGGGTCCCACCAACACCGGACAAGGCTCCCTGCCACTCCTGGTCCCGGCCCTGGGAGAAGGAATCCGTGAAAGGGCTGCTGTCCACGCGGAAGACGTGGATGTCCTTCTCCAGGGGTGCCCTCCCCCGGAGAAGGGGGCACCTGCCAGCAGTCGGGGTGCTGGCCAAGGGGGTGCTGTTGAGTCATTCTGGGGACCTTTTAAACACCCCAGACCCGGTGAGCGCGGTGGGAAACCCAGGTCCAGAGAAGGCACAGAATTCCTGGCTCACGCCCCTCACCCGCCCCCTCCGCCCCCCAGGCCACAGGAAGAGGGGGAGTTGTTGAAAGCGCTTCGGCCTTGTGTTACTTCTGTTGTGTGTCTGGGTTCCCCTGTAGCACGTTGTGCTTGAATTACCTCAGTTTTTCGTGACCTCGTGAGCTTTTGTACCCCTGCATCTCTCTCTTTGGTTGGGGGTTGGAAGAATGGGGAGGGAGTTCTTTTCTGTTTCTTGTGTAAATTAATAGTTGGTTTAGTACCTGTTAGCTGGCCAAGGCCCCCCATCCCTGAGCGACCAGCTTCCCAGCTGGAAGGAGCTGCACAGAAGGATCGGGGCTGGGTCCCCGGAAGGTGGGTGGAGGGGGAGGTGTATTGGGGGCCTTTGGAGTCACTGTGTTGGCTCTGCCCAGAGCATGAACTCATCATGCCCAGCATCGGTTCAGGCCTAAAACGCTCTGGACACGACCCCCCCCTTTCTTATAGTTTGCTGGGTCTGGGGGCTTGTGCTATTCAGATCCTTGTGTCTGTGCGACCCCACCTCTGCGCGCATTATCATTGCCAAAATCGGTCTGTTTCCCGACTGCGAGAGATGCGCCAGTCGGGGTTCTGTTGCCCGGGGTGGGGTGTTGTTTTCTGAAAGCTACCTCTTAGGTTCGTCCGGTTCCTTTGTCCCCTCCTGCCGGTCTGCGGCGCTGCTGCCCGCTCTCCCAGCCTCCGCCCCGAGCTTAGGAAAGCACATTTGCCATGTTTGCGTTCGCTGTGGGATGGGCCCTCGGTTTCGTCTCATGCTTTATTTGTGAAAGTTATTTTCTTTCCTTTCTCTCTTGGAGAAAGTTGTGGCTGCGTTTTTATCTTAGGTTTAAAAAGTGGTTTAGGGAAGCGGTTTTGGGGAGAAGCATTGTGAGGAGAATAGGGACGTCGGAGGGATGGGCGCTGCTGGGACCACCCCCTGTCTCTTGGCCCCATCCCTCCAGTCTTGCCCACCCAATCTGAAGGCCTTAAAAACTGTGTTGGGGGTATAGCATTGGGGGGACCGTGTCGCTGGACTATTGATTGGGGTGACAAGTAGGGAGGATGCTACTTTGCAATTATAATAATGAGTTAGTGCTTGGGAAAGGAGAAGCTAAACTTGAAATCCGTGACTAGAGCAGTTTTATTTATAATGTGAAGAGGGAACTCTGGGGAGAAGCAGTCTGTAGGAATTCATTGTGCACTATGGCTTCCTCCCCCCAGTCTGGGAAGAAAGGGGGACTGGCGGGCCCCGAGATCTGTAAGTCCCAGGAGACAGTGTGTTAACAGCAAGATGTCATTGAGCTTTGGTGGGGAAGGAAAAGAAATCAAACTATTCCATAGACCTGGCTGACACCCACACTGGCCCCACCGCCCAGCAGCCAGGGTCTTCTCCCCTTTGCCTAGAAGCTGAGAGGGTGGAGCTAATCTTACAAACTGTAATATTTTGTAATGTTTGTTAGTTCCTTCGTCAGTTCTGCAGGACCTTGCCCTTCCTTTTGTAATGTGCATAGGAAAAGAAAAAGACAAAAAAAACTACCACCACCACCACCAAAACGTCCCTTTGTGTGTGTGTGTGTGTGCGTGCGTGCGTGTGTGTGCGTTTGTGTGTGTGTGTGTGTGTGCGCGCGCGTGCGTGTGCGGCGTGTGAGGTCAGGCAGCGTGGCGTCTGCTGGCGCAGCACTGGATGGTACTAAACCTCGGGAACCCCAGTAGGGGGCAGGGAGAGGGGCCGGACTGCGGTTTCTGATGGGCGCTGGGTGGGAGACCTGTGTCTTGGCCCCCACAGAGCCTCAGACACCCTGGACAGAGGCCAGCGCGCCTCCTTTTCGGCTTCCTGCTCACGGAGGTGAGAATTCCGATCTTGCCGGGGCCGTCGTGGCCAGGCCTAAGGGCAAGGTGAGGGCCGGGGATTATCTGGCAGTTTTGCTGTGTCTGGATAGAGGGGGCTTGGAGACGGGGCGGGGGGGCTGCTCCCCCCCAGGTGAGGTCTGAGTGGCTTTACTCCCCTTTCTCTCTGACATCTGGCCCTAGGCCACCTGCTGCCTTTGGCTGTGGACGGCGGACAGCCCTGCTCGCTCTGCCTTGTCCAGCGTCTCACGCTCTCCAGTCTGCAGGGTCCAGGTTGGTCACAGTCCCTCCCCTGGGTTCCCGCCCACAGGCGTGTCCCCGCTGCTTCCAGCGACACTGCCCCTCACTCTGTGCTCCTTCCCTGTCACTCCTTCACTCACTCAAAGCATTAAAATCCTATGTGTGTAGGATAGACAGATATATATAGAGAGAGATATATAGCAAGAGAGATATAAATAGTAAATATCGTTGCTGCTCTGGAGGAGGCCACGGATGTGAGGAAGGTGGGTCTGGGGTGCAGGGTGGGTAGGGGGGCTGGGGGACCCAGTGATTCAGTACAATCCAGGGATGCAATGTGGGCTTGTTTAATATTTGTGCCTGAACAGTGTTCCATGTTTAGAAAAAGGAAAAAAAAAAAAGGAAAAAAGCCTGCTGCAGTTTTCTGCAAGGTGTGTGGTGCCCTTGGGGGTGCTGCTGGCTGTGGGTGGAGACCCCGGAGGGCGAGGGCCTTCGGGCTCCCTCCTTCCGGGGAGGGAGCGGCAGGGGGCGGATCTGTGGCCGGGTCCCTGCCAGCCCAGCAGGAGTGAGAACGCGGGACGTCAGACAGAAGCAGGAAAAGCTGAGGCCGTCCGTTCATTTTCCGAGGCCTGTGGCACTGTTCTCCCGCCTCGCTTCCTCCTTTGGGGAGCTTCCCCGCGGCACCTGCCTGGATATTTCAGCAGGAAGTAAACGGCCAGGCGAACCCTTCTTGGAACCTGATGGGTGCGGGGCGGGCGGGGGGAGGGAGGGAGGCAGAGCCAGCCAGGAGGGGCCAGGAGACAGGCTGGGGAGAGGGGCACAGGCCCCACCGGCCTGTTGGCCAGCAGGCCTGCTCCCCGAGTCCCGGGTGCCCGCTCTGCAGACGGGGTACCCACCCCCTGGCGTGCGTCCTGGAACTTGTTCACACGGTGTCACGCATGACCTTTGTCAGGTGGCGGCGCCGTGGCGGGCGCCGTGACCTCCGACCCGTCTATATAAAGATAAATATATAGAGATATATATATGTATGTAAGCGAAGCACTGGGGCCCCGGCCCTGCTGGACCAAGCAAAGCCCAGCCTTCGGCGCGGGCGTGTTCTGTTGCGTTTCGTCGTTTGTTTGTTTTCGTGGCTTGTCTTTTGTCAAGTGCCGGTCCGATCGCTCTGTGTTACAGATAGTGTTTTAATTCATGGCTGTTCTAGTTCATGTCTACCTCAGCACCTCCTCTTAGCCTAATTTTAGGAGGTTGCCCAATTTTGTTTCTTCAATTATACTGGTTACTTTTTTGTACAAATCTCTCTCTCTCTCCTTCCCTCTCCCTTCCGCTGCTCCGTCCCTCTCCCCTCCCCTTTCATCTCTGTT
>NW_005353538.1:5446361-5471856 GCF_000412655.1 Myotis brandtii | reverse complement strand
GACCCCAGGTGTGCTTGCCAGCCCCATCTGCCCCTGCCCCGAAGCCGTCCCTGCCAAGCTGTGCGGTCCTGGGTGAGCTCTGCGCCTCTGCCTTCGTTTCGTGTAGATGGATGCGTTTCTTTGTAATTCCAGTGTTCTGATGACATTTAAAAGAAAAAAAATGAATTTCCTGCTGCAGGTCTTCTCTCCATGTGTCACTAAGTGAAGTTGTGCCTTCTATAGCAAAGAGAATATTTTTTACATCCTACTAACAGTAGATTTTTTTGTAGTGAACATTTTTTTGTATTTTTATTTATAAGTCTCATAAGAAAAATAGCAATGTTCAGTTGTATACCTTGAATCTGCAGTTAGAAGAGAATAAAGTTAATTCAGTTGTCTCCGGCTCGAAGTGTCGCTGTTTGTAAGAACTGGTTTGTCTTTTCTGCCTTTTCTTGGGCGGGGTCGTAGAGGAACTGAGATTTCCGTCTGCGGAGGGAGAGAAAGCTCCGGGCCCCGCATTCAGCCTCATCCATTCGTCACTTCTATGTCCTATTTACCGGCACAGACCCACTCCACGACATATTTCTCTAATACTGGTAAGGAAAACGGTGTGCACGACGCTGCTGTCACTTGACCCCGTGGCACAACGTGTGAAGCAGGCACGAGTTCATCGTTCCTTCAGCCGGTCCGGTGGCTGCGGGAGGCGGGAGCAGCTCTGGGCAGTGCCAGGGCGCCTGCCCTCGGGGAGCTGGCCGTCTGGTGGCCGTGAGGCTCCCTGGGCTTGTGTCCGCACAGCTTGCTCCGGATCACAACGGCTGATGAGTGAGTCACGGAGTCAGAACTTGCATCCAAACCTCCTGCTACCAAATTGGGTTTGTCTCTCCAGGACTCCAGAGGCAGGGCTGTCGTCTGGTCTTTATTAATAGAGACATTTTTACTTCTCAGCTTCAGCAAGTGCCACACATTTCTCAGCAAGAAGCTGCCACCCCATGTAAGGCCCCTGGGTCTGTGGCAGCCAAGCCCATGGCGAAGGGAGATGGACCGGGGAAGGCACAGGTGGGAGGTGTGCGAGCCCAGCGTCACCGCAGCAGGATGAATGCAGCCTTCCCTCCCGCAGAACTCGGGGGCACCCGCCCGCCTCCGCTCCCTGTCTCTGGGCCAAGGCGTCCTCTCGAGGCCTTCCCCTCCCTGGGGCTGGGAGCTTTGCCCTGTTGTTGAGCTAGGAAACCACTTCTGCCCAGTCCTAGGCCTGCTGGCTCCGTGCCTCTGCCCAGAGCCTCCTGCCTGCCCTGCTCCGACCACAATAACCCATCTCCTCACTAAAACCCAGGACACAGCGCTGATGGCTGCAAGCCTGGGGGGAGTGGGGGGGGGCGGGAACCAGTGCTCAGGGCCCACCTGACCTGCGTTACTGGGGGTCACTAGGAGCCATCGCTCTGCACCCTCCGGCACCACAGCCTGTGAGGGAGGCCCGGCTCTTTGCCTCACCTGCCTGCTCGGGCATGGACTGGAAGAGTGGCCTTTCATCCCCTTTGTCCCTGAGGGGCCGAGGGAACCTAATTGAGAACTGCCTGGCTGGACGCCCTTCCCAGGAACAACACAGCAGGGCGCTCTCCAGCCCTCCAGCCTGTGGCTTATCAGTCTGTCTACTTTCTTCTCTTTTCTCTCTGCTCCTCTCTCTCCTCTTCCCTTCCCTTCATCTCTCTCTTTTCCTTTCACCTCATCTTTCTTCTCTGTCTCCACTCCTTTCTCCTTCTTCCTCTTGTGAAATTTTTGTTGTCCTCTTTTTGTTTTTGCTTTTGTGTCTCTGTCTCACATTCTTGGAAACAATCCTTTGCCAAAACACATAGCAGGTTTGATTTTGAGCCCCTGTCTCCACGCCGTCCATCCATCCCTTTCTTCTCTGGTCCTGGGCACTCCCCAGGCCTCGCCCCTCCCGGGGTCTCCCCTCCCCCGCAGGCTCCCGTCCCTCCCCCACACTCCTCCCTACTTAGGCCTCCGCTTTCTCCTGACAGATGGGAGGGAGGGAGCACTGCCTCTTTAAAACAACATTTAATCGCCGTTTTCTGTTCTTGGACATCAAAGCCGGGGCTTAGGCGCTGCGCTGGGGTCGCGGTGGCGCAGGCTGGGGGGGAGAGGAGGTGCGTGAATAGGCCCCGGCTGAATGGGCTTTGTGTGGCTGCCAGGGTCTGCCTGCTTTACATGCTCTTTGACCCAGATATGATCTCATGGAGAGAAAGGGGCCCTGGCCGGGCCAGCCTGAGAACGCTCGGTGGCCCCGCTCCGTCCTTCTCCCTCCCCCGGGAGCCCTGGCCCAGCTGCCCTCTGCCCCAGCCCGCAGCCCTGGGCAGCCTCCTCCCGGACAGGACTTGCCAGAAGGGCACTCTGCTGGGGTCAGAGGAGGGGTCAGGCAGCCGGGGGAGGGGCCACATTCCTCCTGAATGTGTCTCCAAGGATATTAAGTGGGAGCCCCCTGAGCACAATGTCCCTCTGGCCAGGGCCGATTGGGTTCAGGTGGGCCGTGGGGTCGAATCCCGTCAGCCTTAACAGCTCTCCTTCCAGCCGTTCTGAGGGGCTCCCCTCTGCCCAGAGCCGGGAGCCAGCAGAGGCTTGCTGAAGGCCTGAAGGCCTGAGCACGGTGTGGCAGCAGTCCAAGGCCTGGCCTTCTCCATCCAGCTCAACATTGCCAGGCTCCCCTGGCCCCCACAGGAGGAGAGCGGGCTGGGGAGCACTGGCCGCACTGCTCTGCCTGCCCCTGTCCCAGCCTCTCCTTCCTCTGAGCAGCCAGAGGGATTCTCCGAAAATGCACACAGCGTCGTGTCAGTCCTTGGGCTAAAGGCCCGGTGGCTCCTCGTCACTCAGGATGGAATCGGAACTCCTAACGAGGCCGGCAAGACCCTTGGTGGTAGGGCCCTGTGCTCGCCGCCCCGCCTTGTCTCAGAATCACCCGCATGTCCCTTTGCCACCCCGGCTACTCTGGCCTGGACAACTGGACCACAGATGATTCTGAAGACACGGAGATCCGCCCCCCAGGGCCTTGCACATGCTGTGTCCTCTGGGGGGAACGCTGCGACTCACACACTCCCCTCCCTTCCGTCTGGCCACCTCACGTGTCGTTACTCAGGTCGCAGCTCACACCTTTCTCTGGGGAAACCTTCGCTGGCCGGAGCTGGGCGGTGCCTCCAGGCCGCACCTGCTGTTGTGCACGCATCACCTGCTTTCTCAGCTGTTGTCACTGCCTGACTGGCAGCTTCCTGCAGGCAAGAATTGTGCATTGAACGTCTTCCTGAGCTCAGAGCCTAACACGGCCGGGTATGTGGTACACACCCAGTAACCCTTTGCTGAATAAACAAATGAAAGGAGGGGATGGAGAGGGAGGGAAGGAGAGAGGCAACGCGCATCCGGGGCTGAGGTTGCAGTTACCAAGGATGGTGGAACCCGATACTCCGTGTACATGCCGTGCCCGCCCAGGCCTTGTGCACGCACATCCCCGGCTGCGGAGGCCACAGCGGAGGCTCTCCTGCTTCCCTCACATGTGTCATGTCAGTGCACAGAGACATCTGAACGGTGTTTGCCATGTGCAAAGGGAGGAGCAGCCAGCACAGGACACTGCTCCTCGCAGGCAGGGTGCTCCCTGGGCATGTCTGTGTGTGTGTGTGTGTGTGTGTGTGTGCGCGCGTGCGCGCGCATGAGTGCACGCATGCACACGGGTGCATGTGGACACCTGGTCCCCAGCCACGATGGTCTTGGCAGTCTGGGCCCACCATCCCCACTCCTGGGCCTTGGCCCTCCCGGCTGCAGGAGGGCGGGCTCCTCTCTGGGCTGTGTTTTCTGCTCTCCGGGGCGCCTCAGTGAAAGTGAACTCACTCATTTCAACCTGCCTCGAAGCCCGCAGCCCCCGCTGCGCTAATTGCCCTGTGGCTCTAAGCCGACTGCGGTGCGCGGAGCTTAAGCCCTCCTCTACTTATTTACCGACTACATTAACGGCAACGCCGCTGCTCCCGCCTGTGTGCCGGCTGGCTGCACCCCGTTCCTCTGCACCTCCCCAGGAAGCTGGGGTGCAGAGATGCAGCCTGGCACAGAGCCCCCGAATCTGCCAGAGTCCCTGGGGCCAGACAACAATGAGAAAATCGTTGCCTTTGTCCACACGGACTCCACAGAGATGCAGCCTGGCACAGAGCCCCCGAATCTGCCACCCTCCCAGAGTCCCTGGGGCCAGACAACAATGAGAAAATCATTGCCTTTGTCCCCACGGACTCCGGACCAGAGGGAGGGGGCTGCTTCTCTGCCAGCCCGCCCGCCAGGATGACCCAGCGGAGCACACTCCGCAGCCGCCCTTTGGCGCCCACAGCGTCTGTGAGGGGTGCGCACCGGACACCTCTTACAGACTGGGGGGCTGGGGCTGGGACTCCGGAGCTGTTGGTGCTGACGGTGAGACTTGCAGCCGAGACTGAATTCCAACAGCTCTGTCTGTCCTCTCCGCACGCTGCCTGCCCAGGAGCTGTCTCCCTTCTCCTGGCCCCACCCACCCAGGTCTGCCCACTGCCTGCTAGTTGTAAGTCCTCATAGCTTCTACTCTGTGCCCGGAGGAGGTCCCGTGTTGAAGCAAAACCTCTATCTCCCAGCTTTGTCTGCCTTGCTGACATGCTTGCCAGAATTTGCTGGAAATTCAGGGACTGGAGCCTTTTTCATGCTCAGCAGCCTTTCCCGGGGCAGACCCAAGTCCAGCCCTAGCCACACCCCCACCTCCCTCTTCCTGGCGATAGGGTCCTGCCTATGCTCTCATTCCAGGGGGCATGCGTGCCCGCAACCAGGCACTGCCTGCTTCTCAGTGTCCTCCTGCCCCGTGGCAGGGCTGGGCCCTGCACTGAGGCCAAGGCAGCATTCTGGAGACCAGAGGGGCCCCATGAAGCGTGCCACGGATGGATCCATGGGGTCAAGCACCCAGGCTCCACTCTATTTGAAATAGCATGAGTGACTCCTAAGGAAAGGGGGCAGTGGGGTCTGGCAGAGAAAACCTGGGGCTCAGAATCCAGATGACCTTGGTCTGAGGTCAGCTCTGCACTTACTGTGTGGCCTTGACTACATCTCAGGATCGCTCTCAGGTTCTATTTCCTCAGCTGTACAATGGGTTCAGGAACACCTGCCCTTCTACCCTCAGGACATTCACCTACGGGAACACAAGGCACAAGAATCAGCTTTCTAAACACCACGGTGCTGTAAACATGACAGTTGTAAATGGCGGCAGGCTCAGGGGTGGCCAGGGAGAGGAGGTGGTGGCCTAGACACTTATTTCCAGGGCAAGAGCCCCTCAGCCAGGACCCGGGGACCTGGGGTCTGGAGTGGAGGCGGCCTCTGCTGGCATCGCCGGGACTCTGTCGCCACCTGGTGGGCACAGGCTGCAGGTGCTTCTGCCACTCAGCCGGGTCTGGAAATGGGAAAGCACATCTTCCTTCCGGTTCCCTGCTACGCCAGGTGGGTGGGTAAGAGGAGAAGGTGGTCCAGATTTATGCCGGAGAAGAAACGCCTTAAACCACATGGTAGGAAGTTCAGTCGGACTTTCTAGTTCAGTGATGGCGAACCTATGACACACGTGTCAGAGGTGACACACGAACTCATTTTTTTGGTTGATTTTTCTTTGTTAAATGGCATTTAAATATATAAAATAAATATCAAAAATGTAAGTCTTTGTTTGACTATGGTTGCAAATGGCAAAAAATTTCTACATGTGACACGGCACCAGAGTTAAGTTAGGGTTTTTCAAAATGCTGACACACCGAGCTCAAAAGGTTCGCCATCACTGTTCTAGAAAGTTCTCCTGAGTTAATATTTCTATCCTGACCCTTTTCTCCCGCCTCCCCCCCCCCCCCCCACACCCCAGACTAACTGGCCTCGTCACACTCAACTTCTCTGGTCCCCAAAGGCTGGGTTTGAAGTTGCTGTCAGCCAAGCCAGACCCCAGGAATCCCTGGGACCTCATCTTTCTGAGGGAAGACCAACCTCAGATGGAACCCAGCCCCTCAAAAGTGTTGCCACTGGGAGAGAAGCAGGCCCATGGAGAAAGGGTGACACAGAGCACCCCAGTCTGGCTCTGGGGGGCCTGAGAGGTGACCCGAGGGGCCAGAGGCCATGGAGCATCTCTTTCCTCCGGAGAAACTTCTGAGAGATCGGAAAAGCCACAGTGGAAGGTTGCTAAAGCCAGTGCCTGCCTCTAAAATAGAACTCCCTCCTAATGTAGGGAGGGAGCCTCGTGCCTGTCCCCAAGCCCTCCACAGCCCCACTCCGGCTCCTCACACTGGATGCTCCAGCCAGCACCTGAGTTCTCCAGGGACTGGGGGCTCCCCATTCCCGTGGGCAGTGGGCCTAAGGGTTGTTGGGTAGAAACGGTCTTAGGATGGATCGTTTGTCTCTCTCTTGCCTCTTGGCACCTCCAGCCATTTTCAAATGGATGCATCTCAGTGGTTTGGAAGACCCTTCTCATCAATGAACGTCTAAGATTCTGACTCTCGCCAACTGTAAAGATCCTCAGAGCGAAGGGTACCTCTGGCTCCATACCACCCACTAGTGCTTCTTTACAGAGCAGGGAGTCACCGTTTCCCCTCCAGGGTCAGCATGGGCTGCTGCTTAGACTGGGCTTCTGATGACACCCGCTGGCGAGAAAGGGGACTGCATGAGTGAAGGCAGAGGAAGGAAGGGCCTTCCCTGATAAACCCCCCTTTGGGAAGGCAGGAAGTCAGGAAGTGGCAGGAGCAGAGTAGGGCGTGGGAGGGGTGGGACCTCACAAATTTGACTTGACTGATAGTCACCTTATTCTCTGAAGTCTCTTGCCAATTAGCATTCCTCCTTAACATCCTACCCCAAGCGCCGCTGGTACTTGGCCTTTCCCTGATTCCCCAGAGCACAGCTGAGAGCAGGCTGGGACACCGGAGTTCACTTTCTCTGGTATCAAGGACAAGAAATGAAAATACCCAGAAGGACAGCAGAACAGCAGCCGGTCTCTGCCTGCCTTCCTCTTTCATCCCAGCCAGCACGGAGCCCAGGACGTGGGGCCCACAGGGACATGTCTGATGAATATCGTGGCCTTCCTCCTACTGAAGGTCTCTTGGGCTCTGGGTCTCACCCTCTATGTCAGTGGTTCTCAACCTTGGCTGCACATTAGAATCACCTGGGGATCTTTTTAAAATCCTGATTTCTGGGCCTCATCCTCCGGAAATTCTGTTTCTTTGTTACTAATTGGGGCCACAACATTAGTCACAAAGAAACAGAATTTCCGGAGGATGAGGCCCAGAAATCAGGATTTTAAAAAGATTCCCAGGTGATTCTAATGCGCAGCCAAGGTTGAGAACCACTGCTCTATGTCTTAGCTCTTGCTCCTGCACTTTTCTCTTCTCTCAGCTGCATCCGTTTTTCCCTCTCAGCCTGATTACTCCCATCAGCATACACACACCTATTTTAACAAACCTTCCCCGGCCCCACATCCCCCTTTAGTTGCCATCCAAACCCTTCTCCTTTGACAGCAAAATTCCAGGCAGAGCTGTGTAGAGGCACCATCTTCCTCGTCTTCCTTACAGCAGTTTCCGGCCCGGGTGTTATCTCTTGTACCCGATTGAAATCGTCTTGTCAAGCGCGGCAGTGGCTCCATCCTCCGGAACACAGTGGCTGCTTTGCTGTCATACCTGATCTCCCAGCAGCTTGCACGTAACTGGCTCCTTTTGGAGATACTCACTCTCCGAGCGTCTCCCAGCCCTGTGCTGCTGCCGTCTCCCTGGCTGGCTCCCAAAGAGAACTGACCCAAACACTATCCTGTCCTTGCATCCAGTCCAAAATGTAGGCTATCCGGGTGACTGACGTGCAGGCCCCCATCAGCTCTGTGACCTAAGAGCAAGTTATCTGCACCCTCCCCCATCCACTGAGTAAACGACTAAAATGATGGATGGCCCATGCTATGCAATGGTGAGCCATTTCACAAAACGTCTTTCTGCAGCGGTTTTCCCTTCTCCCTTGGGACAAATTAAGATTCTTTTCCTTGCAGTTAAATGTGGCCAGGGTCCGCTTTCTAACAACCACACGTGAGCAGGAATCGTGTGTGTCGTTGGCGAACAGAGGCCTTAAGAGGCAGCATACCCCCGCATCGTTTCTTAAGGCTGCTATGGCAGATTACCACTAGTTGGTGGCTTAAAGCAGAAATTGATTCTTTCCCAGTTGCGGAAACCAGGAATCCCAAACCACGGTTTGGTAGGACCACATTCCCTCTGGAGACTCTGGGTAACGATTTTTTCTTGTCGCTTCCAGCTCCTGGCTTTCCTGCTGTGGCAGCATCTGTCTCTGCCTTTACTTGGACTTCCCTGCGTGTCTGTGTGTGTGGTTTTCTGTCTCTTCTAAGGACATTCATTCATAAAGGGCCTACCACAACCCAGCATGCTCTCATCTTAGTCCTTGCCTTATTCACACCTGCAAGGGCCCCGTTTCCTGTAAGGTCAGATTCTGAGGTTACAGCCAACATGAATTTTTGGGAGACACTATCCAATATACTGGAGCTCCCTGTACAATAAAAATCCCCCTTTGGCAACGGGAAGAATGGGGCACATGTATGAGTCCCTAGTCTACGTGCTGGTTCTCAGGTGTTTGTGAGGACCCGTGCATGGTAGTGGAGAAAGTCATTTAATTAGACTCTATCTGTCTTGGAGGAATTTCTTATCTATTGTCCTCTGAAGTCCCCAGCTCCAGTCCCTAGGAAATAGTTTCTTGCTTGTCATCTGTCCTGGCCACATCCTGGGGGTGGGGCCTCCCTTGGGACTGCACAGCTTCCACCGTTAGCCTGATTCCTACTTGGGCAAGTTGGGGGTACTGGGTGTGCCTTTAGGCTCCACCAGCCCAAGGCTTTATTTGGCCAAGTGTGTGGGTCTTTTGGCAATTCCACTTCTTCTAAAACAGCCTTTGGACCGATTTGCTTCCAATCCGTTCCTCGTTCCAATAACCAAAGCTAAAGTTCCTTCCTGGACACAGTTGTCAGACCTACTTTTATTATTGTTATTGTTGTTGATTTTTTTCTTCCTCAGATCCAAGCCTCCTTGTCATCTTCCTGTTGGTTACCCTGGGGCTGTCTGAAGGAGCTTCAGTAGGAAAGGCAACTCTCTTGATTGGATGTTTGCCACAGGACTGAGTCCCGGTGTAGATATTGCCTGAAGCCTTTTTCAGTCTTACTTCCTCTAATTTAGGGCAGAGAAGCAGCCAGCTTTCCTATGTCCACGGGAACACTAATGTCTAGATTCCCCCAATTTTCTTTCACTTCTTCTTGGAAACTTGTCATTTTCCCCCTGAACTTATCTCTTTTTTAAAAGAAGTTTTTAAAATTGATTTTAGAAGAAGGAAGAGAAAGAGAGTGGGAAAGAGAGAAAAAGAGACTAGGAAAGATAGATAGAGAGAGAAACTTTGGTCGGTTGTCTCCCATACGTGTCCCAGTGGGAATTGAACCCAAAACCTGGGTATGTGCCCTGACCGGGAATTGAACCCGAGACCTTTTGATGTACGGGGAGATGCTCCAACCAACTGAGCCACCAGGCCAGGGTTCATCTCTTACTAATAATATCTTGCTATAGACGCTGGAGAACAACCAACATACACTAACATTCTGGTTCTTTTCCGGTTTCTCATAGAGCTCTGGCCCAGTGGGTACTTGGTCTGCCTTTCAAGGTACTGCAAGAATTTTCCTAAATGTGTTTATTCCTGCCTACCCTGGGACTCCATTTTTCTAGCCAAGCACTCCTTGCTGCCGGCAAATGTCCTAAGTAATGTGGCCACTGCCTACTTCTCTGACCCACCTCCTTCCACCTACTTCTGCCTCTGTACCGGCCTCAGCCTTCCACCTGCTCCCAGACAGCACAGGCCTTGCAGGTGCTGGTCCCTCTGCCAACAGCTCTCTGACCCTAAACCTTTGCCTGGATCTTCCTTCACATATAATTCAGGTCTCCACTCAAACATAGCCTCCCCCGGAAGTCCCATCTCATTCATTTTTTCATAGCATTTACTGCCACCTGATTCTATCTTCTTTATTTGTACCTGTGGTGGCCTATGTCCCGTTCCCTGTGCATGGAACGTTTGTGAGCACAGTCCTTCGGTCTTGTTTGCAACTGTGTCTTGGTGGCAGCTACTTGCTACACAGTCATTATGACAATGTGCCGATACTTGTATAATGCTGTGTACCTGGCACAACTTTACTTCTTTGTTGGAAACTTTTTGAAATGAAAAATTTCAAAGATACACAAAAGTAGAGTATGATACTTGAAATATTAACATTTATTGCATGTAACATTATTATATTTAAAATCATTTTTCTTGAAAAAAAAGAATATGATAAACTCCTCATAAAATCTATCACCCAGATTCAACATTATCAAGATTTTGCCACACTTGCTTCATCTATTCTTCCTTTTCTTCCTTCTTTTTCTTTCATTTCTCTTTCCTTTGTTTTTGTTGAAATATTTTAAAGAAATCCCAGGCCTCATTCCATTCATACTTTAATATGTGCATTTTAAATGAATGTTTCTATAATTTCAAGGCATGTATACACCTTTCAGAATAAGCAATGGCCCCTTAGTGTCATCACAACCATACTCAGATTTTCCTGGTTGATCTGTTTGAATTAGAAGCCAGACCAAGTCCACACACTGCATCTGTTATTTCTCTTAAGTCTCCTTCCCGAGCTGTTGACTTGTTGAAGGAAGAGGTGATTATTATGAACTACTCAGCTGAGATGATGAGAGCCTAAAAGGGGACTGGGCAGTGGGGATGAAAAGGAGGAGATAGTCTGAAGAGACCGCTTGAGTAGAGTCGTTTGGTTGATGCTGCTTCAGGCATTAGGGTGGCATCATTACTGACTTCCCAAGACACAGGAGTGACAAGAGCAGTGGGGAGGGACCTTAAATCAGCTCATTGTTTCTTTTGTTTTAGTCACTTGCCAGCCTCCCCCCCCCGGTGGGCTGTACAACCCTCCCACGTCTTCACAAAATTCCCTCTTTCTCTTGCTACCTCTGAAGTTTGTTAGGAGAAGGTCAGTCCTCATACACTGTACTTACCATGGTTCCCAGACCAGCTGTGCACCACAAGTCATGGAGTTTTATTTTACTTCTTTAAAAATATGCTTGAGCCCTGGCCCATGTAGCTCACTTGGTTGGGTGTTGTCCACCGCACCAAGTGGTCGCTGGTTCGATTCCTGGCCAGGGCACATTAACAAAGGGTATTTTTGCTGGATATGGAATTCTGGGTTGACAGTTACTTTGTTTGTATAGAACCTTAGGGATGTCATCCTTTATCTCCTGGCCTCCACTGCCCTGATGGGAGCACAGCCATTATTTGTGTCATTTTTCTCATGTCTATAATATGTCATTTTTCTCTGGATGAGTTCATAATTTTCAGAAGTTTGACTACAATGTGCCTAGGTGTGACTTTCTTTGCTTGAGGGTTTGCTAAGCTTCCCAGATCTGTAGGTCGATGTGTTTCACCAAATTTGGAAAGTTTTGACCATTTCATCTTCATTTAACTCTTTCTATTCATTTCTCTCCCTCCTTTCCTTCAGGGATTCTAATTATATATATGTTAGACAGCTTTATGTTTTCCCACAGGTTACTGAGGTTCTGTTTATTTTGTTTCAATCCTTTTGCTCTCTGTTCTTCAGATTGGATAGTTTTTATGGTTTTGTCTTCACTTCACGGACTCTTACTTGTGCCATCTCCAACCAGGTGTAAAAGCCATCCAGTGAGTTCTTCACTTCAGACATTGTATTTTCAGTCTAG
This sequence comes from Myotis brandtii, assembly GCF_000412655.1. Lineage (NCBI taxonomy): Eukaryota > Metazoa > Chordata > Mammalia > Chiroptera > Vespertilionidae > Myotis > Myotis brandtii. The sequence goes on along the minus strand of NW_005353538.1, from coordinate 5,460,085 downwards.
AATTTCCTTTTAAAAATAGTTTTCAGTCCTAGCTGGTTTGGCTCAGTGGATAGAGCGTCGGACTATGGACTCAAGGGTCCCAGGTTCAATTCTGGTCAAGGGCACATGCCTGGGTTGTGGGCTCGATCCCTAGTTGAGGGTGTGCAGGAGGCAGCCAATCAAGGATTCTCTCTCATCACTGGTGTTTCTATCTCTCTCTCCCTCTTCCTTCCTCTCTGAATCAATAAAAATATATTTTACAAAATAGTTTTCATTTTTTATGTTAAGATTTCCTGTTTGCTGCTCATTAAAAATATATATTTCTTGGCCCAGGCCAGGTAGCCAAGGTTGTGGGTTTAATACCTGGTCAGGGCATATAGAAAAATCAAACAATGAATGCATAAATAAGTAGAACAACAAATTTCTCTCTCTCCCTCCCTCCTTCTTTCTCTCTCTAAAATCAATTTTAAAAAATGTTAATATATTTTTCTTTAACTCAAGCACACTTATTATAACTGCTTTAAAGTCCTAGTCTGCTGAGGCAGCATAAGTAAATGGTGGTGCTCACATCCTCCTACAACCACATCAAAATTACAACTAAAATACAGAACAGCTATCATTCAGAACCACCTGAAATCTGGCTGAATGGAAGTCCTACAACTAGAGAAGTAAAGAAGAAAGCACATTGAGACTAGTAGGGGCGGGGGCTTGGACCGGGCTGGTCTGACACCACATGTGTCCTGTTTTTAATCTGGAGAGATATCTCCTAGTCTGCTGAGGAGGCCTCCTGTGAGGAACAAGGGGTCCCAGTCTCACTCCGGAACTGTCAACCCATGCGGTTCCAGTGCCAGGGAGAGAAGTCTCCGTAACTTTGGGCTGTAAAAACCAGTGGGGATTGTGGCTGAGTGACACAGAGGCTGCTGGAGTCCCAGGCAATTCCCCTTAAAGGGCCTGCACACAGACTTACTTGAACTCACTCCTTCTGAGCTCCACCACTGAGGCAGCAGTTTGAAAGGATCCAGGGACATACAAGGAGGAACTAAGTTGTCTGGCTTTAGGACAAGAATTCAGGGACAGCTTTCTCCTAGATAAAAGTGCTGGGACCTCCCCTCAACAGAACTGACTGAGTCTCCATCAACCGGGTCTACACTGTTCACCCCACCCTGGTGATTCTCTCAGACCTGCCCTATCCAAGCTGCTTCTGAGCTCCACCACTGAGGCAGCAGTTTGAAAGGGATCCAGGGCCATACAAGGAGGAACTAAGTTGTCTGGCTTTAGGGCAAGAATTCAGGGGCAGCTTACTCCCAGATAAAAGTTCTGTTCCCCTCAACAGAACTGACTGTCAGCCATATCTAAGTCTTCATCAACCAGGTCTACACTGTTCATCCCACCCTGGTGATTCTCTGAGACCTGCACCACCCAAGCTGTTTGTTGTGGCTTTTCCATATGAATGGCCTATCCTGGCTCAGGCTTCAGACTTTCCTAAAATCTCTCAAACAAGCAGCAGCTGGTGTCAGTGTGCCCCATACCTCTCAATAAGTGGCCCAAGGCCCAGTACTAGCAGCATTTTGCCAAGGTTCACAGCTTGGCCTCTCCTGGGCATCTCCAAGTCCAACACAAGTAGCAGCCATCTGCAGATCACTCTGTAGCTGGTGCTGGGTGGCCCCAGGCAGGGCACAGGCAGAGGCTGTCTTTGCATATCCACAATGCCCCAGAGCCAGTGCACCTGGAAGACAGTTTCAGACCATGCCATATTACAACTCTACACATCCATGAGTGACACACTCAAGGAGCAGACTCAGTGAGCACCAAAGCCGCACTGAAGCAAGTTCTGCTCCATTGGGTCAGCTCCTGCACAGCAGCTCTTCCACTGTAGTCACAGCTGGTCCTCACAGCCAACTGGCCTGGAGGTAAATTCCTCCCAGTGAGGCCACAACAATCAAGGCTCTACTACAAGACAGTGCACACAGCCCACACAGGGGTGCCCAGCTCAGGTGTCTGGAGAGGCCAATCCACTGGGCACTACAGGACACCTACTATACAAGGCCACTCTACCATTCCAAGAGATATAGCAGCTATACCTAATACATAGAAAAAACACAGGGAAACAGCCAAAATTCAGAGACAAATAAACATGTCACAAATGAATGAACAGAAGAAATCTCCAGGAAAAGAACTAAGTGAAATGAAATCAAGCAAACTATTAGATACAAAGTTTAAAACAATGGTTATAAGTTTGCTCAAGGAACTTAATGAGAACTTCAAGGAACTTAGTGAGAACGTCAAGGAACTTCATGAAAATTTCAATGAACTTAGTCCCAGTAAGACCATCAAAGACATGCAAAAGGACCAATCAGAAATGCAGGATATACTAACTGAAATGAAGAATAATTTGTAGGTAATCAATAGTAGAGTAGAGGACGCTGAGAATCAAACCAGTGATTTGGAATATGATCAAGCAAAAAACACCCAACCAGAAGAGCAAAAAGACAAAATAATCCAGAACTACGAAGATAGTGTAAGGAGCCTCTGGACAACTTCAAGTGTGCCAGAAGGAGGAAGAAGAAGAAGAAGAAGAAGAAGAAGAAGAAGAAGAAGAAGAAGAAGAAGAAGAAGAAGAAGAAGAAGAAGAAGAAGAAGAAGAAGAAGAAGAAGAAGAAGAAGAAGAAGAAGAAGAAGAAGAAGAAGAAGAAGAAGAAGAAGAAGAAGAAGAAGAAGAAGAAGAAGAAGAAGAAGAAGAAGAAGAAGAAGAAGAAGAAGAAGAAGAAGAAGAAGAAGAAGAAGAAGAAGAAGGAGAAGAAGAAGAAGAAGGAGAAATGAAGATCAAAATTATGAACAATAAGCCCTATTCAAAAACATGAATGGTGTGTGTGAGGGAGGCAACCAAGTGATGTGTCTCTCTCACATCATTGTTTCTATCTCTGTGTCTCTCCCCATACCTTCCACTCTCTAAAAACCAATGGAAAAAATATCCTTAGGTGAGGATTAACATATATACCCAAAGAGGCCCACACCAAGACACCTCATAATTAAACCACCAAAGGTTTAATCTTAAAAGAGAGAACCTTAAAAGCAACAAGAGAAAAGCAGGTAGTTACCTACAAGGGAGTGCCCATACAACTGTCAACAGATTTCTCAACAGAAACTTTGCAGGCCAGGTAAATGTTCAGTGATGAAAAGCAAGGATCTAGTGTGTACTTGCCTCTAGTGTGTATATATATATAAATCTCTTTTTAAAAAATAGGAAACATCTATGCATAAAAGACAAAAACAGCTAACACTGAGCCCCTCCTGATGCTCTTTCTGTCCTGGCCTCTCCCAGCACTGAATGATGGACATCCATTCTCCTTCCTCACAAAAGGCTGTCAGTGAAGCTCCTGGTTTATGGTCCAAGTGGCTATTGCTCTAGGTTGGCTATTGCTTAAAACACTTTTTTTGGTGGGGGGAGGGGAGGCAGTCAGATAAGGACAGAAAATACTAAGTGCCAAGATAATCTATGGAAATCTGGGAATATTTAAAAGAAATTTTACCCAGGCTATTATTTCAGAACAATATAACACACTTAAACAGAACAAATTCACATAGCTCAAGAGTTAACTTTCTCATACTCTGGGGTCAGAGGGTTTTATTCAGAATTCTGCCACTTCCTAGTTCACTTTCTAACTAGTGAGTTAACCTTTCTAAGCCTCAGACTCCTAATGTATAATATAGGGTCATGCCACATGAAAAAATATAATATATATTAATACCTGCCTTATAGAATTGTTTAGAGGAATAACTGAAGTAAAGCAATAATGTTTACTATCAAGTTTTGCACACAGTAAGTACATAACAAATGCAAATTATGATTAGCTTCACTTTTCTTATAACCTTATCTTTAAAGGATAATGATGAGCCCTAACCTGTTTGGCTCAGTGGATAGAGCGTCAGCCTGCGCACTGAGGGGTCCCAGGTTCGATTCCGGCCAAGGGCACATGCCTAGGTTGCAGGCTTGATCCCCAGTAGGGGGCATGCAGGAGGCAGCCGATCAATGATTCTCATCATTGATGTTTCTATCTCTCTATCCCTCTCCCTTCCTCTCTAAAATCAATAAAAATGTATTAAAAATTAAAAAAAATATATATTTTATTGATTTTTTTACAGAGAGGAAGGGAGAGGGATAGAGAGTTAGAAACATCGATGAGAGAGAAACATCGATCAACTGCCTCCTGCACATCCCCTATTGGGGATGTGCCCGCAATCAAGGTACATGCCCTTGACTGGAATCGAACCTGAGACCCTTCAGTGCACAGGCCAATGTTCTATCCACTGAACCAAACCGGTTTGGGCTCAGTAATTTTTTTATTGTAGGCTAGATATTGTGAGTGGCATATAGAAAGGAGTCTGGATCGTGTTGTTTTCCTTTAAAGAGTGTTTTGTTTTGTTTTGTTTTGGGAGTCAATTAATCTATCACAGGGTTTCCTTGCCCCTGTTAAGGTTTGGTTTTAGGCTTCTTCTTTTTCTTAAATTAAATCTTTGTTGTTGAAAGTCTTATATATGTCCCCTATTTTCTCCCATTGACCCCTCTTATCCCGGCCATGTCCCCCACCCCAGGCCTTCACCACTCTATTGTCTGTGTCCATGAGTTATGCATATATGCATACAAGTTCCTTGGTTGAACTCGTCCCACCCACCCTTATTTCATATCATTATTGGTTATAAAAAGAACATTGATTTCTGAGTATTACTTTTATATCCTGCTACATTGTTCAATTCCTTTATTAAATCTAGTAGTTTTTGGTGGAGTCTTTAGGGTTTTCTATGTACAATATCATGTCATCTGCAAATAATGAGAGTTTTACTTCCTCTTTTCCAATTTGGATGCCTTTTATTTCTTCTTCATGTCTGATCACTATGGCTAGGACTTTCAGTACTATGTTGAATGAGTGGTAAAAGTGGACATCCCTGTCTTGCTCCTTTTCTTAGGGGAAATGCTTTTAGTTTCTGTGCATAGGAACTAAATATGATGTTCATTGTGGTTTTGTCACATATGGCCTTTATCGTGTTGAGATATGAATATGATCCCTCTTTCCTACTTTGCTGAGAGATTTTAAATCACCAGCACTTGTCATTGGTTGATTTGTTGATGGTAACCATTCTGACAGGTGTGAAGCGATACCTCATTGCTGTTTTAATTTGCATCTCTCTGATAATCGTGACTTTGAGCATTTTTTCATATACCTCTTGGCTTCCTGGAATAAATCCCACTTGGTCATGGTGTATGATCTTTTTAATATATTGCTGGATGCGATTTGCTAATATTTTGTTTAGGATTTTAGCATCTATGTTCATTAGGGATATTGGCCTGTAGTTCTCTTTCTTTTTAGTATTCTTATCTGGTTTTGGAATTAGGATGATGCTGGCCTCATAAAAAGAGCTTGGAGGTGTTCCTTCCTCTTGGATTTTTGGAATCATTTGAGGAGGATAGGTGTTAGTTATTCTTTTCAGGCTTGGTAAAATGGCACTGTGAAGCTGTCTGGACCAGGACTGTTGTTTGCCAGGAGTTTTTTTTATTACTATTTCTATTTCGTCAGTTGTTATTGGCCTATTCAGGTTTTCTTCCTAATTCAGTTTTGAAAGATTGTATTTTTTTTAGGAATTTTTCCATTTCATCTACATTGTCCAGCTTCTTGGCATATAGCTTTTCATAGTATTTTCTTACAATCCTTTGTATTTCTGTGGTGTCAGTTGTTACTTCACTGCTTTTCTTTCTGATTTTACTCATTTGGGTCCTCTTTGTTTCTTGATGAGTCTGGCTAGCAGTTCATCAATCTTGTTTATCTTTTCAAAGAACCAACTCTTGATTTCATTGATTTTTTTCTAGCCACTGTAATTTATTTCTCCTCTAATCTTTATTATTTCCTTCCTTCTACTTACTCTGGGCTTTTCTTTTTGTTATCTTTTTAATTATTTAAGTTGTAAGGTTAAATAGTTTATTATTAATTTTTCTTGTTTTTTGAGATAGGCCTGTAGTGCTATGAACTTCCCTCTCAGGACTGCTTTTTCTGTGTCCCAGAGATTTTGGGTTATGGTGTGTCCATTTTCATTTGTTTCTAGAAAAATTTTTATTTTTTTCTTGATCTCCACTAAACCATTCATTGTTTCTTAACATGCTATTTTGCTTCCATGTGTTTGAGTGTTTTTGAGTGATATTGCTGCAGTTGATTTATAATTTCATTCCATTGTGATCTGATAAATTGCTTGATATGATTTCAGTCTTTTTGAATTTGTAGAGACTTGTTTTGTGTCCTAACATGTGGTCTATCTTTGACAATGACCCAAGTGCACTTGAGAAGAATGTATAGTCTTTCTGCAGCTTTGGGGTGAAATGTTCTATAAATGTCAACTAAATCCATCTGATCTAGTGTGTCATTTAGAGTCTCTATCTCCTTGTTAATTTTTTTTGTCAGGAAGATGTATCCATTGAAGTCAGCAGGGTGTTAAAGTCCCCTACTATGACTATATTGCGATTTTTCCCTTAAAGTCCTCTAGAAGTTTTCTTATACATTTAGATGCTCCTATACATTTAGTGCATATATGTTTACCAGAGTTATTGCCTCTTGTTGGATTGATCCCTTTAATAATATGGCCTTTATTGTCTCTTGTAATGGCCTTCATTTTGAAGTTTATTTTGTCAGATATGAATATTGTTATCCCAGCTTATTTTTGTTTCCATGGCAAATTTTTTTTCATCCCTTCACTCTCATCCTTGTGTAAGTCTTTTATTCTGAGGTGAGTCTCTTGTAGACAGCATATAGTTGGGTCATGTTTTCTTATCCATTTAGCTACCCTGTCTTTTTGATTGGACCATTTAATCTACTTACATTTAAGGTTATTATTGATAAGTACTTATTTATTGCCACTTTAATTCTGTATGCTTAGGTTTCTCTCTCTCTATTTATTCTTCTCATTACAGCAGTCCCTTTAGCTTTTCTTACAGTGCTGGTTTGGTGGTGATAAACTCCTTTAGCCTGTTTTGTATGGGAAGCTCTTTATTTCACCATCTATTTTGAATGATGGATATAGTAATCTTGGTTTCAGATCCTTGCTTTTTGTTACCTTGAATAATTCATGCCATTCCTTTCTGGCCTATAGAGTTTCTAATGAGAAATCAGCTGACAGCCTTATGGGAGCTCCTTTTTAGGTAACAAATTGCTTTTCTCTAGCTGCCTTTGAGATTCTCTCTTTGTCTTTAATTTTTGGCATTTAAATTATGATGTATCTGGGCATGGGCCTGTTTGGGTTCTTCTTGCTTGGGATTCTCTGTGCCTCTTGAATTTGTATGACCTTTTCCTTCCAGGTTAGGGATGTTTTCTGCCTCCAGGTTAGGGAAGTTGATCTGCAACTATTTCTTCAAACACATTCTCTATCCTTTGATCACTTTCTTCCCCCTCCTGGCACACCTATTACACGAATATTGTTAACTTTCATGTTGTCCCACAGCTCCCTTAAGCTGTCCTGTTTTTTTTTCTTTTTGTTCTCTGATAGAGTGACTTTTTGTACCCTGTCTTCTAATTCACTGATCTGATCCTTGGATTCACTAATCTGCGGTATATTCCTTCCACTGTGTTCTTTATTAGTGCCATGTCATTCTTCATAGTTACTGTATCTTTTCTCATGCTATTGAGCATCTTTGCCATTATTCTAAACTCTATGCCTGGTAAATTGTCTTATCTCCATTTCATTTATCTCTCCTTCTGAATAATTCTCTTGTTCTTTCCACTGGGGCTTGTTTTTTTGTCTCCCCATTTTGGCTGCCTGATTGGGTTTGTGTCTGTGTTTTAAGTAGATGTCCTTTGACTCCCAATCTCGAGTGCAGGACAATGTCAGATACTGTTTGCTACTGGCCCTGAGTGCCCTGTTTGGAGCTATCAGCAACCCACAGCTTGTGGCTCCCTCTGCTGGGGCTGGGGGAAAGGACCAAGATGTGTACCAGAGTCTGCTTTTTCTAGCCCTGTTCCCAGGATTAGATTAGGCAAAAACGCAAAGCCTCCAGAGACCTGCCTCTGCCTGTAGTTCTATTGACACTCAGACTTGAATAGCCTCAGGCTATCGACCACAGGGTGTGGTGAGAGGTCTTCCAATAGGGTGGGACAACTTCCTTCCTCCCAGGCAAAAACCATCTAGAAAGAAAAGTTTTGCCACCAGAGAAAGATTTCCTCCACAGAGTGAGGGAGTGACTCAGCACAGGAAACCAGGATGGCTGCCCTCCAAACTCTAACCTCAGACTTTTTAATCATGGCTTCTGCTCACACAGCTCCAGTCCACTCTGCCCTCCCTCTGCCAGAGCCCAAGGTGAGTGGCTACACATCAAATTTTGTGAATTGGCCTTTTAAGAGGGTGCCTGCATTTCCATCCATCTCTTGCTTGCAGACAACAACCCTGCTGCTTTTCACAGCCAGATGTTATGTGTGCACCTTTCTCAGTTCTGGTGATCTCGGATGGGGAACCCAGATTGGGGTTAAGACCCCAGAGTTCTCAGTGGGAAGACCCCATGGCTGAGATATCCATCCAGAACTTTAGCTGCTGACTTTGGGAGCCCAGCCAGCCCTCTCGTATCTCTGCACTTCCTACCAATCTCTATGTGGTCTCCACTTTGTATCCTTGGTTATCAGGGTTCTCTCCAGCTAGTCTTCAGTTGATTTTTCAGAGTGGTTCTTCTTTATTTTAGTTGTATTTCCAGTTTGGTCCTGGGACGGTGTCAGTGTAGCTTTCACTTACTCTGCCGCCATTTTGGAATCTCGGTTTTAGGCTACTTTAGGATGAGTCTAAAGTAGCCTTTATCTAGGACATGATCCTTCTTTCCAAAGCCTAACTTTTCTGGTTTCTCAGCTGAATGCTGAGAAAATATGTGCTGTGCCAATAAGATTTCTCTGCTTTGGCTGGAAGGGACTCCTGGCACTGGGCAACCTCTAGTATTTCCATTCTGCTAGCAACCAATATCTTACAAGATTGAGACTGTACCTATGCAATCCAGTTCTTGACCAAAAACCAATGGGAAACTTCTGTTATGGGTTAAATTGTGTTCCCCCTTAAATATACTTTGAAGTCTTAATCCCCAATACTTCAAAATGTGACCTTTATATGGAATTGGGTCTTTAAAATAAAATTAGGTCATTCAGCTAACCTAAACCATTATAACTTGTGTCCTTACAAAAAAGGAAAATTGGACCCAAAGACATGTACACAGAGAGAAAGCCATGTGAAGATGAAGGGAGAGATCAAGGTGATACATCTACAAGCAAAGGAATGTCAAAGATTGACAGCAAATCACCAGGTGCCAGGGAAGAGGCATGGAACAGATTCTCCCTCCCAGCTCTCAAAACAAACCAACCCCGCTGATACCTTGATCTCAGACTTCCAGCCACCAGAACTGTGACAGAATATACTTCTGTTATTTAAACCACCCAGTTTGTGGTACTTTGTTACAGCAGCCCTAGGGAATGAATATACATCCACATAGACTTTTGGGGTCCTCACTATATGACTCCCTCCTCCCTGCAGCCAACCCCATGAGTTCCATTTGCTTTCACAGCTCCAAGCTCTGGTCTTTGTTTTCTCAGCTCAGTAGGATTGCTGGACTCTTCCTGGGCTCTGCCTACCTCTGCTGTAATCAGGAAGTTGTCCTCAGCGAGTGGATGCTGGGCTTGCTTTATGTGTTTCCTTTTCTCAGAGATTGCAGTGCACTGCCTGTTGTCCGATACCCAGAAACAGTTGTGTCGTACACTTTGTTCAGGATTATAGTTGTTTATGGTGAAAGGCAATCCCAGTATTTGTTACTCCATAGTGGCCATAAATGACATTTCTGTTCTAAAGTCTTTGAAGTAATCCTCTCAATAACTCTGCGAGGGCAGGTTATTGTCCACATGAGTCCCAGATAAAAAATGGAGGCCATAAATAAATAACTTGTCCAAAGATAGATCTATAAATGGTGGAGCTATATTTTGAGTGTAGGCAGTTTGGCTAGAGAGTCTATGCTCCTAAACTTTAACCTATTACCTTACGTCATAGGTGCTCAAGGAATGCATTTTGAATAATTAAATAGATACCGTCTCTTAAACCTTTGTTGGCCATTTACCTTCTGTTCCACTCACACAGGAAAATCCCAACATCACATCAATCCACTGTCTTCTCTTCTCCTGCACTCAGATTTTAAGCATGCTGGAGAAAGCTTCCAGGTTTTGGGCCTCTGAAAATTCCTAATAATTCTGTATTTCCCTAATCTTTGCCTTCCATTTGCTGTTGGTTCTCACCTCATATCTCAAATCTCATTATTTTCAGGAAAAACACAATTTCCAGCTGTGAACTCTCAGCTTCCTACTCATTCCTATAAATTTGACGTGTATTGGCACCCAGCCTTCTCACAAATAGTGTTTCTCTCTCTATCGAAGGCTCACCCACTTCTAGCTGCCGCCCAATGTCTTTCTTCCCTTTCACAGCCGAGCTTTGGGAAGTGTTTACATCTGTCTGCACTACCTCACTCCCCCTCACCTGCAGCTCACTCTGTCACCCCAGTCTGGCTTCTGTACTTGTTATTTCACTCACTCACTCACTAATGTGGCTTTTAGCTTCACTGATTTCATCCTCATGCCTTCTTTAAATGCGTTTGTTATTCCTTATTAACTTCTTGATTTGGATGCTTAATACATTTTTTCTATTTATTAATATAAGCATTTAAGATCATGAATTCTCTGCTTTATTTGTGTCTTATAGATTCTTAACTATGGGATTTTTTCTATAGATTTTTAAATTTTGTTTTGTTTTCCTCATTGATACAAAAGTGTTTAAGAGATAATTTAAACTTTCTGAGTAGCAGTCTTTTGTTTTCTGGTTTTGTAATTAATAGCTTTCTGTTCAAAGTATGCTATTTTATATTATTTTTACTTTGGGGAGGTTTTATTTTCATCCTCATGCCTTCTTTAAATGCGTTTGGATGCTTAATACATTTTTCTTCTATTTGTTAATATAGCATTTAAGATCATGAATTCTCTGCTTTATTTGTGTCTTATAGATTCTTAACTATGGGATTTTTTTCTATAGATTTTTAAGTTTTGTTTTGTTTTCTTCATTGATACAAAAGTGTTTAAGAGATAATTTAAAATTTCTGAGTAGCAGTCTTTTGTTTTCTGGTTTTGTAATTAATATCTATTATATTGCTTTCTGTTCAAAGTATGCTATTTTATATTATTTTTACTTTGGGGAGGTTTTATAATTTCTATGTCAGCGGTTCTCAACCTGTGGGTCGCGACCCCTTTGGAGGTCGAATGACCCTTTCACAGGGGTCGTCTAAGACCATCAGAAAACACATATATAATTACATATTGTTTTTGTGATTAATCACTACGCTTTAATTATGTTCAATTTGTAACAATGAAAATACATCCTGCTTATCAGATATTTACATTACGATTCATAACAGTAGCAAAATTACAGTTATGAAGTAGCAACGAAAATAATTTTATGGTTGGGGGTCACCACAACATGAGGAACTGTATTAAAGGGTTGCAGCATTAGGAAGGTTGAAAACCAGTGTTCTATGTGGTTTTATATACAGTCAGTTTTTTGATATTCCATGAATAGCTTTTTTTCTTTGTCTTTTTTTGTTAATCCTCACCTGAGGATATTTTTCCATTGATTTTTAGAGAGTGTGGAAGGGAGGAGGAGAGACAGAGAGAAACATCGAGGTGAGAGAGACACATCGATTGGTTCCCTCCCTACCAGGGCTGGCCGGGGATCAAGTACGTACCCTTGACCAGAATTGAACCTGTGACTCTTTAGTCCATGGGCCAACGTTCAATCCACTGAGACCAAACCAGCTAGGGCCCTATGAATAGCTTTTAAAAAGCCATTACTTTTGGCCTTTTCCACAGGTGTTGAAAGGAAGGAGGCTTGGGGCTGCTAGCGGTCACCTTTCCCCGGAGGAAAATCACCTGGGAGTAAAGTCACATCCAAGAGTAGCTGAACTGGAGGTGAAGCCAAGGCACCATCTGGCCCCTGGATCCAGCCATGCCTGAAGGCGGTCATGCCTTCGGACTTCCCAGTGTTTGCTCTGAGCTGGGCTTCTGTCATGCACCTGGGGGCAGAGCCAGCCTGTGCTCACCGTCACCTCCCCTCCTGCCTCCTCCAGGACAGATGTCCTGTGGTTGGTTTACAGTGAGGCTGTCCCAGAGATCAAGGTGATACATCTACAAGCAAAGGAATGTCAAAGATTGACAGCAAATCACCAGGTGCCAGGGAAGAGGCATGGAACAGATTCTCCCTCCCAGCTCTCAAAACAAACCAACCCCGCTGATACCTTGAGCTCAGACTTCCAGCCCCCAGAACTGTGACAGAATATACTTCTGTTATTTAAGCCACCCAGTTTGTGGTACTTTGTTACAGCAGACCTAGAAAATGAATATACATCCACATATATAGTGAGGACTTTTGGGGTCCTCACTATATCACTCCCTTCTCCCTGCAGCCAACCCCACAAGTTCCATTTGCTTTCACAGCTCCAAACTCTGGTCTTTGTTTTCTCAGCTCAGTAGAATTGCTGGACTCTTCCTGGGCTCCACCTACCTCTGCTGTAATCAGGAAGTACCCTTGACCGGAATCGAACCTGGGACCTTTCAGTCTGCAGGCCGACGCTTTACCCACTAAGCCAAACCGGTTAGGGCCAAATTTATATTATTAATTGGATTTTTATTCCTTCTCCATTTTTATTTATTTAGGCAAATGTAAGCATAAGAAACAATGTGAAATAGAGAGACAAATATGGGGCCACCCAAAGAGGAGGAACGTTCCCCCAGTGTCCTGCCACAACCTGCCTGAATGAACATGTATATGCTAGAGGCCTAATGTATGAAATTTGATCAAGAGTTGGCCTTCCTTCCCCTGGCTGCCAGCACTGGCTTCCCTCTGGTACCCGGGACCTGAGTTTCCCTCCAGCCCACCGGCAGGCACCTGGGACCCCAGCTTCCCTCACAGCCCTGGCTTAGTCTGGAAGGTTGTCTGGAAGGACATCCGGTCTAATTAGCATATTATACTTTTATTATTATAGATACTAGAGGCCCGGTGCACGAAATTCGTGCACTGGGGATGGGTGGGGGGTCCCTTAGCCCAGCATGTGCCCTCTTGCAGTCCGGGACCCCTCCCTCGTTACTGCCCACCTGCTTGCTGCTTCCTACCGCTCGGCTTGCTGCTCCTTAGTGCTGCCACGAAGGCCTTGGGTCTGCTGGGTGCTGGGCCTGCGGGTTTGTGTCTCTGATACCCCCAGCAGCCCCAGCACCTTGATGGCAGGGCTTGGGGCTGTGGGTCTTTGATCAGGGCCCCAGCAGCCCCAGCAGCCCCAGCACCAAGGTGGAGGGCCTTGGGGCTGCTGGGTACAGGCCCCCCGTTGCGTGTTTGTGTCTTCTATCAGGCCCCCAGCAGCCCCAGCAGCCCCAGCACCACCTAAATAACTTAAGGGAAACTTTATTTAGTCTTCTTTTAAAAGCAATCTAGTTTAAAAATGAGTTGCAGTTAAGACAGAACAAAGAACATGGTACCTAAGAGTGAGATAGACTGACAGAGGAGAGGCTGGGCACTGGTCAGGGGCTTACATGCCAACTGTTCTCCACCTGGGAAATGATGTAAAATCGGTTTCTTTAGTTTTCTGCTTAATGGTCTTCTCCAGCACTGAGGTCAGAGGAGCCGCCTTCCAGCCCCCAGGCTGCTTCTCAGAG
>NW_005353538.1:5439326-5445568 GCF_000412655.1 Myotis brandtii | reverse complement strand
TGGCAGTTAATTTGCATATCTCCCTGATTAGCCAATGGGAAGGGTAGCGGTTGTACGCTAATTACCATATTTCTCTTTTATTAGATAGGATGTATTTTTTTCCATAACTTTTTGGACAAGATTTATATTGTCTCAAGTCTGAAAACAAAGAGTGTGACTGGAAATGTTTGCAGAGGCCAGTGCACCAGCGCCGATGTGGGGGCTGTGCAGGCGGGTGAGGGAGTGTGCATTCGGGGGCCTGGAGCCGTCCCTGGCTGAGGGTGTGCCAGTGTGCACAGATGTATTTAGTGGCACCGTGTAGAGAGGCAAAAAAAGTAAAAATTCCAAATGTATATCTTTCCTTATTGCCCTTTCCTCGCCCCCAAATCCTCACTTCCTGTTCCTGTCCCACCCTGTTACGGGGAACTCTAAGCCATGCTCAGCACCATCTCCCCTTCACCGCGGATGCTGCCAGCCCCTCGGCCCTTGCTGTGACAGACAACTCCAGCTACAAGTGCTGGTGTTCTTAGCTCCCCGGGTCCCACTTTGCTCACCCTCATGCTCAGACAGTGCCTCCTGCTGGGAAAAGTCAGATGTGAGTCTATGCTTTAGGGTCCTTGGTCTCTGTAATTATTAATTACACTTTTATTCCTTCTCCATTTTTATTTATTTAGGCAAATGTGAGCATAAGAAACAGGTGCCCTCAGTGGGCTCTGCTGGTTTTGGAGGATGAGGGGGAAGCTATGGTGGGGAGAGATAGAGAGACAAATATGGGGCCACCCAAAGAGGCGGAACGTTCCCCCAGTGTCCTGCCACAACCTGCCTGAATAAACATGTATTTATATATTTTTTCCATAACATTTTGGACAAGATTTATATTGTCTCAAGTCTGAAAACAAAGAGTGTGACTGGAAATGTTTGCAGAGGCCAGTGCACCAGCGCCGATGTGGGGGCTGTGCAGGCGGGTGAGGGAGTGTGCATTCGGGGGCCTGGAGCCGTCCCTGGCTGAGGGTGTGCCAGTGTGCACAGATGTATTTAGTGGCACCGTGTAGAGAGGCAAAAAAGTAAAAATCCCAAATGTATATCTTTCCTTATTGCCCTTTCCTCGCCCCCAAATCCTCACTTCCTGTTCCCGTCCCACCCTGTTATGGGGAACTCTAAGCCATGTGCAGTGCCATCTCCCCTTCACCGCGGATCTGCCAGCCCCTCGGCCCTTGCTGTGCCAGACAACTCCAGCTACAAGTGCTGGTGTTCTTAGCTCCCCGGGTCCCACTTTGCTCACCCTCATGCTCAGACAGTGCCTCCTGCTGGGAAAAGTCAGATGTGAGTCTATGCTTTAGGGTCCTTGGTCTCTGTAATGGCGGAGACCAGAGGGCAGGGACTGGGCCAGTGTCTCCAGGGGAGCAATATGGACAGGTTCACCGGAGGCCAGCTGCATGTGGCCAGTAACTGCAGTCTTCCCCGGCCCCCAAGGCAGTGTGTGGGGGTGCTTGTGTGTGGGTGTGTGCATGTAGGTGTGTGGGTGTGGGTGCATGCATGTAGGTGTGTGCATGTAGGTGTGTGGTGTGGGTACATGCGTGTGGTTGCATACATGTGGGTGTGTGCATGTAGGTGTATGGTGTGGGTGTGTGCATGTAGGTGTGTGGGTGTGGATGCCCTTTCCTCGCCCCCAAATCCTCACTTCCTGTTCCCGTCCCACCCTGTTATGGGGAACTCTAAGCCATGTGCAGTGCCATCTCCCCTTCACCGCGGATCTGCCAGCCCCTCGGCCCTTGCTGTGCCAGACAACTCCAGCTACAAGTGCTGGTGTTCTTAGCTCCCCGGGTCCCACTTTGCTCACCCTCATGCTCAGACAGTGCCTCCTGCTGGGAAAAGTTGGATGTGAGTCTATGCTTTAGGGTCCTTGGTCTCTGTGGCGGAGACCAGAGGGCAGGGACTGGGCCAGTGTCTCCAGGGGAGCAATTTGGACAGGTTCACCGGAGGCCAGCTGCGTGTGGCCAGTAACTGCAGTCTTCCCCGGCCCCCAAGGCAGTGTGTGGGGGTGCGTGCGTGTGGGTGTGTGCATGTAAGCATGTGAGTGCACGTGTGTGGGTGTGTGCATGTAAGCATGTGAGTGCACGTGTGTGGGTGTGTGCATGTAAGCATGTGAGTGCACGTGTGTGGGTGTGTGCATGTAAGCATGTGAGTGCACGTGTGTGGGTGTGTGCATGTAAGCATGTGAGTGCACGTGTGTGGGTGTGTGCATGTAAGCATGTGAGTGCACGTGTGTGGGTGTGTGCATGTAAGCATGTGAGCGCGCGTGTGTGGGTGTGTGCATGTGGGTGCATACATGTGGGTGTGTGCATGTAGGTGTATGGTGTGGGTGTGTGCATGTAGGTGTGTGGGTGTGGATGTGTGCATGTAGGTGTGTGGTGTGGGTGTGTGCATGTAGGTGTGTGCATGTAGGTGTGTGGGTGTGTGTGCATTGTGGGTGCATGTGTGTGTGCATGTGGGTGTGTGCATGTAGGTGTGTGGGTGTGGGTACATGCGTGTGGGTGCATGCATGTGGGTGTGTGCATGTAGGTGTATGGTGTGGGTACATGCATGTGGGTGCATGCATGTGGGTGTGTGCATGTAGGTATGTGGTGTGGGTGCGTGTGTGTGCATGTTGCTGTGTGCATGTAGGTGTGTGTGTGGGTGCATGTGTGTGTTCATGTGTGTGTGTGCATGTAGGTCTGTGGGTGTGGGTGCTTGTGTGTGTGCATGTGGGTGTGTGCATGTAGGTGGGAGCGTGTGGGTGCATGTGGGTGTGTGCATGTAGGTCTGTGGGTGTGGGTGTGGGTGCGTGTGTGTGTGCATGTAGGTCTGTGGGAGTGGGTGTGTGTGGGGGGTGCATGCATGTAGGTGTGCATGTAGGTGTGTGGTGTGTGTGTGGATGTGTGCATGTGGGTACTTATGTGTGCTCTGCACCATGAATGTGTGGGCTGGAGGTTAAGCATGTGAGCGCGCGTGTGTGGGTGTGTGCATGTAAGCATGTGAGTGCGTGCGTGTGGGTGTGTGCATGTAGGTGTGTGCATGTAAGCATGTGAGCGCGCGTGTGTGGGTGTGTGCATGTAGGTGTGTGCATGCAAGTGTGTGAGTGTGTGTGTGCGTGTGTGCATGTAGGTGTGTGGGTGTGGATGCTTGTGTGTGTGCATGTGGGGGTGTGCATGTAGGTGTATGGGTGTGGGTGTGTATATGTAGGTGTGTGGGTGTGTGCATGTGGGTATGTGGATGTGGATGCATGTGTGTGTGCATGTGGGGTGTGCATGTAGGTGTGTGGGTGCACACATGTGGGTGTGTGCGTGTAGGTGTGTGGGTGTGGGTGTATGCATGTAGGTGTGTGGTGTGGGTGTGGGTGCGTGCATGTGGGTGTGTGCTGTGGGTGTGGGTGTGTGCATGTGGGTACTTATGTGTGCTCTGCACTGTGAATGTGTGGGCTGGAGGCGTTCTGGATAACAAGGGTTCTGGATAGCAAGGTCTGCCCAACACGAAGTAGTTAACAATCTCCCACGCTCTTACAAATGTACATTTTCAAAACATAAAAACCATAATAAATGTTTTGAATATTTTAACAAATTAACCTACTGAGGAAAATGAATGGAGAAAGCGATTTGCTTCATATGTTTTCCACAATTATTGCTGCTCCTTCCCGCTCACCCATGGGACACGCATGAATTAAGTTTTTGTTTTTATTTCTCTCCTCTGCCCCAGAAACAAGCCTGTTCATTTTTTCCTCCTTCTCCTCTGGCGCCTGCGTGAGGAATCCCTTCTTGCATGATGGGTGCAGACAGGCGTGTATGGGTGTTGCTGCATACAGTGTAGGCACTGGGACCGCCAATACTTCAGTGGTTGCTAAGAAACAGAAGAAGCCTGTGGGCCTCCCTGAGAACGGGCTGAGAAGTGTGAGAGGCAGCCTGTCCTTACCATCACGCAGCGCCGGGCCGGGGCAGAGCCGCGAATGTGGTGCTCGCCAGCCAGGCACCCTGAGCGGTGGAGAGGGGTTTCTTTGCTCCCGGGTGAAGCGTGGAAATACGACAGAGAGAGAGATACAGGCACGGAGGTTGAGTCAAGGGGGTGTCCCAACACTTGTTAAGCAGCGATTATACAATTAACCAGATTACACAATGTAATCTCAGTAGGTGCCAGCAGCCGGGCAAATGCCTGGCACCAAGTGGGCCACCCTCCAGCCTGCTCCTGCCCCGCCTCCCGGTGAAGGAAGACTAAGGGGTTGAGATTTGATGTCCCCGCCCGTTTGAATGGGACTTGAAGCAGAAATTCAGTTCGGTTAGAGAACGAGTGTTTCCTGCACTCGGCCCACAGCATCTGTAGCTCCGGCTCAGAGCTCCTGTGAGTTCTAGACTTGTGTCTGAGTCAGATCTCTCAGCCTCCCTCCCAACATGCTCAAAACGAAACCACTGTTTCTCATCTTCTCATCCTCCTCACCCCGACTTTAGTACATATTGTCAACATCCAGTTGTTCAGGGCAGATTCTAGGATCGTGTGTTGGGTGGGGGCAGGGTGTAGTTCAAAAAGGCTGAAGATTAAAAGCCAACTAAGCGCCTGGCCTGTGTGGCTCAGTGGTTGAGCGTCCACCAATGAACCAGAAGGTCATGGTTCGATTCCCAGTCAGGGCACATGCCCCGCGTTGCAGGCTCAATTCCCAGTAGGGGGGCAGCTGATCAATGATTCTCTCTCATCATTGATGTTTCTATCTCTCTCTCCCTCTCCCTTTCTCTCTTTGAAATCGATAGAAACATATATTTAATTGTTTTTCTAACCTGGAGATTTAAAATCTGCCGGCTGACGCACATGAGGGCAGGGGGAAGCCAAGTGGACCGTGCTGGCCCCAGTGACAGCCACTTGCCGCAGCCCGGATATGAGTGACATGTCCCCACCCAGGCCCTCCCCGGCAGCAGGCATTCAGCCTGGGCTGAGAAGCTGGCCTGCACGGCGGGCTGGCAGGAATGGGCTCCCGGCTGAGTTCTCGACCTGTGGCAGCCAGGAGAGGCCTGGCGTCTGGAGTGGGGCAGGGATGAGGCAGTTCTGGAGTGAGTGACCAGGTTGGAGTCCTACCCGCCTGGCCCACCACGGTCCAGAGAGTGTGGGGGAGCCACATTCTGCAGCATTGGGAAGCCCAGCTCCTGCTGACCTTTGGCCTGGAGGTGTGTCTGGCCACAGGATCACCTACGTGCCACCCCTGCTGCTGGAAGGGGGAGTAGAAGAGGAGGTCATGACCATGGTGCTGGGTGGATCACCACCTCCTCCTGTTCCAGATGCATGCCACCTGGGCATAGGGCAGCAGTGCCTCTGCCCAGAGAGCCGCTTGGAGGGAGAGGTGGCTGTCTGCTGGGGACAGGGGTGACCCTGGGCTGAGCGGGTCCTAAGAGGAAGAAAAGGGTACAGGGATATGCCCTGGTCCCCACTATACCCCCGGCCCTGCATCATGACTGGCTCCTAGGAGATAGCGTAGGAATGGCCCTTCCCCTTTCGCTGACCCTTTCTAACTTCTCTCTATCACCTCTCATGCTTGCAGCAGGCCTTGCGGGCATCTGCTCCACAGAGAAGAGAATGGGGTCTGTCAGTTGGCTGAGCCCGGCAGCTGCACACTAGCTCCTGGGCGGCGGGTCAGGCTCTCCCCGCCAGGGCCCCTGCTCACCTGGGGGTCAGGGCCGGGCTCTTGGCAGCAGATGAATCCTGCGAAAGCCGCAGAGCAAGTGGCAGCCTCGGGCGACTGCCAGGAGGAAGGGGCTCTGCTAGGATGACAGGCTCTGGGTCCGACCGCCTGTCGCAGCCCTGCCTGCAGCCCTCCTAGCCCTGTGCCTGGACACGAGTGTCACTCATCAGTCGCTCCATGCCTCAGTTTCCCCGTCTGAAAAAGGGGCATTAGTGATCCTAGCTGTGAGGAGTAAATTAGAGTCCCTGAGTACTCAGCACGGTGCCCAGGACAGGAGCGGTCCTCCCTGTGAGAGAATCACGGTCATTTCCATCCTTCCCAAGGAGGTTGGTTCCCTGCCCCTGCCCCTGCCCCTAAGGGCCCCAGCCTCTGGCTCACACTACTTGCCCTTCTTGTGGGCACCTGTCCAGGGCTGGGCCTGGTCTCAGTCCCGCTGCTAGGCTCAGCCAGTGACCACTGCGTGGGCGCTATGGTTGCCGGAGGCCCTTCATCTGGGCCCTGTCCCTGGACGTCCTGCTGAGCCTCTTCCTCCTCCCGAGGGCCGGCGGGCTGGCGGGGCTGCTGTGCC
>NW_005353538.1:5437396-5439200 GCF_000412655.1 Myotis brandtii | reverse complement strand
CCTGGGGCTGGCACTGCCTGTCCTGGGCGTGGGGCTGCTGGACGCCTGCGGCCAGGTGTGCGTCCCTCCTCCGGAGGCCTTGCTCTCTGACCTCTTCCGGGACCCAGACCACTGTCGCCAGGCCTTCTCGCCTGTGCTTTCATGATCAGCCTCCGGGGCTGCGTGGGCTGCCTCCTGCCTGCCACTGACTGGGACGCCAGCGCCCTGGCCCCTGCCTGGGCCCCCAGGAAGAGTGCCTCTTTGGCCTGCTCACTCTCATCTTCCTCACTGGCATGGCAGCTACGCTGTTTGTGGCCAGGAGACAGCTCTGGGCCCAGCCGAGCCAGCAGAAGGGCTATCGGTCCCTCCAGGCCACCCACTGCTGCCCGTGTGGCATTCATGACCTTCACACTGTTTTGCATGGACTTTGACGGGCTGTACCGGGTGTGCCCAGGGCTGAGCCAGGCGCCGAGGCCGGGAGACACTGCGATGCAGGAGTCCAGACAGGCAGCCCGTGCAGTGTGCCACCTCCCTGCTCTTCCCTCTGGCCATGAACCAGCCGGGGCAGCAATTCTGCACCCGGGCAGTCTATCTGGCCGGTGTGGGGCCGCGCCACGTGCTTGTCCTGCAGTGTGACTTGTGTCCTCCTCGGCATCACTGAGCTCACCTCTCCGCCCACAGATCCTGCCCTGTGTGCCAGCCTCCCTCTGCCACAGGGAGAGGCAGGTGTTCCTGCCCGCGTGCTGAGGAGATGCCAGAGGGGGTGCCCGTGCTGGCAGCCCATGGCCCGCTTCCCACTGGGCCCCACGGCCGGGTCTCCTCCCCACAGGGGACATGTGGGTGCTGGAGGCAGCGGCCTGCTCCCTCTGCACCTCGCCATCCTCACAGTGCCTTCCTGCTGTCCCAGGTGGCCCCGTCCCTGGCTCCATCGTCCAGCTGGGCCAGTCTGTCACTGCCTGTCAGCCGCAGGCCCGGGTCTGATTGCCGTTTACTTTGCTACATGGGTAGTAATTGACAAGAATGACTTGGCCAAATACTCCGTGTAAAGCACTTCCCACCCACGGGGTCCCATAAGGCTGTGGGGCTGGCTTCCCAGTGTCTATTGCTGCCCAAGTGGTGTGGCTCTCTGCTGCCACCCCATGGCGGTAACGTGCATAGCGGCACAGAGAGGGCTTCCCTCCCACCTCTCCTGTCTTCAGGGCTGTGGCTTAGTCCAAATGGGCTAAGTCTGGACTTACAGGGAGAGAAGGGCGGGGTGCTTCACTAGCCAGCACCGTGCAATGAAATTCAGGACTCAGGCGGGGTCACCCAGGCTCAGGGGTAAGAGCTAGGGTGCTGATCAAGACATACCAAGAGAAGGTCCTTGGGGAGCTGGGCAATCAGCCACCAGGGCTCCCCTCTCCAAGCCCCCATATCCTGTAGGTCCCCCCAGTGTTGTTCTAGTGTGAAACTCCTCCACAGGATTTGAAGGTACGGGGGCAGGTTTCTGAGGGAGAGGGGACACCGCCTGGCCCACAGACCGCCTTTCCGTGGACTCCCCCAGCCGTTTTACCAGGACACGGCTCGTTGCCCCTGTGTCTCCATCACAGGGACACAGGCCTTTAAACATGCCTAGGGGTGACATCCCCACCGACTGGGTCCCCTGAGGTGGCTGGCTATTGGGCTAAACGTGGCCTGGGGTGATTGGTCTGGCCCCCAAACTGCCTAACCCAGAAACTCTGCTCACCCCAACTCCTCTTACCCAAAGCTGGGTGAAGGCGGAGGCTGGGGTTCTGGACTCAGCAGCCTCCCTAGGTTCCCCTCCTCTCCTGCCCCCTCCCCCCCT
>NW_005353538.1:5436866-5437084 GCF_000412655.1 Myotis brandtii | reverse complement strand
CTGCCCTGCCCCACTCCCCTCTGCTCGCTCTAGGGCTGGTTTGAGGAAGGAGCTGCTAACCCCCACCTTTTCCCACTGGCTTCACAGCCTCTCTTTGGGGCTATTTCAGGACCAGAAGCAGCTAGAGTGGCTCCTGGAACCTCTGACTGTCTCAGCCCCCAGGGTGTGTCTGTGCTGGGGGATCTGGCACAGAATCTCAGGAGCCCCAGGCTAAGGAG
>NW_005353538.1:5421434-5436812 GCF_000412655.1 Myotis brandtii | reverse complement strand
TGCGGGAGGCGGGGGGGCGGTAGGGGGGGTTAGCTCCATTTGCAATAATGTCGTATTTATTTAGCAGAGTAAATATTTTATACTGTATGTGAGCAATCAGAGTATAATTAAAGGCTTCTTCCATGTTTTTTAAAAATAAATAAAAATTAGGCTGCTTTCTAAATATTTGCGAGACCACTGTAGCAGGGGACGCAGTGCAGTAGAGCAGAAGAAACCAGAAACCCTTCTAGACAAGCCAATGCCCCTGAGAAGCTGGGGCGGGGTTGGGCAGAAGCTGGTGACAGCTGCTGGGAGGGAGCTGGGGAGGGGGTGGGAGGAGGCCGTGTGGCCGAGGTGCATGGCCGAGGGGAGGAGGGCTCAGGGAGCATCTTTCCTTGGCTGGTCTTCACCTGCGGCCATCGGGAAGGGCTGGGCATGGCTGAGCCCGCGGCCATGGAGAAGAAGGGCCCGGGGAACCAGACTGCTTGCTCTCTCCGGGCAGAGCTTCCTGCTCTCCAGGCTCCTCGGGAATCCATGGCGCCTGCCCTCTGTCAGGTGGGCTCTGACCCACAGCTTACCTGGGCCGCTTCGAGTTGGGCCAGAGTCCCTTGGGTGATGAATTCCTGCTCTTAAATCAGATGCTGGTCTCCTTCCACCCTGAGGTGGGTTTGGGGTGGGGGTGGCCAGATGGCTGGCAGGCACTTTGGACCTTGGGGGTGCATTGAGCTGCCTGGCAGGAAGGGTTCAGGGACCCCTGATGGAGGGTGCACGGGGGACCCCCTCGAAGTGCCTGAGGTCTTCAAGGTCAAGATTGTCTCCTGCCAGAGAGTTAAGAGCCGTGGTCTCTGAAGGTCCTGGGCAGGCAGTCTCCCCTGTCCCCAGCAAAAGAAGCTGCAGGGGTGCCAGAACGTGTAGGAAGCCTTGGTCCAAAGCCTCTGTTCTTTGGCCTGACACCCCCTGCCCCCTCCCCGTGGCTCACTGCGGGTGGGGTGGCTCTCAGATTCGCCTCCAGGGAAACTAGTGCTAGGCAGGCTGGACCGTAAAAACCAAATAATGGGCGTGTTTCCATGATTTTCACAGGAGAATACAACACAATAGCTAGAATGTCCCACTAAAATGTTCTGCTATCACATTTTCTTAAACTCTTGATGTCAACCTCAATTTATCTGCCACCAGACCCTACAGATACACCCCAAACACGGGCCACCGTGAGGCAGCAGACCCCAGGACCAAAGGAGCGGACGGAGTCGGCAGCTGGGCCGGACCCCTGGGCCCACCAGCTCCTCCCCTCGCTGTCTTGCTGTTTACCTGGGAAGCCCCTTGCCAGGGTCCCAACCCCACGGATATTTCATGTCAACCGGGTTTCTCCCTGGCTGGAGAGAAGGCGAGACAGGAGGGGGAGGCCACACACACTGAGCAGGCCCTACATTTCCCCACAGCCCCCGCACTGCCAAGCAAGTTTCCTGAAAGACAGCTGGTTCTCAAGAAATATTTGCTAATGGATCTTTGGAGCATTACAGGTGGCCTCACGGGCCACAGTGCACTTCAGGGAAAAGTGCTTGGAATCGGGAAACCCGTGTCCGCAGGAATGTGGCCAGCTTCCTTCTCTGGCCGTTGAAAGGACAAAGCTGGCCCTCTAAACGCCACCCTCCCCAACAGGCTCTCCTGCTAACTCCCCCTCCCAGTGTGGGGACTGTGCAAAGCGGTGCCTGCGGCTGCTCGCGCAGGCCAGCATCCTAATCCTGGAGTGACAGGCCCAGGGGGTCTGCTCCCTGCAGCCTCTCCAAGGGGGGTGGAGAGAGTAGAGCCTGGAAAGTATGGCCCCAGAGCCCAGCTTTGGTCCTGATGGGTTAGAATGCCCCTGTTCTAAAGCAGGGGACGGGGAAGAAAAGCCCTGATGGGCATTGGCTCCGGGCCCACCATTTATCAGCGGCTCTCGGCCTGCAAGTCTTTCGAGGAGATCATTGCTGCCGACTACCGACAAGACCCTGGGAAACGGCCGAGGAACATGCCCGGGGTGTTTGCCTGTCTCCAGTGCTTGGGGGAGGAGGTTGGTGTGTTGTTGGAGTTGGATCTCCATGGATTCCTGACACTCGTTGACCTCTCTGCATCAAGCATTTTCCGTGAGGTTCATGTGGAAATGGAGACTAAGAAGGAAGAGAGCAGGTGGAGACTGAGAAGGAAGAAAGTCAGTGTGGCCCCAAGAAGAAGTAGGAAAAGTGAGACCTGAGATCTGTGAGGACCAAAGGAGGCACCAGGAATAGATGGCCAGAGACAGCCTGGGAGCCAGCAGGGAACTGTCACAAAAGTCTACCCAGAAGGCCTCGGTGTGAGCCCACGTGATGTAAACCAGGCCCAGCGGCCAACTGGTGGGTCATAGCAGGCGTCCATTCTGATTGGCTAGTGCCCTTGTTGTTCTGGTTACAACCTCCAGGTAGAACAGAATTTACTTACATTGTGTGATGTCAGGGCACCAGGAAGGTCCCCCCCCCGCCCCGCCACACACACACACTTCCACTCCCCAAACAGCCCTCTTCCTAGTTAGATAAGATGGCTGCAGCTGTCCATTACGTCCTATTCCTTTTGCTTAAGACTATGACTTTTAAACTATAGAACTGGAAAGAGGAAGCCTTAAGTGCTAGTCCTTCTTCATAGCTCAGTAGGAAGGAGCCCCACATGCTGAGATCAGGTATAGGTGAGAAGAGAATTTGAGGTCGGGGAGAGGAAATGGAGAAACTGGATGTGCCAGCAAAGGCTACTGAGCTGCTCCGTAGTCTCGCTTGGCTGATTCCAGGCGGACTCCCTCTGCCTCCCTGCACTTGCCTGGGTTGTGTTCAGTGTGGGCCTAGCAGAAAGAGAGGGGCGAACACCAGGAGCACCTTGCCGAAGGAGCCTGCGGCTGGAACGCGTACTGACCACAGGGTAGGCAGGTCCTAGGCTTCACTTTGTCAACAGCTGGCTTCATGGTGTGTCTCTCTGAGACTCAGTTTCTTTGTCCATAAAACCAGTGGCCTGCTATTCTGGAAGCCTGTGTGAAAGGCAAAGAATGGCCAGGAGTGATGTACACATCACACGTGATGAGCATGACCAAGCCACTCTTCCCTCTTCCAGAGACAAGGGGGCTGAGCAGGAGACGTAGTTAGGGGGCTGTCTGCAGGGCTCAAGTGTGACATTGGAAAGAGTGGCCCCTGTGGGAGGCCTCACTTCCTCCCTGTGCCTCCAGGCTGCTGCCTTGCCCTGGGGCTACTCAGAACCCTGCTCGGGCCCAGGGGTCACCTGGGCTTTGAGGCCAGCTTCTACAGGGCTGGGGACAGCCGGGTCTCTGCACTGCCCCTGGGGGAGAAATTTCCTGTGGGAGGAGGTTGAACAAACGTTTTTCCTCATGGCCCAGAGGAGGGACTGAGACGGCAGACTCAGAAGGAGCAGGAGGCACAGGGCAGAACTCCTGCTGTCATTGTGCCACCTCATTTGATTTCCTCTGTATTTAGTTGGTTTTATTTAGAACCCTTACCAGCAAAGGCTTTTAGAGTCTTATTATACACTAGAGGCTCGGTGCATGAAATTCATGCATGGAGGGTGGGGAGGTTCCCTCAGCCCGGCCTGCACTGTTTGGTAATCCGGGACCACTGGCTCTGAATCGCCCACCTGCCTGCCTGCCTGATCGCCCCTAACCTCTTGCCTACCTGCCTGATCACCCCTAACTGCTTGTCTGATTGCCCCTAACCCCTCTGCCTGCCTGCCTAATCACCCCTAACCACTCACCTGCCTGCCTGACCACCCCTAACCACTTACTTGCCTGCTTGATCACCCCTAACCACTCTGCCTGCCTTCCTGATCACCCCTAACTGCTCGCCTGCCTGCCTGATTGCCCCTAACTGCCTCTGCCTCGGCCCCTGCTGCAGTGACTTTATCCGGAATGACATCTGGATGGTCGTTTGGCTATCCGGTCTAATTAGCATATTATGTTTTTATTATTATAGATGATTGCCAGGTAAATAGGGAAGTTTACCTCAAACAGAGGGGTTTATAATATACTAGAGGCCCGGTGCACAGCCTGTATTTCGAGAGGGCACAGGCCAGGCTGAGGGACCCCACCAGTGCATGATCGGGGCCAGGGAAGGATGGGGGAGGTTGGCCAGCTGGGGAGGGACCATGGGAGGGCTCCAGGGCTGTTCGGCCTGTCTCACTCAGTCCTGATCAGCTGGACCCCAGCAGCAAGCTAAACTACCAGTCAGAGCGTCTGCCCTCTGGTGGTCAGTGTACATAATAGAGGCTGGTCGACCAGTCGACTGTCTGCCCCCTGGTGGTCAGTGCACGTCATAGTGAGCGGTTGAGCGGCCTTAGCATATCATTAGCATATTACACTTTGATTGGTTGAATGGCCAACCAGACAACTGGACACTTAGCATATTAGGCTTTTATTATATAGGATTCCACGAATGGCTCAGAGTTGGGGAAGAGAGTTGGACCAGAGAAATAGAGTTGTGCCACCCCTAGTTTTGCAGGCTTCTGGGGCTGTATGGAGGGAAGGGAGTGGAGCCCCAAGATCCCCTATGTTTGGAGCTGCCCAGCGTCTATGCTCACTCGCCCCTCAGACTTCACCCCTGTTCCTCGGCTCTCTGGCCTAGCTGCTTCTGTGCCTTTAGGGGGGCCATAATATCTCAGAGCCTCAGCACCCCACTCTGAAATGGAAATAATAACACCTCTCCCCAGGGTCTGGTGAATGCACTTGGTAAATAACTACATGTGCAATGCTGTGTGTATAAGTTTGGGCTGAGCTTATATGTATGTGACAAGCAATTCTAAACAGAGGTAGAGAAGTTGTTTTCCTTTTATTTTTTTGTCCCATGCAGCCCACCTAGACCAGTTTGGGATGGATGGGGAGCTTGGGAAAGACTTTCTGGTGGAAGGAGCAGCAGATGAGTGACTCTAAGGGGGACCAAGACTAAGCCTGGCAGAGGAATAGGGTGGGTGGGGTGAAGGGCGGGAATTGCCAGTAGCATGTGCCGAGACCCCGAGGGGAAACAACAGGCTATGTTTGGGGAACTTCAAGAAAAACTGAAGCCAAAAGGTTGTGTGTTCAGTTCCCAGTCAGGGCACATACCTAGGTTGTTGGTTCGATCCTCGATCCCCTGTCAGGGCATGTATGGGAGGCAACTGATAGATGTTTCTCTGTCTCTTCACACCCCACCCCCTTACTCTCTAAAAGCAATAAAATCATGTCCTTGAGTGAGAATTAAAAAAAAAAAAAGAAGAAGAAGGAAAAGAAAACTGAGGACACTTGGGTCCAAAGGCTGGGCCCCTGTTCCTGAGGGCACCGCTAACACACAGGTCACCTGGCGCGGTAAAAGGGCCAGCGTGCCAAGTGGGCAGAGAGTGCCCGAGCAGTGACGATGATGGGGGTGGGACATGGGAAAGCAAGTCATTTATTCGTTCAACAAATATTTATTGATGCCTGAGCAAAGCGGGCATGGACTGCGTGTCAGAACCTTTCTGCCCCTCACGCTAAACACAGTTGCCCTTGATCACATTCTACCCCATGTGTGCATCTGTGTATGTTCTTGTGTGTATATGTGGGCATGTGCACATGTGTGTGTGCGTGATGGTAGTAGAGGGTGGGCCAGCCCTATCTGCAGTCCCACCACTGGAGTGACAGGTGAGGCTGCCTCCCGGAGGCTGGGATCAGATCGGGGGTTCGCTACCAGGAGCCGCCTGCATAGGTAGATCCAGAGCTGTGTCAACACCCGTCCAAGGAGGGCTCCGGGGTGTGTGGCCAGGATGCTGGAACTGGCTGGGGAACATAAGGCAAAGGAGCAGGTGGTGGGCCAAGGGGGAGGGTGCCAGGGCAGGTGCTCCCCCAGGGCTGGGCTGCCCAGTGCTCCACTGCCCCGTGTGCAGCGTGGGTGCAGCCTGGGGTGGGTGCTTCGGGGTCCTGTTAGAGTCACACAGGCATTCACACTGGGGAGCTACTGGCTCCTCTACATGATATCCAAGTTACCACATGACTTTGTGGGTCGACGACAGGTGGGCACTGTGTCTGGGAGTCAGACCCCACGCGTGCAAGACGCGGCTAGCATCTAGAAAGGGCTCACAACGTGCTGAAGTTGTAAGCAACACACTTTGTAAGCACCCACTGAGCAGCCCGGACACCACTACCAGGCAGATGTGCTGGGAGAGGAGCGGTGACGGGGATCACGGGGGAAGGTTCCCGGAGGAAGAGGCAGCCAAGAGGGCAAACCTGGGGGAGTGGAGAGATGCTTCCTTCGCCTGCAGGGTGGGCTCCCTCTGAGAGGAGGGGGTGGGGGGATAGAAGGCAGCTCAGGGCCTCCAGGGGTAATTCAAGTTCATGAGTAAATATTTACTTAGCATCTGCCAGGCATGGGAATGTGAGCATAATGTGACTCAACCCCTGCCCTTGCTCGGCCACAGGCAGTGGTGACAGCAGTGTTCTGGGAGGTGAGGCACGCAGAAGGGATTGCCTAATGCGGGGAGACTGGCTCACAAAGAGGCCATGATTCAAGGGCCCTTAAACCAACAGTACGTGCCAGGCTCCAGGCAGACAGTGAGGGGGGTGGGTGGGCTGGCGAGTGCCCAGGTGGAGGACCGGAACGGCCCAGGTGGGAGCCCTGGAGGACACCAGGCACGCTGGGGGAACTTTATCAGGAAACATGGACCGAGTGACCACCCGGTGCCAGGCCTCTTCTGTAATCTGGGGGTGCAGTTGAGGAGTCCACCAAGGCCCTGCCTTCCTTCCACTTGGGAGGAGCAGGGAAGCAGGTGAGAGCTGACAAGCTAGGGACACTGCCGGAGCCTGAGGAGCCTTAAGGAGGAAACAGGGCCCAGTTGGTTGGAGCGTCGTCCCCCTACACCAGTGGTTGGCAAACTGCGGCTCGGAAAACCGCGGCTTGTGAGCCACATGCAGCTCTTTGGCCCCTTGAGTGGGGCTCAGAATACCGGCTCTTCCACAAAATACCGACTTCTGCGCATGGGCCACGAAGTTTCAATTGCACTGTACGTGCGCGCCCGCACGTGGTATTTTGTAGGGCCTACACCAAAGGCTGCCGTCGATTCCAGCCAGGGCACATACCTAGGTTGTGGGTTCTATCCCTGGCTGGGCACACATGGGAGGCAACTGATCGATGTTTCTCTCTCACATCCATGTTTCCCTCCCTCTCTCCCTTCCTCTCTCTAAAAAGAAAAAAAAATCAATAAAAACATATCCTTGGGTGAGGATTTAAAAAAAATTTTTTTTAATAAAAGAAGGAAATAAACAGGGTGATACTATGGAGAGTAGGGCAGAGGACAGAGGCGGCGGCTCTGGCAGGTGCTGAGATGGGCAGGCGAGATGGGGACCTGCACGCCGGACGGTGTGCGAGCAGGGGCTGGGCAGGGGCCAAGCCCGCAGCCGCCCTCCCTGTGGCCGTGCTCCCCAACACTGGCCTGGAGAGGCCTCTGGGAGCAGAACCTGCGGGAGAGGGGGCTGCTCCCTGCCAGTTTGCATTCTGCCTGTGGGCCTCCCGTGGGGAAGCCCTCGGAAATGTTCCCGCCGCCCCCTCTGCGTTCCAAAGGAGGCTCCAGGCACTCAGACCTGGGGGAATACTGGGCATAAGTGGGATGGGTGGCACATCCCAGAGGACAAGGCAGGCATCTTGGTGTGTGTGTGTGTGTGTGTGTGTGAGAGAGAGAGAGAGAGAGAGAGAGAGAGAGCACGTGCCCCTGCCTGCCCTTCAGGAGGAGGGATGCAGTCCATGGAGGACTCCCTCCAGACCAGTGGAGACCTGTTTGATGTTTCCCTAACCCTTCTCTCTCTGGACACAAGGGGGCAGCAGAGCCTTGGTCTTGGCAATCTGCAGAGCCTGCGTGGGAAAGCCTCTTCTCTCAACCTGGCTGGTCTACCTCCTGCTCCTTTGCCTGAGCCTTCCCTCCTGTTCAAGCTGGAATCTGCACGGGGGAGTCAGGAAAAGGAGGGCCACTGCCAGCACAGAGCACCCTGGTTTCCACTGCTCCCACTCAGCCAGGGTCCCTCCCCTCCACAGGGAAGTCAGGCCCAGGAAAGCTAGCCCAGATCTGCCTGCTCCAGGGCCACGCTGGATGACAGACAGGCCGAGGGAGAGGGACCCTGGCTGGCCCCCGGAGGGAATTTCTCTGGGCCTGGCTGCTGTCGTGAAAACCTCCCCAGAGCCCAGGAAGCTGGGGCAAGAGGGCCAAGTGCAATGGAGGGGGCATAGCCAGCCATCAGGTCCACTAGACAGCCAGGAAGGCCGTGCGTGTGTGAGGTCCCCTGTAGTAGTAGGAGTACAAAGGGGAAGTGGATTCCAAAAAGTTCACCATCAAATGGCCACTGGCATTGCCATATAGTCCAGTGAGAGATGTGTAGGATATTGGGGACCACAGAGGAGATGTGTTAACCTAGACTTCGGGATGGGGTAGAGGGAGGTGAGAGAGGGCTTCCTGGAAGTAATGCTAAGGTTGAGTCTTGAGGATAAAAGGGTGTAGCCAGGTAAAGGTAGAGAAGGCTAACAGTATGAGCAAGAGACCCAAGTTAAGAAGCAACATGACAACCCGGCTGCTGTGGCTCGGTGGTTGAACATGGATCTGTGAACCAGAAAGTCACGATTTGATTCATGGTCGGGGCACATGCCCGGGTTTCGGGCTTGATCCCCATTGGGGGATGTGCAGGAGGCAGCCAATCAATGATTCTCTCTCATTATTGATGTGTCTATCTCTCCCTCTTCCTTCCTTTCTGAAATCAATTAAAAAAAAATTTTTTTTAAAAAAGCAACATGGGAGGGAGATCAAAAGTTCCTGCATCTGACAAAGTTCTAACAACACCTTTAATGTTGCAACTTTTAATAGGCACACGCTCCGTGGTCTGGCTCTTGCCTAGCACTGCGGGCAGCTCGAAGAGCTTCCTGGACAGTTTTGCCTATTTGCATAGGAGATTTGGGGAACCGAGTTCTTCCAGACGAGGGTCTCCAGGACTAGGGGAAGCTGGATGCTGGAAGGGAGACTTGGCGGCTGAGAAATAGTTTCTGGTGGGACTTCCCCTTTGGGGACCTTCCTCTTCCCTGGGCCTTCGCAAGTGACTCCCCTTCAAATTGGGGACCGATGGGGAAACTGACAATGGAGGTAGTGATGGTTTCATTCAAGAGGAGTCTAGAGGTTAAGATGGTAAACAAATAACAAATATAATTCTAAAGACAAAAACCATAGGCTAAACATTGATGAACCAGGTCACGTAAAAGTGAGATGCCTGCTTGAGTCAGACAGAGCGGGAGAAATGTTTGCAATGGATAAAACCAACAGAAGAGGAAACTCCAAAGTTAGCAAATATTCTGTGGCCGAGATGATGTAACGCGTCACCACTTTCACGTCTTCTCTCTGGCACACAGCTAAACACTGCTCAGCCCCTTGCCTGGGGCATGTAACTGGAAAATAAGCATTTATTTTGTAAAGCCCCTGACACTTGGGGTTTGGTACATCACCTAGCCTTCCTCATTAATGCCCACGCTTAGATGTTCCAAACCAACCCGAGACAGGCAAAACTTCAAAAGGGTACATCACTTATTTTGATCAGACTGGCAAAAAATTGCAAGAATTGTGGAAAGGGTTGGAAACGTGTATGTGTGTGTGGTGATATAGGAACTCCCATAAGGAGTATCCATAGGGGAGTTTTTGTATCTGGTTTAAGAAATCTTTTTCTATACCCAAGCTCACAAGTGCCACTTGTGGGATGTAGACTGATGCAGCCTTGCTGGGGTCCTCACTAAAATTAAACACACGGGTAGCTTATGACTCAGCAATTCTACTCCTGGGAATATACCCCGTAGAACTTCTCACACAGGTCTACACAGAGGAGACATGGATAGCTACAGAAACATTGTGTTGGGGAGTTAGAGGCAACCTGGGTGTCCTTCCCGGGGGAGTAGATAAGTAAATGAGGGGGACACATGCCCGCCATGGAGAAGTGCAGTGGCAAGTAGTGGGCCACACATACTCATAGCAGCGTGAATGGGCCTTGAAAGCAAAGTGAAAATGACGTAAATAAAAACATATGCATGCAAACCCACACTACGTATTTTACAAATCTATACATAAAGAGTCGACACTCAGCAGCTTAGGTGGGGAGAAAGAGAGTGGAAACGGAGGGAGAAGAGAAAAGGGGGTTGAATGAATGCTCCGCTCCCCCAGGCAGACAGGGCCTATGCTTTCCGCATCTCCGTCTGAGTCCTGGGCGGCTGCTACAGCTACCCTCAACTTTTTCCCATTCCAGACGCGGTCTCGTTTCATTGCCTGGCCTCATGCTTTCTCAACAACTACACGAAACAATAAAAGAGGAACAGAATTAAAAGATCCAATCTTGGTCCAAACAGCTTTTGCTCAGAACATAACACTATATGCTTTTTAGATATATAATAAGCAGATGTAGAAAAGAGTGAAATGCAACATCCTTATATTTGTACAGGATGATGAGTCACAAATATCCTAAATATATATAAGATAGCACCACAATGACTAGTAGGAAGCAAGAGAAACACCAGTGGACCCTGGACCAGGTCCTGAGTGTAAGTAAGCATGTGACAAAGGACCCTCCCACCCAGCAGGGAAGGAAACCAAGCAAAGCATCCAAACAGCACAGGAGCCACCTCAGCTCTCAGCCTTGCCCCGTGGGTGTGCGGAGGCTCCACGCTGATGCTCATTCCCACTGGGTTTTGCTGCTACATCTGCTGGGCACACGCTGATCTCCCGCAGGCTGGCCGCCTGCCACCCCAAAGCCCCGTCCCTGGCTCGCCAGAGGCCCTGATGCCATGTCCCTGCAGTTCGAAAACCTGTGATGGGGTGGGGTTGTGGCTGCTCACCTCTTGGCGGGAGTATGGAACTGGCCTTATTTTCCAAGTAGCCCTTAGCCATCCCACCCCCACTATCTCTTTCCTCCCATCACTCTTCTTTAGCCAAGCAGTTCTCCACCTTATGCCCTTCCCCTCCTCAGTATCCTCCCCTCCTTAGGCCTGGGCAGTGGATTCGGTGGCCAGTTTAAAACTTGGAGACGCCTGCGTGTAAATAACCAGGTAACTAGAGTTTCTGGCTGAAGCAGTACCTGTGTGGCCACGGGTTCAACCCAGCGTTCTGTGAGGCTGTGCACTGCTGGAGGGAGCCACGTGGAGCACAGCTGTGTGCACACAGCGCCCTCTCCTGGTGGCCCAGCCTTCTTCCTTCTCCACAGCCAGCAGGACCCCTAACAAAAGGAGGAAGCCAAGGGGTTGTGGACTCCCAGAAAGGGCTCCCCTCTCCCTGCAATCAGGCTCAGCTGAGTCCCCTGGACGCGCCATCGGCATTCATTAAAATCTAGAGCAGGCCCTGTGGCATCACGTGGCTTGGTGTTTTTGTTTATTTTTTATTAATTACTGAGCACAGGGAACCCGTTGCTGGGTCCTCAGGCTCCAGGGGCTGCTTCGTTTGGCTTGGCCTTGGGTTCTGACCTGGGCTCACAGCTGCCTCAGGCCTGGTGTGAGCCCAGAACTGGGGAGAGGCCCAGTGGGGAGCTGCTGTGCTGCGTGAGCCCGGCCCCACGCCGCAGGGAGAGATGGCCCAGCGGCTCCACCGCCAGGTGCGCCTGGGCGCCCTTCTCCCCGTGATGGCTGGGGTGCACCTGGGCGCCCTTCTCCCCGTGATGGCTGGGGTGTAGCTGGGCACCCTTCTCCCCGTGATGGCTGGGGTGTGCCTGGGCGCCCTTCTCCCCGTGATGGCTGGGGTGCACCTGGGCGCCCTTCCTCCGTGTGATGGCTGGGGTGTAGCTGGGCGCCCTTCCTCCGTGTGATGGCTGGGGTGCACCTGGGCAACCTTCTCCCCGTGATGGCTGGGGTGCACCTGGGCGTCCTTCCTCCCGTGTTGGCTGGGGTGCACCTGGGTGCACACTTCCTCCCCATGATGGCTGGGGTGCACCTGGGCACCCTTCTCCCCGTGTGATGGCTGGGGTGCACCTGGGCGCCCTTCTCCCTGTGATGGCTGGGGTGCACCTGGGCGCCCTTCCTCCCCGTGTTGGCTGGGGTCCACCTGGGCGCCCTTCTCCCCGTGATGGCTGGGGTGCACCTGGGCGTCCTTCCTCCCCGTGTTGGCTGGGGTCCACCTGGGCGCACACTTCCTTCTCGGAGGTAAGCAGAAGCCGTGGAGAGTCAGAGGAGCCTCTGCCTGCTGGGGTCTGCGTCATGTCCGAGTGTCCCAGGAGCCTCCCGGGCCCCTGACCTAAGCAGGCCTGGTTGCCCAGCGCACAGAAAGCCTCTCCCAGGACCGGAAGAGGAGCTCGGAGGAGGGAAACTTGAGTGGCAGTTTCTATCGGGCTCCCCGCCATCCTTGCCACCTTTCTGTTGAGCTACTCGGTTATCCTTTAACCCCGTCGGATAAAGGTGAGTAGAAGCTCGGTGCGGGGCCTGCTCACAGAGGACACGTGGGAAGACCTCTGTGACCAAGTGCCTACCTGATGTCACATCTGTGTTTGATGCAAAGGGGACTGCATCTGCACAGGCAGGAGCTTGTTGTGAATGTGAGGCAGCTCATATGTGAAGGCGCGAGCATAAGACATTCACAAAGTGTGTGGAGAGTAATGTAAAGTGAACACCGGGTGACCACCCCCAAGCTGAGACGCAGAACCCAGAAGATCCTAGCAGCACCGTTCTCGGGGGAGCACCCCCCTAACCCCCCCAGAAGCAGCCACTGTCCTGATGTCTAAGCAATCCTTTCATTGTTTTGCTTGACAGTTTACTCTTCACTTATGCTTCACTAAATAATATTGTGTACTTTTGCCTGTTTTGAACTTTACATGATGGAATAAAAATGTAGGTCTTCTTTATGACTTGCTGCTTTCACTCCACATCATTTGGAGAATCAGGTATTTTAATATCTATAGTGATAATTGGCTCATTTCCATCGCTGTATACGTCAATTTATTTATTTCTTCTACTGGACGTTTAGATTGCTTCTAGGTGGGGGCTACTGCAATCAGTAATGGTAAGAACATTCATGTGTGGGTGCCGATTCGGTCCAGGTATGCCCTGGGCACAGGGTGTGCACAGACTCCACACCACAGTCAAGGCCGTTTTCCTGAATGGTGCACCGATCCACACGCCCACCAGACGAGAAGAGCTGTGATCCAGGCGCGTGGTGCTGCTCAGATGTTATTTTTGTCCGTTTCATGGTTGTGAAGCAATTTGCATTTCACTAATGAGATTAAACATATTCCCGTAGGTTTGTTTGTCATTTGGATTTCCTTTCCGATAAAGGGTCTGTTCAGGTTTTCAGTGTTGTTCTTTATTTTCACTGTGATTCACAGAACTTCTGTATAGAGTCTGGATCCTTGTCCATGGTCAGTTTTATGTGTTTTAGTATCTTTTCCCACGCTGGCTTATCTCTTGGCAATCTGAATGTGTCCTTGGTTGAACAGGCATTAACTGTAATATACTCAAATTTACAAAGCATGTATTTACACGATTGGTTTTTGTATCTGGTTTAAGAAATCTTTTTCTATACCCAAGCTCACAAAGATAGTCCTCTATATTACCCTCTAAATCCTAAGAGTTTTGCCCTTCATATGTAGTTTTTAAATCTTCCGGAATTGATTTTTGTGTATAGTGTGGAGAGAGGTTCTAACTCTATTTTCTCCCCTATGGATACTCAGTTATTGCAGCGCTGCTCTTTGGAAGGTATTTTTCCCCGCTGAGCTGGAATATCACCTCCGTCAGATATCAGATGCTCATAAAGGTTTGGGTGTGTTTATGGGCTCTCTACCGTTCCATTAGTCTATTTGTCAGTCCTTGGGCCAATACCACACAGTCTTAATTACTTTAGCTTTATAATAAGTGTTATTTCTGATAGAGCGAGTCCTCCTACCTTATTTTTCTTCTTCAAGAGTAGCTACTCTTGGCCCTTGGCACTGACATATAAATTTTAGAGTCAGCTTGTCAAGTTCCAACAAAAACCTATTGGGATTTTAATTGGGACTTTACTGAGTCTATAAATCAATTTGGAGAGATATGACATCTTTACAATGTTGAGTACTCTAATCCATGAAGTGGTATATTTCTCCATTTATTTAGGTCTTCTTTAATGTCTTTCAATAAAATTTTACAATTTTCTCCATCAATGTCTTGTACATATTTTGTTGGATTTATTCGTAGATACTTCACATTTTCTAATGCCATTCTGAGTGAAGTCTGTTTTAAATTTTATTTTACAACTGTTGCCTGTTAGAAATGAATTTGATTTTTATGCTGATTTTATATCCACAAACTTTGCTAAACTAATATTAATTCTAGTAATTTATTTATAGATTACTTTTTATTTCCCATACATACCATCATTGTTATCTGCTTATCATAATAGTTTTATCTTTTTTTCTTTCCAATCCTTATATTTTTTATTTTCCTTATCTACTGTGCTGTGCCAGACTATAATAGAATATTGAATAAAACTGGTAACCATTAGCATTCTTGTCTCTGTCCTCAAGTCTAAGGGAAAGCTTTACAATGAGTCATTGTAAGGTATGATGTTTGTTCAAGTTTTTGTAGATAATCCTTATCACATTAAGGAAGTTCCATCCTATTCTCAGTTTACTAAGAGCTGTTTTTATTATGAATGGATGTTGAACTTGAGTTTTTTCCTCTACATATCTATTGATTGGATCAGAAGGTATTTCTTTTTTAATATGTAAATGTGATGACATATTAATTGATGATTATTAAATGTTAAGTCTTCTTGTATTCCTGGGATAAATCCATTCTGGTCATAGTGTAGTTACTAAAAGAATAGGCTTTTGAGTTAGACTGCTTGAGTCAGATCTATGAAACCTGGCTGTCCCACCATCTAGCAGGGTAACCTGGGCAAGTTACTAAACCTCTCTGTGCCTCAGCCTCCTGGTATGTTGAAACAGGGATGGCAATAGGACCGAACCCACAGAACTGCTGTCAGCTTTAGGAATATGTCCGAAATGCTTAAACCAGTGCCTAGAACAGAGTAGACCCCATGTGCATGTTTGCTAGTTTGTTGACTAGACAATAATTTATTTAGGAAGTTAGTACTTGTGTTCATGAGTGATTTCAACTTACAGTTTTTCTTTCTCATAAATAAACTTGAAATTAGGGTTTCGCTAAACTTCTAAAATTAGTTGAAAGGTGTTTTCTCTTTTTCTATTCTCTGAAAGATTTTGTGTAAGATTAGAATTATTGGTTCCTTGACTATATGGCAGAACTCATTTGTGAAGCTATTGTTAAGAAACTGAACCGGGCCAATTACTCAGCAGTTGCTAGCCGAGGAAACTATGCCTAAACGTCCAGAACTTCGTCATCACATGCGCAGTTAGAAACATGCCTATGCAGACATCACCTGTCAGAAACGGCGGAAAACCTC
>NW_005353538.1:5380782-5421375 GCF_000412655.1 Myotis brandtii | reverse complement strand
TGAGGGTGTAATGAGAAAAGTTTATGCAGAGGTCAGTGTAGACTCCTGCAGGCCGCTGTGGGCAGCCACGGCTGGTTTGAGCCAGATTAGCCCCCCGGTTCTGCAAATCCTCCTGGCTTCTCCCTGAAAAAACAAAACAAAACAAAAACAGGTCTGGCTTTCGTCAATGTCAGGGAGGGCATCTGTCAGGGAGGAAAGTTTAAGTCTCAGCCCTTCTGTTAAACTCTGAGCAAATTGCAGGTTGTGGTTAGGGTGGCCTAAAGGAGTTTACAGGTTAATCTAAACCGGCGGTTCTCAACCTGTGGGTCGCGACCCCTATGGGGGTCGAACGACCCTTTCACAGGGGTCGCCTAAGACCATCGGAAAACACATATATAAATACATATTGTTTTTGTAATTAATCACTATGTTTTAATTATGTTCAATTTGTAACAATGAAATTGGGGGTCACCACAACATGAGGAACTGTATTAAAGGGTCGCGGCATTAGGAAGGTTGAGAACCACTGATCTAAACAAAGTTATGAATTCTA
Source organism: Myotis brandtii (assembly GCF_000412655.1). Lineage (NCBI taxonomy): Eukaryota > Metazoa > Chordata > Mammalia > Chiroptera > Vespertilionidae > Myotis > Myotis brandtii. Next base: position 5,420,843 of record NW_005353538.1, on the reverse strand, counting down.
AATAAAAGCTATTCTATGCTAGGCTGCCTGCATATGTATATATAATAGGTTATACCATCTGCCCTGAAGGTTTTATGTAGGAACAATTTTCAGTTTAAATTCTTTGATGGTCTCTTCGGGTTTTGTAAGTGTTATATATTTACTTAGGACCTTGTAAGTCTAAAATTTCAATACATTGGCATAAGGTAATTCATAATATCTTATTATCTTGTAACTGTCTGCAGCATCTGTCATGAGGTTCCCTTTTCAAGTCCTAAGGTTGGGTATACGTGCCTTCTCTCTTCTTCAGTGATCATTCTAAACAAAAACTTGTGAATTTTATTAGTCTTTTCGGGGAGCCAACTTTTGGGCCTTGCTGATCTTCCCTATTGTATCTTAGCTTTTTATTTCATTAATTTCTGTTCTGTATTATTTTTTCTTTCTACATATGTCTTTTTGCTGTTCTTTCATAACTTCATAAGCTCAAAGACTTTCAATCTTTCTTTTTTAGTAGTATACACATTTGAGAAATAGAGTTCCCTTTAAATACTGCCTTCGCTTCACATTTTGATATGTAGTATTTTTTATTATCACTCAGTTCAAAAAGGTTTATAATTTTCAATATGATTTCTTCTTTGACCCATGGGTTATTTATGAGTACTTTCCTTAAGTTCCAAACAAATAAGGTTGTTCTAGTTATCTTTTAATTTTTACTTTTAACTTAAATGCATTGGTCAGAGGATATACTCTATATAACTTTATTCCTTTGAAATATGTTGAGGCCTGCTTTATGAGCAGTATAGTAATTATTAATGGCCTCTATATTTTTGAAATGAATGTGTAGGTGTTGGATGCAATATTTTATGTATGTCCATTAAGTAAGTTGATTAAAGCTGCTGTTCAAAGCACAAGGAAAATAGTCAATCTAGAATAATAAAAGCATAATATGCTGATTAGACTGGACGTCTTTCCAGACGTCCTTCCGGACGACCTTCTGGACGAAGCCAGGGCTGTGAGGGAAGCCCAGGTCCCGGGTGCCTGCCAATGGCCGGAGGGAAGCCTGGGTCCCGGGTGCCATAGGGAAGCTGGTGCTGGCAACCGGGGGAAGGAAGGCTTACTCTTGCACGAATTTCGTGCATTGGGCCTCTAGTACCATATTATCATAATAACTATGCATGGTGACAGGTGGTTACTAGACTTATTGTGGTGATCACATCATAAGGAATATAAATGTTGTACACTTGAACTAATATAATATTGTATGCTAACTATACTTTATTTTAAACAATCCTGCTGTTACATATATTTACTGATGTTTTTGTCTGTTTTAATAAATGACCTTCTTAATTTATACTTTGTATTTGCTCTGACAGGTCTTTGTTTCTTTTTCTCTCAGTTTTTGTCTTCTTCTGAATTGATATGTTTTTGGTCACTCCGTTTCCTCTCCTCTACTAATTCCAAAGTTAATGCAATTTGATGATATTATTTTTGTGATGCCTAAATTGCTGGTAGGTATTTTACTTTGGATCCCATGAAGCACTAAATGAGTGAATGAGACAGTGAGACAGAAAGAAAAAAAGCCAGTGCAGGCTACATTGATGAACCAGTTACTGCTATGGGCAGCTGGGACCTCTGGGAGAGCATGGAGAACATGTTTCAGCATTCCCATCCCACAAGCAAGGAAGCTGGTACATTTATTCAGAACTGAGCTTTCATTAGCTGCATTAACTCCCTATCCTTACTGACCTGCCCTACATGGAGGCTGAATATACTCCTGCAACCAGAGAAATCCCTCAGGCGGAGTCTCAGGTGCTTGCTGTAGGAAAACATTGACATATAGCCATGGTAAGTGCCGATGGAATGTGGGCAGGCACCATCATCTGCTTAGAATGACATCATCCATAGCTAACTTATCAAAGTCTAAAGACAATCAACACTTTACCCTTCCTGGGCACTACACAGGTCTAGAACACTTCGACTCCAGTAGTCACCCTCCCCTGAAATTCTTAGGCTATTGTTACTGTGTATTTTAATTCTATCTGGCTTATTTTTAACCACATATGGCATTATTTTTCAAATGTCTATTAGAATTACCCACATATTAGCCTGCTTACTTGTTCTTCATTCTTTCTTGCATCTCAGACCTTCTATTTGGGTCACATTCCTTTTGTCTGAAATATGTTATTGGTATACTAGAGGCCCGGTGCATGAAATTTGTGCACGGGAGGGGGAGTGGTATCCCTCAGCCCAACCCTCACCCTCTCCAATCTGGGACATCCCTCTCACAATCCAGGACAGCTGGCTCCCAACCGCTCACCTGCCTGCCTGCCTGATTACCCCTAACTGCTTTTGCCTGCCAGCCTGATCACCGCTCACCTGCCTGCCTGCCTGATTACCCCTAACTGCTTTTGCCTGCCAGCCTGATCACCCTGTAACCACTCCCCTGCCAGCCTGATCGATGCCTAACTGCTCCCCTGCTGGCCCAATTGCCCCTAACTGCCCTCCCTTGCCAGCCTGGTCACCCCTAACTGCTCTCCCCAGCCAGCTTGGTTGCCCCTAACTGTCCTTCCCTGCAGGCCTGGTTGCCCCCAACTGCCCTCCCCTGCTGGCCTGATTGCCCCTAACTGCCCTCCCCTGCAGGCCTGGTCACCCCCAACTGCCCTCCCCTACTGGCCCAGTTGCCCCTAACTGCACTCCCCTGCCAGCCTGGTCTCCCCCAACTGCCCTCCCTTGCATGCCTGGTCCCCCCAAATGCCCTCCCCTGCAGGCCTGGTCACCCCCAACTGCCCTCCCCTACTGGCCCAGTTGCCCCTAACTGCACTCCCCTGCCAGCCTGGTCTCCCCCAACTGCCCTCCCTTGCATGCCTGGTCCCCCCAAATGCCCTCCCCTGCAGGCCTGGTCACCCCCAACTGCCCTCCCCTACTGGCCCAGTTGCCCCTAACTGCACTCCCCTGCCAGCCTGGTCTCCCCCAACTGCCCTCCCTTGCATGCCTGGTCCCCCCAAATGCCCTCCCCTGCAGGCCTGGTCACCCCCAACTGCCTTCCCTGCAGGCGTTATCGCTCACAGCTGCCCTCCCCTGCCAGTCATCTTGTGGTGGCCATCTTGTGTCCACATGGGTGCAGCCATCTTTGACCACACGGGGGTGGGGGGGGCCATCTTGTGTATTGGAGTGATGGCCAATTTGCATATTATCTCTCTATTATATAGGATTGGAGAATTGCAAACATTCGCCTTTATGGTCTGACATGTCTTTATTTTGTCCTAAATCTTGAAAGACTTTTTCTGGTTATATAATTCTAAGTTAACAGGTATTTTGTTTTAACCTATTGACAACATTATTTTCCTGCCCTCCCCAGCCCCCATCCAACAAAAAGTTCAGCTCTCAGAGTGTACTTGCCACTCTTTAAAGGTAATTGGTATGGCCCTGGCTGGTTTGGCTCAGTGGATAAAGTGTTGGCCTGTGGACTAAAGGGCCCTGGGGTTTGATTCTGGTCAAAGGCACATGCCTAGGTTGTGGGCTCAATCCCCAGTAGCGGGTGTGTAGGAGACAGCCGATCAATGATTCTTTCTCATCATTGATGCTTCTATCTCTCCCTCTCCCTTCCTCTCTGAAATTAATTAAAAAAATAAAAGAGGCCTAATCGGTTTGGCTCAATGGATAGAGCATTGGTCTGTGGACTCAAGGGTCCCAGGTTCGATTCCGGTCACGGGCATGTACCTTGGTTGTGGGCACATACCCAGTAGGGAGTGTGCAGGAGGCAGCTGATCAATGTTTCTCTCTTATTGATGTTTCTAACTCTCTATCCCCCTCCCTTCCTCTCTGTAAAAAAAACAATAAAATATATTTAAAGATAAATACATACATACATACATACATAAAGAAAGAAAGAAAGAAAAGAAAAATATTGCTATGAAAAATGACAAATTTTAATGCCTATGTTTCATTTAGGATTTTTATGGTTTGGATTCTAACATTTAAATCTTTAATCTCTTTTGAGTTTATTCTTGTGCATGGTGTAAAAAGGTGGTCTATTTTCATTTTTTTGGATATATCTGTCCAATATTCCCAACACCATTTATTGAATAGACTAGCTTCACCCCATTGTATGTTTTTGCCTCCTTTGCCAAATATTAATCAACTATAAAGGGGTGGGTTTCTTTCTAAGTTCTCTATTCTGCTCCATTGACCTATATGCCTATTTTTATGCCAGTACCATGCCATTTTGATTACTATGGCTTCATAGTATAGTGTGATATCAGACAGCATAATTCCTTCAACTTTGTTCTTCTTTATCAAGATTAGTGTTGCTATTCTGGGTCTTTTGTGGTTCCATATATATTTTTGGAATGTTTGTTCTAGTTCTGTGAAATACTATCTTGATAGGGATTGCATTGAATCTATAAATTGCTTTGGCTAGCATGGACATTTTTATGATGTTAATTATTCCTATCCATGAACACTACATATGCTTCCTATGCTTTCACTTATTTGTATCTTCTTCAATGCCTTATAATTTTCTAAGTATAGGTCTTTTACATCTTTGGTTAAATTTATTCCTAGATATTTTATTGTTTTTAAAGCAATTGTGAATGGAATTGTTTTCTTAGTTTCCCTTTTTGATAGCTCATTATTGATATATAAAAATGCAACTGATTTCTGGATATTTATTTTGTATTCTGCAACTTGACTGAACTCATTAATTAGTCCTAGTAGTTTTGTGTGTGAAATCTTTAGGGTTCACTACTACATAATCATGTTGTCTTCAAATAATGACAGTTTTACTTCTTCTTTTCCAATTTGGATGCCTTTTATTTCTTCTTCTTGCCTGATTGCTATGGCCAGAATTTCCAGTACTATGTTGAATAAGAGTGGTGTCTATTCAGGTGTTTTGCCCTTTTTTTAAATTGGATTGTTTGTTTTTTTGGTATTGATTTTTGTGAGTTTCTTTTAAATTGTAGATATTAACTCCTTCTCAGGAGTTATCATAAATGGGTTCTGGATTTTGTCAAATGCTTTTTCTGCATCTATTGATATGATCATATGGTGTATTATTTTTTTTACATTTAAAAAATATGTTTTTATTGATTTCAGAGAGAAAGGAGATGGAGAGAGATAGAAACATCAATGATGAGAGAGAATCATTGATCAGCTGCCTCCTGCACACCCTTTCCTGGGGATCAAGTCCACAACCCAGGCATGTGCCCTGACTGGGAATCAAACTGTGACGTCCCGGTTCATGGGTTGACACTCAACCAGTAAGCCACACCTGCCAGGCTAAGGTTTCATTTTTTAAATTGATTTTAGCCAGAGAGGGAGATGGGGAGAGAAAGAGAGAAAAACATTGATGTGAGAGAGAAACATCGATTATTTACTTCTTGTACATGCCCCAACTGGGGCTAGAACCCGGCAATCTGAGTATGGGCCAATCTGACTGGGAATCGAACCAGTGACCCTTCACTGCATGGGATGACTCTCAACCAACTGAGCCACATCAGCCAGGGCTCAAGGTATCTTTTAATTTCTTCATTGATCTCATTGTTAACCCATTCATTGTTTAGTAACATGTTATTTAGCCTCCATGTCTTTGTGGGTTTTTCAGGATTTTCCCCCCACAGTAATTGATTTCTAGTTTCATATCATTATGGTCAGAGAAAATTCTTGATATGATCTCAATCTTCTTAAATTTATTGAGGCTTGTTGTATGTTATAACATGTGATCTATCCTAAAAAATGTTCCATGTACACATGAAAAGAATGTATATTCTGATGCTTTGGGGTGAAATACTCTGAAGATATCAATTAAATTCATCTGATCTAGTGTGTCATTTGAGGCTGCCATTTCCTTATTGATTTTCTGTCTGGAAGATCTATCTATTGATGCCAATGGGGTGTTAAAATCTTCTACTATGACTATTGTATTACTTTGGATCTCTACCTTTATTTCCATCAAGATATACTTTACATTTTTAGGTACTCCTATGTTGGCTGCGAAATGTTTACAAGGATTATATCTTCTTGTTGAATTGCCACCTTTATCATTATGTAGTGTCCTTTTTTAAAAAACATATTTTTATTGACTTTTTTCAGAGAGAGAGGAAGGGGAAGGGAAATAGAAACTTCGATGAGAGAGAACATCAATTGGCTGCCTCTTGCATGCCTTTCACTGGGGATAGAGCCCACAACCCAAGTGTGTTCCCTTACCGGGAATTGAACTGGTGACCTGTTGGTAGGTCAATGCTCAACCACCAACCCACACTGGCTGGGCTGTTGTGTCTTCTTTGCCTTTGTTTTAAAATCTATTTTGTCAGATATAAGTATTGGTACCCCAGCTTTTTTTAAATTTCTATTTGCATGAAATATCTTTTTCCATCCCTTTACTTTTAGTCTGTGTGTATCTTTTTGTTCTGGAGTGAGTCTCTTGTAGACAGCATATATATGGGTCTTGTGTTCTTATCCACTTAGCTACCATATGTCTTTTGATTGAAACATTTAAGCATTTACATTTATTTTTTTTAAGCATTTACATTTAAAGTGATTGATAGGTACATATTTATTGCCATTTTATTCTTTAACAATATTCCTCTGTTTTTATTTTTGTAGTACTGGTTTGGTAGAAACAATTCCTTTAGCTTTTTCCCAGCTGTCTGGGAAGCTCTTTATTTTTCACTCAATTTTAAGTGATGGCCTTGCTGGGTAAAGTAGTCTTAGTTGTAGGTCTTTGCTTTTCCTCACTTTGAATATTTCATGCCAATCTCTTCTGGCCTGAAATGTTTCTGTTGAGAAATAAGCTGACAGTCTTATGGAAGCTCCCCTGTAGGTAACTAACTGTCTTTCTCTTTAAGCTTTTAAGATTCTTTCTTTGTCTTTAACCTTTGCCATTTTAATTATGATGAGGGCCTCATGGGTTCCTCTTGTTTGGGACTCTCTGCACTTCCTGAGCTTGTTGTCATTTTCCTTCACCACGTTAGAGAAGTTTTTGGTCATTATTTCTTCAAATAGGTTCTTGATCCTTTGCTCTCTCTCTTCTCCTTCTAGGACTCCTATGATGCAGATGTTGTTATGCTTGATGTTGTCCCAAAGGTCCCTTAGACTATCCTAATTTTTAAAAAATTATTTTCTCTTTATGCTGCTCTGATTGGTGTGTTTTTTCTACCTTGTCTTCCAAATCACTGATTCAGTGCTCTGCTTCACCCAACCTACTGTTTATTCCTTTCAGTGTATTCTTCATTTCAGTATTGTATTCTTCATTTCTGGCTGGTCCTTTTTTTGGTGGTTTCTCGGCCATTTTTTATGCTGTTGGGCATCCTTATAGCCATTACTTCGAACTCTATATCTGATAAATTGCTCACCTCCATTTTATTTAGCTCTTTTCCTGGAGATTTCTCCTATTCTTTCATTTGGGGCCTGTTTCTTTGTCTCCCCATTTCAGCTGACTCTTTGTGTTTGTGTCTATATATTAGGTAGATCTGCTCTGACTCCCCGTCTTCATGGGGTGGCCTTATGTAGTAGGTGTCCTGTGAGGTCCAGTGGTGCTGTCTCCTTGATCACCTGAGCTGGGTGCTCCGGGAATGTCCCTTGTGTGTGCTATGTGGACCTTCCTGTTGTAATTTAGTCTTGATTCCTATTGGGCCATTCATGTGTAGGATTGACCCTATGGCTGGCTGACTGGGAGACTCAACCTGGACCATAGCAGCTGACCACATGAAGCAGAATTCACCTCACTAGGGCTTGCTGCCTGCCAAGATACCCCTTTGGATATGCTGCTCTGATGTTGTCTGAAGGTGGCCACTGGGTGTGTTGATTCTGAGCCTCTTGTGAGAGACTCTGGTGCAGGCCAATATAAGATGCTGCCTGTGACTGGCTCTCAGCAACCTGTTGGAGCCACAAGCAAGCCACAATTTGTGGCTACCTCTGCTGGGTGTGCACAGGAAGGACCAAGCTGCACACCAAGGCTGGCTTTTAGCAGCACCAGGTTCAGGGGCAGGTCAGCAAAAGTCCTAAGGCACCCCAAGTTCTGTCTCTGCCTACCTCCACCTGCTAGCTGCCTGTCAGGCTCAGTCACTGAGAGAACCTCTGGCTGTACTCCTCAGCAGGCTGTAAGCTCCACAATGTGGACTGAGAGGGACTCCAGAGGGTGGGGCTATTGCTTTCCCCCAGGGCGATGCCACACAGAGGGGAGTGCTCCACTCGAGAAAGATGGCATTGTGGTGTGGGAGAATGACCCAGCACGGGGATCCTGGCAGCTAGCCCTTCAGCTCCTCCCCAGAGCCTCAAACCCCAGTCTCTGCTCATGTGATTCTAGTCTGCTTCACCCCCCTCTGCTGGAGCCCTGGGTGAGTGGCAGTCAGTCTCCATGTAACTTCTTCTGTAATCCTTGGTTACAAGACTTCTCTCCAGCTAGTCTTCAGTTGGTTGCTCAGGATGATTATTTTATAATTTAGTTGTAATTCCAGTTTGGTCCTGGGATGAGGTGAGTGTAGTTTCCACCTATTCTACCACCATAGCACATCCCTCCTTCAGCTCCTCCCCAGAGCCTCAAACCCCAGTCTCTCCTCATGCGATTCTAGTCTGCTTCACCTCCCTCTGCTGGAGCCCTGGGTGAGTGGCAGTCAGGCTCCATGTAACTTCTTCTGTAATCCTTGGTTAAAGACTTCTCTCCAGCTAGTCTTCAGTTGGTTGTTCAGGATGATTATGCTATAGTTTAGTTGTAATTCCAGTTTGGTCCTGGGACGAGGTGAGTGTAGCTTCTACCTAGTCTACCACCATATCACATCCCCCCTCATTCAGGATTTTTAAATTGCTCCTTCACCTTTCCTTTTTCCAGACCTCATCTGAGACTCCTTCTTTAGTCCACATTCTTCAGCCCTGAACACATTTCCTATCCTCGTCCTTCTCCTCTTTTCTTTAACATGTTTAAATTTGAACCATTCTTTGTGACTCTCTTTCCTGGGATAATCACTGTAAGAAGAGAAGAATGATGTATTGTGGGGAGATGACCCACCTCGCTGGACTTAGTAGTTCTTCTGTGAGTTAAATCATTTCCCCGATGAGCTCAGTTGATCTCTCCTGTCTATAATCACTCCAAGCCGAACTTTGCCCCTTGGCCAATATTGCATGCAGCTCATGGCTCTGCCCCTGCCACTCCCCCCTTTGCGAGGATCCCTTCCCCAGGAATTTCATCACTTCCTAGAACAGCCAAACTTTTTTGGTATATTTCTCTCAGTTAGTGTTTAACCAAACACCTATCTCTAAGGGGTGGGCTGAACTGACAGAGGAAATGTTAAAAACATGAGACTCAGGAGGACAATTTCTGCAGGGACTCCCTGGCTTCTGGAGGAGAGGGAGGTAGGGCAGTGGACAGGTGGCATAGGAGAGAGACACAATGGAATCTGGCTTCACCTCCAAGGACACCTATCTGAGCCATTTTAACCCTCGAGATTACCTAGAAAAATATTACAGCTTTGGGTCCACACAGTCTGCAGAAAACCAGATTCTTAGGCTTCTTCTGAAAAAGCTTTTCAATATATTCTGTGTGGGTAAGTTTGTCTGTTGTCTGTGTCTCCTATCTCCCCTCCCCACCCCAAAACGTGAGTCATATAGATAAGAGTCTCAGGGCATGACTGGAATTTTTGTCTAGTCATTGCTATTTAACAGCCCTTTTGGCATCACCTTCTTATGTAGCTAAGATAAAAACTAATGTTGGTGTGGATATTTTACAGTTTACAAAGTGCTTTTATATCCATTATCTTGTTGGGTCACACTAATGGGAAACCAGAAGACGGGAGTTCTGTCCTTGATTCTACATGGATTTGCTATGTGATTAGAGCCAGCCATTTAACTCTTGTGATTGATCACTTAAGAAATGGAGATTCTAATACTTACTCTGATCCTAACTCAATGGACTATTGTGAATATGCATGAGATAAAGACCTCCCAACATATGAAGAACTGGATGAAGACATTATATAAACTCAAATTTAAAAAAACAACAAAACTTTCCCCAAAAGGTATTCCTTAATAGTTTTGAGCAGCATGCCTCCACCCTAGATGAGGGAACAGAAAATGAAAGTCTGTTTTAAAAAAAAAAGACTTTGACAGAATAGTCATGATGATCTAAGTGGTGAGATGATCTAGGGAGTCTGTCTTTGGGGCCCTCCGTGGGGCTCTCCATCATAATGCTGGCAAAGGCAACGCAAGTCAGCTCTACCGCCACCATATAAGCCTAATTCCCCTTCCTCATTCCTTCCTCTCAACCAGCTGGCGTGAAGGGAGACCTCCTGATTGACATTGGCTCTGGCCCCACCATCTATCAGCTCCTCTCTGCTTGTGAATCCTTCAAGACGATCATTGCTACTGACTACACCGATCAGAACCTGCAGGAGCTAGAGAAGTGGCTGAAGAAGGAGCCAGGGGCTTTCGACTGGTCCCCGGTAGTGACCTATGTGTGTGAGCTCGAAGGGAACAGGTAGAGAAACTGGGCTCTGCTTCTGGGCTTTCTGAGGGGACTTGGGTGACAGTTTGTTTTTCAGAACCAAGAATTATCTTTAGAGTCCAAGTTGAAAAGCAAAGGAGAGAGAAATCCAAATGGAGAATGAGAGAGCAAGGATGAGGTGGGGATGGGTGTGTGTGTGTTGCGGGGGAGCGGGGGTGGCAGGGGGGAGAGGAGGAGGAGGTGTGCGCACGCACCAGAACACCGGTTGAGGGCTGAAGAGATATACACCGAGCCAAGAGGAATAGAGCTTTCCAGGCCGGTGTGTGGGCTCAGCGTCCTGGCCAGGTACCTTAGGACCTTGTTTTAGGACAACTTCAAGGGGCGAAACCAGCTCCTCACCAGAAGCTCTTGGGCGTCAGAACTGTCCCCCTAGTGCCATCCTGTTGCTAGCCACCCAAGCACACAGGATTCTGCTGTGAGGGTGGCTAACGCTGATACCCCCAAAAGCTGACTCTATTTTTAAACTGAGATTTGCAGCATAAAGGGATTATTTGAAAGGAACTTGTTACTTCACCATCCATAAAGTGCGAGCTTTACATACTCACAACTCATGACCAAAATCTGACAGCACCTTACCGACAGGTAAACTTAAGCCACAAATCTAGCTTAAATTGCTCCTTCTCCCCACACGAGAAACTGGCAATAGTCCACTAGGCAGAGGTGACAGTTCTGTGTTTCACTGCCTTGTGCTCCTGTCCTGATGTGCCTCCACTCTGCTGGCCAGCCATCTTCAGTCCTCAGAGCGCCATGTCTGCGGCTACGCATACTGCTGAGACCCCAACAACTCCTTTGCAAACTGCATAAAAATACCACTTTAGTATTTTTCCTAGGATCCTGCTGGCCCTGTCTGCTACTTGCTCAGTTTACTTACTGTTTTTTCCTGCTCTTGTGGTTGTTTTGTGTGTGTGTGTGTTTGGTGCATTCTTTCTGTCTTTCCCCAAGGATTTAATTTTTACATGAAATCTCTCTCTTCCTTCCTCAGTCCATTTTGCCCTGTATTCCCCCCTTTGCTCATATAATGCACACTTTGTGTGTCGCACCACATCCTCTGCCTTTCCTTTTCTTTCACAACGGGAAAGCATATATATATTTTTAATTCACATATCTCAAGATTTGGTCTAGAAAGAGCTCTAATTTCCTGGCAAGACAGGCCTCTCAAAAAACAAGTACTGACACTTTTACACATGATTAAAGAAGTTCCTTCCTTCCTTCCTTCCTTCCTTCCTTCCTTCCTTCCTTCCTTCCTTCCTTCCTTCCTTCCTTCCTTCCATAAATCTGTATTGATCACCTATGACGTGCTGCAGTGCTAGCTACTGGGATAGAATGGTAAATGAGATGGAGGAGGGCCCTGTCTCATAGAGCTCACATCAGGAAGGCACACAAGTGCCAGATCACTTGGGTCCTCAAGACCAAGTTAAAGATTGTTGACTTCAGACATAACAGGAATGCATAGAGGAATAACCAAGACAGTGCTGTGACCCAATTTGCATTTGTAAAATCTCTCTGGCTGTTGTGTGGGGATGGATGAGAGGGGGTTAGAGGAGAATGAGAGATGCAGAAAGGAGACAATTTAAATCCAGGTAAGAGATGGTGGTGGTCTGGACTAGGCGATGGAGAGAGGTAGATGATTTTAAGATGCATTTTTTAAATAGGATGGATAAGCGTTGGTATCACATACCAATGGTGACTTCCATATTCCTGAACTCAAAAAACAGGAGGATTGAGGCAATAGTTCTGAATCTCAGGGGAAAATATAAGGTAATGTGGTCTTCACATGTCCCTAGGAATGTGCCACCTCCATCCTCTTCCTCTGGAGTGATGGTCATTTTCCTGTCCTTGTACTTACCTTTGGCTGCCACTAGTTACCAGCGTGCTCATTTCCTTCTAAATCTAACTCTAAAGTCTGTTCTTTAACCCTCCCATATGCTTTGAACTGTTTGCTAACTTTGAGCTATTCAGGGTGTTCTACACTTTATCTTCATTTCTTTACATATCATTGCTACACTGTCTTATTGTTAGCAAACATGAATTGTCAAATGGAAATAAGCAAGGTGACTCGTTGGTGGTACAATTCTTTATAACTTTGGTTGTGATTTCTTTGACTTTACAGATCAAGTTAGGAGAATGGGTATATTGACTCTTCAGTGCGTGAGCATGGCTTATTTTTTCACTTATTTAAGACTTCATTTCTCTCAGCAATATTCTGTAGTTCTCATATTTTATTTTTCTAAAATTTTCCTTTGTGTCACATTTTGAATGCTATTGTTAAATTTATTTTAAAATGTTTTAATTTTATTTTATTAATTTTATTTTTACTTCATTAGCTACTATATAGAAATACAATTGATTTTTGTATATTGGCCTTGTGTCCTGTGATCTTGCTGACTTCATTAATTAATTTATGAGAGTTTTTGTAGATTCCATAGGGGCTGTTTTCTTTGTTTTTTAGAATTTTATAATATACATTAGACATTTATGTAAGTTAAGAGGTATTCCATTTTTCAAATAAATTTCCTCTAGCTCCTGTCTTCGCTATCTTCTCCAGAGCAGTAAGCAGTAATTACTACTCTTGTAGATGAGCTGCTCCATTGTGTTGGGCAGTGATTATAACTTTATGTTTAAAGTCATTATCATCTCCCCAAACTCATTTCACCACACAGTCTCACTGCACTGTTTCACAGTAAAAACATGCTCTGCTCAAATTTGAAGCACCTACTGAAAAGCTAGAGGCCCCAAAGATGTTTGGGTGCTGACTTAGTAAGTGTTGACTGGCACCAAGGTCTATTTGTTCAATTACTAAAACTACAATAATCGAAATGCAAGCTAACTTATTGGAAAAGGAACTTGGGAATGAGATCATTAAATATAACTAATATATTGTAGATACAAATACCATGTATTTCCTGATCAGTATCAGGTAAATATCTAAACTATCCAATATCTGGTCTAAGGGGAAAAGGTCAGAGACTCTCGGGTCCATTGTGAAAACCTGAGGTCCTCTGGGACAGTCACTTTAGTCTTTTTCTCAGAGTCTTCCGTTGGTCCTTTTTTTGGTACCCATCTGTGTCTGCATCTTTAGAGTCTACTTTGCCTTTGCTTTTATCATTGGATTGGTGGGTAGCTTTTCTAGGCCACTACGCCACCTACAACTGACAAATGGGGAGACCACAGGGTACGTACATGGTGCCAGGAACTTTTTGTAGACCCAGAACAGAGCTGGAATGAGGATGTACAGAAACGCACACCATTGCCTCAGGCTGGAGCTCCTGAATGGGAAAGCCCAGGACAGGAGAGCAGTAACCGGGCTGGGCTCCTTGTGCGTGGTCAGGCTGGAGCCTGCAGAGCAGCCGACAGTGCCCAGGCCCCAACTTCCTCCCCCGCCTCACTCACCACCCTTCCGCCCCCTACCAAAAGCCTGAGATAAACTGGGTCCATAGGGTTTCTGCGTACAAACTTTTTAAAAAATATTTTTTAAATTATTGATTTCAGAGAGGAAGGGAGAGGGAGAGAGAGATAGAAACATCAATGATGAGAGAGAATCACTGATTGGCTGCCTCCTGCATGCCTCCACTAGGAATCAAGCCCATAACCCGGGCATGTGCCCTTGACCAGAATCGAACCTGGGACCCTTCAGTCGCAGGCCAATGCTCTATCCACTGAGCCAAACCCGCTAGGGCTCTACTTACATTCTTTTATCATCTGCAAATAAAAAGTTTTACTACTTTTATTCCAACACTTTAACTTTCCACTTTTTATTTATTTTTCTGGCCTATTATACTGACTTCCAGAACAGTATTGAGTAGAAATTATGAGAGCAGACATCTGTGCCTTTTCCCATATGTTAGGAAAACATGTTCAATGATTCATCATTAAAAATGATGATGTTAGCTCTGAGTTTTTTCATGCATATTATTTATCAGACTAAGTTCCCTTATAATTCATAGTTTCTTGGGACTTTTTAACCAAATGTTGAATTTTATCAAATTTTCTTTTATTTGTTGAGAGATAGTCCCATGTGATTTTTCTCATTTATTCTGAAAATGTGAATTACATTGGATGATTTTGAATGTTTAAACCAAATTGACCTAAACCCCTTGGTCATGAAATGTTATTCTTTTTATATCTGTATTTATGAGAGATATTGAGCTTTAAATTTAAATATGCTTGGCAGCTGTGGTATCAGCATGATGTTAGAGTCATATACCAAGCTAAGAGTGTTTCTACACCCTCTATTTTTTAAGAGTTTGTATTTCTTCCTTAAGTGACTGGTAGAGTTCACCAGTGCAGCCATCTGAACTTGGAGGTTCTTTTTCATGTGCATGAAGGATTTTTATTAAGAATACTACTCCTTTAATGGCTATTTGGATTTTCTATTTCTACTTTTGTGTTTTGATAAGCACTATTTTTCAAGAAATTTGTTCTTTTCATCCTGCTTGTCAACTTTTTTGGCACAAGGTTTTTTTGTTTTGTTTTAACATATTCCTTTATTAACCTTTTAATATCTGTAGCTTCTGTAGTAATCTTCCCTCTTTCATCCTTGAAATTGACAATTTGTCTTATTAAAAATCTGGGTAAATCTTGCTGTAGATTGGTAAATTTTATTAATCTTTTCAAAGGTCCAACTTTTGGCTCTGTGATTTTCTTTTAAAATATATATATTGATTTCAGAGAGAAAGAGAGAGGGAGAGATAGAAACATTAAAGATGACAGAGAATCATTGGTCGGCTGCCTCCTGCATGTCCCACACTGAAGATCAAGCCCACAACCTGGCATGTGCCCTGACAAGTAATCAAACTGTGACCTCCTGATTCATAGGTCAATGTTCAACCACTGAGCCACTCCAGCTGGGCTTGGCTTTGTTGATTTTCTTGATTGCCCATATTATATTGTATTGATTTCTGTTCTTATTTTCTTTCTTTCATTTACTTTAGTTTTAATGTGCTCTTTTCCCCTAGCTTCTTAAATAGAATCTTAGATCACTGATTTCACACATTTCTTTCTTCTAATGTAGGTATGTAAAGCTATAATTTTTTTAAGAATTGTTTTAGTTGCATCCCACGATTTTTGATAGGTCATGTTTTTATTATTCAATTCATCATATTTTCTAAATTTCTTTGTGATTTCTTCTTTGACAGTAAATTATTTAGAATTGTGTTGCTTAATTTCCAAAATTTCTATTTTTTCTAGATATCATCTTATTATTAGTTTCTAATTAAATTTTGTTGTAGTCAGCCTGGCCAGGGTAGCTCAGTGGTTGAGCATTGACCTATGAACCAGGAGATCATAGTTTGATTCCCAGTCAGGGCATATGCCTGAATTGCAGGCTCAGTCCCCAGTGTGGGGCATGATGATTCTCTCTCATCAATGAAGTTTCTATCTCGCTCTCCATCTCCCTTCCTCTCTGTAATCAATAAAAACATGTTTTTTTAAAAATTTGTAGTCAGAGATTTATTTTATGATCAGCATATAGTCTATATTGGTGAACAATCTATGTGCTTTCTAGATTGAAAAGAATGCAAATTGTCCAGGTCTCAGTTTAGATTCTATAAATATCTATTAAGTCCAGTAGAATAATAGTATTGTTCAAATTTTCTGCATGATTTTTTAATCAATTACTAAGAGGTGTTAAAATTTCAAATTATGATTGTGAATTTATCTCTTGCTCCCCAAGATGAGTCAACATTTCCTTCCTGTACATTGGAGCTTTGTAATAACTGCATACATTTTTAGTATTATTATATCTTCTTGACGAATTGACTATTTGTCATTATGAAATATCTCCATTTTCATCCAGTAATATACTTTGTCTTGAAATGTGGCCACAACAGCCATCTCATGCTTGGTGTCTGTGTGGCTAGTAAGTAGTCTCCATGGTGGCTCCCAATAATCCTCACCTCAAGTTTTCAAACTCTTGTTGAGCTCTCTCCACTTGACTGTTGGATTTAGTGATTGATTCTAACAAATACAATGCAGCAGAATGATGGGTGAGCAATTCTGAGGTTAGGTCATAAAAGACCACAGCTTCTCTTATGGGTGCTCTTTATTACTCTCACTCATCTGTCCTGAGGAGTGAGCTTGGAAGCAAATTTCCTCCCCGCTGGGCTTTTAGATGAGTCTGAAGATATGGCCAACACTCTGCAGCCTCATGAGAGACCTTGCACCAGAGGCACTCAGCTAATCTGTGCCCAGGTATCTAACACAGAGGAACTGGCAGATAAATGTTTGTCATTTTAAATTGCTAAGTTTTGGGGTAGTTTACTAGTATTATACAGAACAGATAACTAATTTACATGGTATGTTTTTTCCCACCCTTTTGTTTTCAACATGTCTGTCTTTATACTTAAAGTGTTTTTCTAGCAAAGAACAATGTTGTAGGTCTTGCTTTTTAATCCAATCTGACAATTTCTGCCTTTAACTGGATTGTTTAGCTGATTTACATTTAATACAGTTACTGGTAATGTAGGTTGAGTCTACCATCCTGGCACATATTTTCTGTTTGTCCCATCTTCTGCCGTTCATTTATGCCTTTGTTCCTGCTTCTCCTTGGTGAATGGGATAAGTTCTAGTGTTCTATTTAATATAAGTATAAATGTAAGTATGTCTTTTTATCTTTTCTATTGAGTTTTAGCGCCTCTTTTGACCTCTTTGTGTTTTGTGTGCGTGTAAATGTGATTTTTCTAGAAATTATACGTAAAACGTATAAATACATTTCCCGCATACAATGTGGTAAATGTGATTTTTCTAGAAATTACATGATATATATTTAACATATCTATTACCTCATGAACAAAGTAATATATTAAAACAGTATAATTCCTTTAACCCACTCTACCACCCCATATGCACATGTTGTCATATATTTTATTGGATATACTATACTATAACACTACAATACCTTGCACCAGAGGCACTCAGCTAATCTGTGCCCAGATTATCTAACACAGAGAAACTGTTAGATAAATGTTATTTTTGCTTTAAGCAGTCAGTAGTGCATTTGGTTTTTTATTACTTTATTTATCATCCTAACTGTCTTTAAGTGTATAGTTCAGCAGTTTTAAGTATATCCACATAAGACAGTATATATATCTATCCAGTCTAGTATTCTTCATTCCTTTCTGCAGATCTAGGCTTCTATCTGGTATCATTCTCCTTCACCCGAAGGACTTCTTTTAGTATTTCTTATAATGCAGTTCTGCTGAAGACAAATTCTCTCAGCTTATTAATATCAGGTAAGAACCAATCATTTTTTCTTCCTGTACTATGAGGACTTTAACAAATTTTGAATCCCAAAGTTCTTCTGGCAAATCTTTTCCCAATGTTTATTGCTAAAATTGGGGATTTTAAATTGAAATATTGTTATTCAAAGTATTATTTTTATATTTCCTTTCAAGATCAATTTGGACATTTGCTTTGTAATTATATTTGCAATTATGTAAACCTATTTTATGCTCACTTTATATGATTTTTCTAGTTATTTGAATTATTTATTCTGATTCAGCTCTTAGTCAACTAGTCTTCAAATAATTTTTTCCAAAAGTACACATAGTGCCCTGCAGTTTGGCTCAGTGGTTGGCCCTGGGACTGAAGGGTCTTGGGATCAATCCCCAGTCAAGGGCACGTACGTCAGTTGCAGGCTAGATCCTCAGGTGGGGTACAAACGGGAGACAACCAATGTGTGTGCGCGCCCCCCCCCACCCAATTCTCCCTCTCCTTCACTCTCTCTAAAAAAATCAACAGAAAAAATATCCTTGGGTGAGGATTAAAAATAATAATAATAATTTAAAAAAGAAATATACATAGTGACATATTTTCTAAGCTCATGCATATACAGTATAGGAATGGATTTTTGCTACCCTTCACATGAGTAACAAAGTAAAATTGTTTAATACTGCTTAAATATTGCTCCATTTTTTCCTGGCATTTAGTAGAAAGTTGAAAAGGTTCTGGTCAGTGAGGCGCAGTGTCATCCTGTGCATTGAAAGGTTGCCAGATCGATTCCCAGTCAGGGCACGTGCCAGGGTTTCGGGCTTGATTTCTGGCAGGGGTCACACAGGAGGCAGCTGATGGATGTTTCACTCTTACATGGATTTTTTTCTCTCTCTCTCCTTCTCTCTTCCTCTCTCTCTTTGTAAAAGAGGCTATTTTCATTTGCCATTTTTAACTTGTAAACCCCCTTAGAATTTTATGCTAGCTATAGCCTTTAAATGGAAGGTATATTCTTCAAAATAAAAGTAATTTAAAACTTTTGTATTAACTATGTGTTCCCAAGAATTAAATTAGTATTAACTAGAAAAATAACTGTAGCTATAAGCATTTGGATAATATCTAAAATTACTACTAAATAAACAAGGAATTTCCCAGAATTTATAGAATTTCAGAGAAAGTTTGTAAAAAAAAAAAAAAAGTTCTCGGTCATTGTCAGACAATACAGCTTTCTGAGGTCCAAATCATTTATCAAGAAGGCTTCTATAACTTTCTTAATTTCTCCAGCCATCACAAGCCTTTCCTTCTCATTCAGAAATGAGCTCTGAAAATCTGGCAGGGTACTAAAAGCATCACTTATCTCATGCAGAATCAGCAGCTTACAACAACGGGCTCTTAAGACACTGTCCCTTCCCAATTGCTCTGTTAGACTAAAGAACTTTATTTCTGGCAGGAAAATTCTGCATTCTCACCCTTATCCTTGTGCTAGATCCTGTGGCTTCACCTATTTTGAGAATGATAGTGATCCCATTCAACTGATGTCTTTCTTGAATCTTCAAGTGCCTCTATCAACCCACAACCTATTTCTCCTGAGAGCATTTCCTTTTTATCTGAAGCTATTTCTTCTCCTGACTGCTGCCGAAGACAATTGGAGCTGTCTCCCGTTCCCCTGCCTTTGGAGTGTGACACATACATTTCAATACCACTCATTTTTATAACAACCCTAAAAGTTATAAGACACTGGCACCCAATTCTTTTCTCACACTATTCATTTATCAAGTGAGAATGTCAGATACTAACATAGAACTAATTACTCAAGCATGAACCGAGAAAAATGAGGTTTTACCTTACGAACTCCTAGAAAGAGCATTAATTAACCGCTGGCTCCTGGAGCTTGGAGCACATTGCCTTGCGGCCCCAGCCAATCAGCTTCCACATCACCTGGGAGCTGGTGAGAAACTAGACTCTTGGTCCCCACTCCCTGTCTACAAAATCAGGATCGTCGTGTATGCAAGGTCTGCAGGGAACGGTCAGCGTCTCACCGTTTGGGAAGCACCGGTGTCTGGAGCAGAGCATCCCAGCAGGTGCGCCAGGGCAGCTGGCAGGTGGGGATGAGAAACAGGTGTGCTCTGCCAGCTGCCTTCTCGGCTGGCCGGGGAGGCCGAGCCCCGCCCAGTCGCCTCCTCCAGAGCAGCTCCCCACTTACCTCTGTACTCGAGGGGCGCAAGCTCACACTGAGGAGGTGGCGTTTCTCTGAAGTGAATGTTCTCTATACGCAGATTTCCCATCTGTTTGAGAAGATGTTTGTCTATCGTCCCAGATGGACGCAGTTGTGCCAAATCTGGCCCCTGAACTAGTGAAATGCCTCGCTTCCCAAGCACCTCTGCTCCCATGTCTTGTAAAGGCTGACATTCGTTCTCAGCATCCGATCCTGATGGTCGGAACCCCATGTCTTGTAAAGGCTGACATTCGTTCTCAGCATCTGGATGGTCGTGGGGGTTGTTTCAGGGGCACCTGGGAAAGTTCCTGCCTTGCGTGAGAGTGCCCTTCTCTCAGCGCTCCCGCGCATTGCCTCTTGGGGAACATGAGCAGGGCAGGTGGGAGCCTTCAACTGGCCATTTCCTTCCACAAGTAAACATCCTACTCGTGTCTCAGAGCGTTTCAGCCCAGTGTGCTGCAGTCGAGCTAGGATCCTCCCCAGGTCTGCCGCGTTGCTGGTGTTCCCATCTCCTCCAGGGGCACCATCATGCAGTTGGACAAACCACGGCCTGGAAGCCAACCTTGCCACCTCCCTCGCAGTCATGTTCCGGGCCCAGCACCAAGTTCTGTCTTACTGCCTGAGTCTCTCCTGAACCAGTATCTTTCTTCCCATATTTTCCATTGCCCTGGTCTAAGTAAGCTCTTATCCTCTCCCTCCCAACTGGCCTCCCACCTCCACTCGCCTCCTAACATAATTAACTCAAGATGTGAATCTGTTTGCACCCCTCCCTTCTTTAACATCCCTCAATGACTTCCCATGGCTTTCAGGACAGAAAGCAAAATTCTTAGCGCGGTAGGTCCATAAAGCCCTGCCTCCCCTGCCCCCCTCCCCGACCTGTGACCCCGGTTGCCTGCCTTTACTCCATGCTCTGCTTGGCCTTCGGAGACCCAGCCTCACTGCATTGTCCTCTCCGGGTCCCTCGGCCTTTGCATGCAGGCTTTGCCAGTGGGCCTTCGGAGACCCAGCCTCACTGCATTGTCCTCTCCTTTGCCAGTACGAGCCTTTGCACTTGCTCGGTCCTCTTACTGGAATATTCTCCCTCCGTACTCTCTTGGCCTAGTCAGCGCTACTGCTGCAGCCTCTCTGTCTCGGCTTACCGGCCCCTTTTCGGAGGAGCTCTGCTGATACTCTGACCAAGCCAAGCTCCCAACAGTCCTCCGTCCGTGCCAGGTCCCTCCCCTTCGTAGCACTTATCACCGCTTTCATCTTTCATTTTTGTGGACGATCACTGCATGAGCTCTTCCTGGCACCTAATAGAGGTTCAAAAGATCCCTGTAAAATACTGACTGTGTGCGCACTCCCCTCAGATGCTCTCTCCTAGAACTGCCTTCACCTGACCCAGCTGGCCGCACTGACGTTTACCAACGATTATTCCTTGTTCTTACAATCCTTACATTGACATCCAAGCTTATTTAGCTTTTTATTTCCTTTACATGTCTGATGGCTCTCCCTCAGGAGGCCCAGGTGGAACCTCTGGGGTGGGGCTTGGGGGAGGTGAGTGTAATGGGAAAAAAGCCTTTGTGTGTGTGTGTGTGTGGTGGTGGGGATTCTGATCGGCCACCTGCCTGGCAGAGATGGGGCAGGAGGGGCCTCCTCCAGATCTGGGGTGCATACTCGGGGTGGGAAGACCTGCTTCAAAGCCTTCTTCCCAGGAGTGCTACTCTATCCGTTCCCCCTCCCTGCTCCTCCGGCTTTCAGAGGTGGCATATTTACAGAGGAAATCGCTGCCCTTTTTGCATATTGATTCATTTGAGAGTACTTCCTCAGAACAAGAGACTCGGCCGCACTGCTGTTAGCTTTCTGTAAAGCTGCACACGGCTTTTCTGTGTGTGTTTATTACGCGCCCCTTGAGCTAAATGTGAGGCTGAGTGGTAATTGCGAGTCCATTTCCCTGCAGGCGAGCTGGCCGCCCTGAGGAGCCCCGAGGTGTAATCTTTACGCAGCTGCCTTGGCAACGGAGTCCACCGGTGTTTGCTATCCGTCCAAGGACAAGCAAACATCCACAAGAGTGGCTGTTTCGAACGAATTTCCCTCTCAAATTGGCACATTCTCTGTGAGCTTTCCAGACTTCACAGCGTGCCTCACAGTTTGGGAACAATTGCCATCCTCACCTGAGCAGCAAGTACTGGTTCTGTGGTGACTCGTGTCTTTAAAAGGCCAGAGAGGTCCAGCCTGCTCTGCCGCAATCACTTAGATACACACCCCCAAACGTCCCCAGGATAAAAGGTCACCTTTTAACACGTTAAAATATCACTGTTGCCACGTCTTAAGCTTTTGTGTACACTGAAGTTAACCATAGGGTACTTGAAATTTTTTATACTATATTAATTTACCAATTCAAATCCGTGTTTCACACAAGACTTCTATTATGTTGAATTATTGGTTTTTTTATTCTTAAAATGTCCTGTTGAAGAACTCCACGTTCTATCAGGGTGGCTGGCAGCTTTGTAACTGGTTTGCCCACTTTGATCAGCTGCCTCCTGCACATCTCCCACTGGGGATGTGCCCGCAACCCAGGCACATGCCCTTGACCGGAATCGAACCTGGGACCTTTCAGTCCGCAGGCCGACGCTCTATCCACTGAGCCAAACCGGTTTCGGCTGGTTTTTTTATTCTTAAAATGTCCTGTCGAAGAACTTCTCCACGTTCTATCAGGGTGGCTGGCAGCTTTGTCACTGGTTTGCCCACTTTTAGAATGACTAACGGTCCTGCTGTGACCCAGGCTGAGAGGGGTTCCCAGGACCTGGGTTTTCTGTGAGAAAACCAGAAAGTCCAGACCAATCAGGACAGATTGGTCACCCTCCTCCCACTTTTCCCCAATCAAAGGTAATTCCTCCCTGTGTGTGTGTGTTTATTGGTGGTAGGAATTCCCTGAAACCAATAACTTGCTAAGCTTTCTCTCTCCGAGTCTGTCAATCTCTCTCTATCTCACATATAACAGCTTTACTGAGATAAAATTCACATAACATGCCATTCACCCATTTAAAGTGTGCAATTCTGTAGTTATTAGTATATTCACAGAGTTGTGCGATCCTCAACAACACAATCTTAGCACATTTTCATAACTCGCACAAATACCCTGTGCATTAGCAGTCACGCCCACTTCCCCATCCTCTCAATGCCTGCCAACCACTGGTCTGCTTTGCCTTTTCTGCACACTTCCTGTAACCGGAACCGTATAATATGTGGCCTTTTGTGCCTGGCTTTCTTTCACTTAGCATGATGTGTTTAAGGTTCTTCCATATCATAGCACATATCCATTGTTTATTCCTTTTTTATCACTGAATAATAGTCCATTGTATAGACAGACCACATTTTATTTATCTAGTCACAAGTTGGTGGACACTTGAGTTGTTTCTATCTTTGGGCTATTATGAATAGTCCTGCTATAAATACTTATGTATACGTTTTTGTGTGACCATATTTTTCATTTCTCTTGAGTAAAAACCTATGAGTGGAATTCCTGGGTCATGTGGTAACTCTAGGTCTAATCTTTGAGGAACTGCCAGACTGTTTTCCAGAGTAGCTGAACCATTTGCATTCTCACCAGCAGTGTGTGTAGGTCCTAGTTTCCCCACTTCCTTGTCAACACTTGTTGTTACCTGTCTTTTTTATTATAGGCATCCTAGTGGGTGTGACGTGGTAGCTCAGAGTTTGATTTGCATTTCCTTGATGGCCAAGGATGTTAAACATCTTTTCATATGTTTATTGCTAAGTTTCTTAAATGGAAAGTTATAATAAATACAAAGGATGTTGCAAAAACTGATTATATGCTGTCAGCTTAAGATTTAAATTAAATATTTATATAGGACGCCCACATTATTATCTATTATCTCAGATCATTCCACCTGGAGATAAACCTCCAAGTTTCATTTAAACCACTGACTCTTCCTCGCTCTCTCTCACCTGCTCTGATGTCGGGCCATCCTCTGCTCTCTCCACTGAGCCTGTTGGCCAAGTGACTGCTCCCTCCTGCAGCCAAGGACTGTGTGTTCTCTGCACGTAAGCCTGGACTTGCAACCCGGTGCTTTACCGATTAACTTCCTCAGGCTGGACACCCAGTCAGTGCTCCTGTTATCCGGGCTCCTCTGCACCCTCATTCCTTCCCTTCTCTCACCTCTCTGATTGGATGCTGCTTCTTTCTCCTTTGTCTTTTCCTCCGGTTTCTCTTGTGCATTCTGTATGTTTTTTTAATGTACCAGCTTGTCCCTTCCTTCCTTCCTTAACAATTTACGAGAGGATCTAGGCGCTCTCTTCCATCGCCTGCCTTTGCCTCCTCTGCTCCTGTCAGTGACTGATTTTCTCTCAAGAAACCCCACTGACTTGGCAGAAGAGGACAGGACTCCTAGCAAAGCCACTGGGAACACGATCTGCTTTAGAAAACACACTCTCTACTGCAATCTGTTCTGGAGCCCGAGAAGGGTAATTAGTAGTTTTCTTCTCTCTAGAGAGGCCCTGGCCACAGTTGTGTGGTAGTGATTAAGAGTTTCTAAAAATGTCTATGGATGACCCCACTCCCCTCATTAATCAGCCGCTGCTACAAAACACCATTTCAGCATTTTAAACCCATTATTGCCTGACATGTGTCGGTCAAATGGCCATACCTTGCAATTTGGTAGAGGGGACAAGAGTAATAATAATTAATAATTAATAATCAATGAGCCAGGTGCTACCTAAGCAGTGGAGAAAGAGTAATTTCATGGGGACAGGCCAGTGGAGAAGTGGGCAGCCAGGTATTTTCATTATCATTTGCACATAAAGAGATTCAGCCAGCACAGGGTAACGTGTCCACAATTCAGATACAAAAATGGTTTCTCATCATACTTACCTGATGGGGGGTGGGGGAATGGGAGGGGGTACCATGATCACGAAGGTGTTTTCCCAGGGAGAGGCTTATCCATTGCACTCCGGATGCGCTGACCCCTGCGGTTTCCCCACATGTGGGAAACTCAACTGCATATTTGTGGTCGTGGGGGACTGCATTCGCGCTCTCCCCTGTAAATAAAACAAAATAAAATATAAGAAGGTCTCTCATTTCTCCTTCCTTAAAGATACAACACTTGGGACAATGCTGAGATTTTCAGCTCCGAGCAAAGAGATCTGTGGTCCCCACAAGTGAGGTAGCACAATGTTTGTTGGTCTTTGTGTTTCAGAGTGAAGGGGCAAGAGAAGGAGGAGAAATTGAGGCGGGCAGTCAAGCAGGTCCTGAAGTGTGATGTGACCCAGAGCCGGCTGCTGGGGGCCGCCTCCCTGCCCCTGGCCGACTGCCTGCTCAGCACGCTGTGCCTGGACGCCGCCTGCCCAGACCTCCCCACCTACCGCTCCGCCCTCAGGAACCTCAGCAGCCTGCTCAAGCCAGGGGGCCACCTGGTGCTCGTGGATGCCCTAAAGAGCAGCTACTACATGATTGGGGAGCAGAGGTTCTCTAGCCTCTCCCTGGACCGGGAGGCAGTCGAGGCTGCTGTGCGAGAGGCCGGGTATGCCATCAAGCAGTTTGATGTGATCTCGCAAAGTTACTCTTCCACTGTGGCCAACAACGAAGGCCTTTTCTTCCTGGTGGGGCAGAAGCTGAGCAGATCTGCATGACACCTTGTGGCCACAATGAAGGCACTTCCTTGACTTACCCAGTTGACTTCAGTCCTTGGTTCTAATTGTTGCGGTCACTATGCTGAGTAGAGGCTAATGGCTGGGGCGCTGAGGGTTTGTCTAGGACAAGGTTATAGCCATCAGTAAACCTGGAGGCGATTGGTTGACCACCTACTCTGTGTCTAGTCTTCACTACCTGTGATTATAAAAGAAAATATAACGTTCCTTAAGCATCTTGCTTATGAAGGCTCAAGCCCACACCTGCCTACAGAGCAATGTCTGAAGTTACTCAGCATTCATTTCCTTGGGGCCTGCTTCCTCCTTCTCTCCACAAACAGACTTCTCCTCTTCAACTCTTGCCTTCTCTAGAGACCCCGTCTTCAGCTGGGGTCCCCTGGTACCATCACTACCTCTGGGGTCAGAGAACAGCTGTTGCTTTGCTCCTGGGTCCCAGGGATGAGTCAGGCCCTTCTCTTACTTCCTCAACACACCTACCTGAAGAGAAGCTTAGGAGTTAGCAAGCGCGATAGCAGGTGCTCATTACAGCTGCCCTTAGAAACAGTCTTCAGAGCCCGCCTCCTGAGAGGGTCCTGTTGGCATAGCTCTCGGCCAAGTACCTCCTTAGAGTTAGCTTCTATCCTGATGGCATGCCATGCTCTCCTCCCAGGCACCATCACCCACGATGCTCTAAAACAGAGGTTGACAAACTATGGCCCATGAGCCAGAGCCAGCCTGCTGCCTGTGTTGTAAAATCTTACTGAGACATGACCATGCATTTACACATTGCCTGTGGCTGTTTTCGTGCTATAATACCAGAGTTGAATAGTGTGACAGCAACTGTATGCATGACCTGTGAGGAACAGAGTAAAGACGTAAGATGGAGTCAAGCTGCTAAATGATTAACTTCAAGTGGGCTGAGTCATAGGGAAATGACTATTTTTGTTTTAAATGACTCTGGGGACTTAAACTTTTGAACTTTCCATTCTGTGTCAATACCTGGAAGCACATCAGTACATCGTGTGTTAATGACTGGACATGCACCAAACCGCCAGGTAACCAGCTGAATGACGTCAACAAGAAAATGTTGCGATGTCTAGACCACTGGGCATCTGATGATTACCACCACACATATGACGGTGACCATCTTGAACCAATTCGGGGGCTAAGAATGTAGAACTGATTTTCCTCAAGAATATACTTTTTATTGTAAGAACCCTCAGCTATTCTTTCCCTTTCAGAACACTCTAGATACTGCCTCGTTGTGTTTCTGGTTTGCAACCCTTAAGACCATTGAATAAATCTTTGTCACTTATTTCTAGCCACAGCTCCAGGCTCTACTGAGCTCAGTTGACATTTAGCAAAGCCCAAACTAGCTATTATCTGGACCATTATAGAAAAAGTTTGCTGATCCCAACATAAAGGAGAGAGGAGTGTCCCTTCCCACTCTTCCTCATCCCAAGATTTCCCTTTTCCCAGGTTTACTGACAGGGGACCTTTCTGCTTTCCACAAGGGAGAGTCCTTCCTCCCACTCCCCCCACATTCACGGACAATCACATCAGAGCACAAGAGTCCAACACTAGTACATTTTTGTTTACATGGTTGTTTAGGACAATGGTGTCATCACACAACATGGTCCATTTCCAGGATATTTCAATCACTCAAGCTCACAGGGCATTCACATTCAAACACAATATTCTGCCCTAACCGGTTTGGCTCGGTGGATAGAGCGTAGGCCTGTGGACTGAAGGGTCCCAGGTTCGATTCTGGTCAAGGGCATGTACCTTGGTTGCAGGCGCGTCCCCAGTGGGGAGTGTGCAGGAGGCAGCTGATCGATGTTTCTGACTTTCTAACCCTCTCCCTTCCTCTCTGTAAAAAAATCAATAAAATATATATTTTTTAAAAACCCACAATATTCTAATCTGATTATAATTCTAGAGATTCCATCCTGAAGGACACGAACGGGCGAGTCCTGGATGGAGAAAGCCACATGCAACTCTGTTCCTTTAGCAGGTGCTGTGACTGGGCCTGCACATCCATTCTGCAAGCAACAGCCCCCAGAAGAGCGCACCTAACTCACAGGATCCAGCATAAAGCACCAGGCTGCCAAGAAGTGCCCAAGTCTTTAGAAATGGGGTTCTCTCCAACATGTGCCATATCTCCCGCCCAGAGGGAAGGCCACAGCTTCGCCCAAAACATCTGTATTTGGTTACCTCCCAAAGCAACAGCTCTTGCTTATTTATTTTTGCATAACTGTAAACAAAAACACGTTTTCATTTTAAAAAGGATTTTCTGGTTTAAAACTCTTAAAAATAAGCACTCTTCACCATTATTTCCATTATTGAAAATACAGCTCCTTAGATTGAATATTGCCTTCAAAACATTTTAAATTAAATGTAGCACCCTTGCCTGGCCGGTGTGGCTCAGTGGTTGAGTGTCATCCTATGAACCAGGCGGTTACTGTTAGATTCCCGGTCAGGGCACATTGCCCGAGTTGTGGGCTCGAACCCCAGTGGGGGGTGTGCAGGAGGCAGCCAATCAATGATTCTCTCTCATTATTGATGATTCTATCTCTCCCTCTCCCTTTCTCTCTGAAAAAAAAAAATGTAGAGCCCTTGAAAATTAAGAACAAACAACAGTTTCCTGTGCTCTGACATAAAGGATGTAGGGAAACTGAAATACAGCCCTGCCTACGTTTCGGGCCAGTGAACTCAGAGCAGACTGTCCATGAAAACCAGCTACACTGAAGACAGATTTATAAGAAAGAGACATAAGACTAATTAAATACCGTAGCATAGACAAGAAAACAAACAAACAAGAAAATCCCCAAGTGATCTCTTCTTAAGAGCAGCTTCAAAATGATAGGTTTTCTACTCTTTCCTGTGAAAGTCTGGGGAAGGGGAGAGTGAGTCTGAGGCCAGACGGGCACCAGCAGCCTTAGACAGCACAGTTCCTCAGCAGACCTCGTCTCCGGGGAGTTTTGCTTCCAGGATGGCATTTGCTATGTTGTGTTATAACTTTATTTTTCTGTTTCCCCACTGAACTGTGAGCCTCTGGTTTATATGTAGAATCCCTGACGCTTTGGCCAGACATGGTCTGGGTGCCGGAGACAGAGCAGTGCATCGTGGAGGTGAGAGCCCTGGTCTCCGGCGCTTATGTTCCAACAGAGGGAGTTTTGGGGAGGCAGACAAGGAAGCTAACTGGTAAATAGGAGACTCTCTGATAGTGACAAGATCCACGAAGGAAATACAACCAGGTAATGGAGAGGAGAATGCCTGTGTGACAATGAATATCTGACTAAAAATTGTTTCAACGAGAGGGTTCATCAATCTCACTAAGAGGTTCCGAGGCACACACTCCGGGAGGGATGGTGGCTCAGCACTGAGGGAGGGGTGGTGGCTCAGCACTGAGGGAGGGATGGTGGCTCAGCACTGTGGGAGGGATGGTGGTTCAGCACTGAGGGAGGGATGGTGGCGCACTGAGGGGGGAGGGATGGTGGCTCAGCACTCCGGGAGGGATGGTGGCTCAGCACTGTGGGAGGGATGGTGGCTCAGCACTGTGGGAGGGATGGTGGCTTAGCACTCCGGGAGGGATGGTGGCTCAGTGTCCGCCAGCGCTGGGCCCAGGTGGCACCTTCCCATCTGTGGGTTGGTCATTCATGGTTGGAAATCTCTTTCAGACGCCCCCGCAGGTGTCTCACGTCTTGTTGCCCAGGACTGAGTAACATGCCTGCCTCTAGACCAGTTACAGACAAAACAGAAAGGCACAGGCACATTCCTTAAGATGTGTTAAAAGAATGAACAAATTCTTAGATAACAACAAAAAGGAAAAAGAAAGCTCATGGATTCCATGAATGAGCCAGCATCTCTGTCATCCTAGCAATCCACTCCCCCACCTCCACCCCCACCCCCTCAGCTACGAAGATCATCCTATTTTCAAATTCTGGCTCGGCCCCTTACTAGCTGTTTTTTCTTGAGCAAGTTATCTAGTTCCTCTGCATCTCAGCTTCCCCATCTGTAAAATGAAATTAAACTAGAACTTCTTGTCAAGAGAATGAAAATAAATGGCTATCTGTAAAGGACCTAGAACAATGCTTAGCACTTGATACGCACATACTTCTCTACTGTACGTTATAATCCTTATTTCATCATCTCCACCTGTGGTGTTAGTTGCCGAAGCGGCTGAGAAGAGATGTATTGCGCTCTATCCACTGAGCCAAACCGGTTACGGCCTATTTTCAAATTCTGACTCGGCCACTTACTAGCTGTTTTTCCTTGGGCAAGTTATCTAGTTCCTCTGCACCTCAGTTTCCCCATCTGTAAAATGAAATTAAACTAGAACTTCTTGTCAAGAGAATGAAAATAAATGGCTACCTATAAAGGACCTAACAGTGGTCGGCAAACTCATTAGTCAACAGAGCCAAATATCAACAGTACAATGATTGAAATTTCTTTTGAGAGCCAAGTTTTTTAAACTTAAACTATATAGGTAGGTACATTGTTATTAACTTAATTAGGGTACTCCTAAGGCTTAGGAAGAGCCACACTCAAGGGGCCAAAGAGCCGCATGTGGCTTGCGAGCCGCAGTATACTGACCACGGACCTAGAACAATACTTAGCACTTGATACGCACATACTTCTCTACTGTACGTTATAATCCTATTTCATCATCTCCACTTGTGGTGTTAGTTGCCAAAGCCGCTGAGAAGAGATGTATTGTCTCCAAGGAGGAGAGATTTCAGTTCTGGGCTGCAGGCGTCCAGGCCCTTTCCTGGCAATGCCTTCCAGAGGGGCTCTGCTAAAACTCAGCTTCTACACCACAGGCCACCAATTCCTTTCTCATTTAAGAAATATTCAGCAAACATGTATCTGGCACCCCCACCTCTTCCTACCCGAGGAACTGGGAAGGCAAATAAAACCCCCGTGTCAGCCCGCTCACGGTCCTGGGCTTGCAGTCACGGTAGCATCCCCTGTTTCCAGGCACTTCCCAGGCGCGCTGCAGGCTGCAGCCCGGTCCCACCCAGAGCCGCCATGCCAGCTCTGCTCAGGCTGCGCTCCGATAGGCGTGGGTCGGCTCCGCCTGTCTTGAGAACTGCGCCCACCAGTTCTGTTTGGCTGCCTCGGAGCGCGCTGGTTTCCTCCCAGCGAGGTAGAGGACGCTGCCTCTATTCCGAGTGTTAGTACGCTTTTTCTGCAAAGGGCCATATAGTAGATATTTTAGGCTTTGCAAGTCTTATGGTCTTGATGGAAACTACTCAAGTCTACAATTACAATGAAAGCAGACCTAACAATATGCAAATGAATGGGTATGGCTGTGTTTCAATAAAACTTTATTCACAAAAAGAGGTCGATGAATGGATTTGGCATTTGGTACAAGGGTTGTAGTTTACTGATGCCTGATCTTGTCCCTGAAGCAGCCTTGCTTGTGTCCAAGGTTTTACAAGGTTTCTCATGGACATTCTGGTTAGTTTCAAACATCAGTCCTGCCTACAGGAGCTCAAACCCAGTCCAGACTGGAGCTGGAAGGGGACTAGCAGAACATTGTCTCTCCATGTTGTAGCCATGCTCCATCACTCTCCCCTGTTGCCTCCCCCAATCAGAACTCCTCCCTCCTCCCCAGTGTGAAGCATTCAATAATTACAGACAGAAAATGAGGGGCGGGGGCGGGGGGGAGAAGCAGATGAAGCCAACTACACTAATAGTTTTCAAACTGCAAGTTGGCCTTCAATAGCGTATCATAAAATCAATTCAGTGTACCACCACAAACAATAGTGAGTAAACTAGAAGACAAAATTCCAGATGTAGCATTCGTATGGTATTATTTTGTGAAGTTTTGTATAATTACATACTTATATATGTATATGTATATATATATATATACATATACATATATATATATTTGTTACTACATCATGATATACAATCTACACTAATAAAAGAGAAACATGGTAATTAGCGTATGACCGCTACCCTTCCCATTGGCTAATCAGCATATCCTTATGCAAATTAACTGTCAGCCAAGATGGCGGCCGGCAGCCATGCACTGAAGCGAACAGGGAGGCCTGATGGGCCCTGCCTTGAGTGTGACAGGGGGCGGTGCCCCAACCCCCCAATCGGCCCTGCTCTGAGCCTGACCAGGGGCTGCACCTAGGGATTGGGCGTGCCCTCTGCCACCTGGGAGCAGGCCTAAGCCAGCAGGTCGTTATCTCCCGAGGGGTCCCAGACTGCGAGAAAGCACAGGCCGGGCTGGGTGACCCCCCCTCCCCCCCTGAGTGCACAAATTTTTGTGCACCGGGCCTCTAGTATATATATATATTCAGCTTGTGATAAAAAATGTTTGAAAGTCACTAGCTGTACTCTGGGTTCTGGGACTCATTCCCAGTAGCCAACATCTTCCTTTCAAACAGAGATGAAAGGCGTGGCCCTGTTCTTAAATAACCCCGAGCCACGGGGACATGGACAGGCACACCGTCAGCATGGGCACGGCCAGGGCTCGGGATGAGCCAGCACACAGTGCCCGGAGGGGGTTGTCAGGAAAGGTGCTGTTTGCTCTGGGTCCTGTGAGCTGACCAGGGGTGTGCTTAGCAGATGGGAGGCGGGCAATCACCCTTCTCATAGGTCTGTTGTCCGACTGAAGCTGGGACCTAAGCAGATATTTGGCTGCTGGTCTTGTGTTTGTTTTCCTGAACTCAAACAGACCGACCCGGGCACTAGCAAACACTGGCTAGGGGTCACTCTGGTACTTACTTATAAATACCTTTGACCACTGACCCAGCACAGAGGGTTTTTTGGTCCACTTTCCAGGAAGATGTTCAGCAGTCTCACCCTGAGCAAACTGTTACGATGCGGGAAGATGCAGGTCCTGTAATCTCCGGGGCGAGGACCGGGAAGGGAGCGCTGTTAACAAGGCTGTTCGCTGCTGGGTGCTGGGCAGCCCGACCAGCCCGGCCTCCGTCATGCCCATCAGCTGGCTGTCAAGAGGAATAAGGACACGTCCATGGCGGGACTTACCAGGCAGATCTTTAGAAGCCGGGACCGCCCCCTCTCATTTTAGCCTCAGCCAACTGGAGAATGCGACATGACCACTAAGTCTTGTGGAGGCTACAAAAAGGTGGGAAAAGCTCAGGATTGCAGGATAGGCCCGGCCGGCGTGGCTCAGTGGTTGAGCGTCCACCTATGAACCAGGAGGAGGTCACGGTTGGATTCCTGGTCAGGCACGTGCCCGGGTTGCTGGCTCTCTCCCCAGTAGGGGGCGT
This sequence comes from Myotis brandtii, assembly GCF_000412655.1. Lineage (NCBI taxonomy): Eukaryota > Metazoa > Chordata > Mammalia > Chiroptera > Vespertilionidae > Myotis > Myotis brandtii. Next base: position 5,388,067 of record NW_005353538.1, on the reverse strand, counting down.
GCAGGAGGCAACCAATCAATGGTTCTCTCTCATCATTGATGTTTCTATCTCTCCCTCCCTCTCCCTTCCTCTCTGAAATCAATAAAAATATACTTTTTAAAAAGATTGCAGGACAGGTGCTCGCTTCAGCAGCACATATACTAAAATTGGAATGATACAGAGAAGATTGGTGTGGCCCTGCTTAAGGATGACACACAAATTCATGAAACGCTCCATATTAAAAAAAAAAAAAAAGATTGCAGGACAGAAACTGTGTGCGAATCTTCGCCTTATCGCTTCCTTGCTATGAAAGCATCCTTCCACCTGTCCCCAACAGCCACTGTTCAGGACAACGGAAGTCAGATGAGATGCCTGTGAGGCCATCTTGTGACCCGTTAAGTTATGCATGGCTATGAGATCGCTTCGGTGTTACTAACCCTGTCTAGGCAGCCGCTGTGCCCCGGGTTGCTACATTCATTAAGATTCCTTTCATGACCTGAGTGGGGGTGGACTTCAAAAGCTCTTATAAAGCTGGATCGCGTCATGGAGAGGCTCCAGCACGACTAGGGAAACCCACCCTGCATACGCTTCATGTCTAAGTCAGCACCACGCACCTTTATAGCTCCTGGTCAGTCAGGAGGTGTTTGCTGTGCCTGCTGGGTGCCAGGCATTGGGCTTGAGGGTGGAGGATGCAAGACTGAAGGTGATGCAGCCTCAGGGGATTATGTCGCTGTGAAGGAGACCAGAAGGTGATGCACTCTTACAGAACCTTCAAATAAGTACTAAAAAGGAGAAAAGGAAAGGAAAGGAAAGGAAAGGAAAGGAAAGGAAAGGAAAGGAAAGGAAAGGAAAGGAAAGGAAAGAAGTACTAGATTTTTTTTTGTTTCTCAAGTCAGGTTGCCCTTTCTGACAGAGCCCATCAAAATGAGAAAACAAAAACAAACAAAACCCCCCACTATGGCTCAGTGGATAGAGGGTCGGCCTGCGACTGAAGGGTCCCGGGTTCAAGTCCAGTCAAGGGCACATGCCAGCGTTGTGGACTCGATCCCCGGGAGGCAGCCAGTCAATGATTCTCTCTCATCATTGATGTTTCTATCTCTCCTTCTCCCTTCCTCTCTGAAATCAATAAAAATATTTTTTTAAAAAAAGAGAAAGAAAACATTTAAAGAAAGATGATCACAAAGACAAACAGGGGTGAGTGGAATAAGAGGCTGTCCACGTATTCCCAGTGGAGCAGGGACCCTCTCCTCCTCGCCCACCACCCGCCCTCCCCACTTGCTGGCAAGTTTTGGACAAAATGCTTTGCTTGGCCCTCGACAACCAGAAGAGGGCGAGCGAGGCTGCCGCTGGGGCCTTCCTTCCTGAATTTGCCCTTTGATGCGGCGAGGAATTTAAATTGAGCGAAGCCTTTCACAGCCAGAAGCCCGGCCACAGCATATCCTTTGTGCTCTCTGCTCCGGGCTGCTAGGGAAAGGCGAAGGGAATCCAGCCTATTTTTCCTTAACAAAAAAAAAGTATAATTATTTTTACAGATGCATACATTTAAACATTTCCCCTTTGCCGTCTATACCCAAAATGCAAATTTTAATAAACCATTCAGAGGCTCTGGGCCAGCTAAGCATAAGAAATGTTAAATATTAGATTATGCAGTTAACTCACCATCATCTCCTATTTCCTGTTTATTCAAAGAAGAAACTAAAAGTTTTTGTGCTTTTTCAAAACTCCGTTTTTTATTATTTAAAAAAATAGTCTTTCTATGGTTTGGGGCCAAACCATGATGTTTAAAGCTTTAAATTTTACTTCCATAGCGTCTGATGAGTTCAGGGGAAGAGCTGGGGTTGCATTGCAAACCCTCAAGAAATCCCCGGGAATGAATATCGCTTCTGTGCTGCCCGGTGGAGACCAGGACAGGATTTCTTCCCCGGCAGCCTACTGTCTCTCTCCGCTCATGGGAAAGCCCGCGCACCTTTAAACAGAAGAGGATAAAAAACAAAACTGGGGATGTAGTTCTGTTCTCTCACAAAGATCAGTAGCAACAGGACCCACTCACTTGGAAGCCCACCACCCTGGGACCGGTCTTCTCCTCTGCACCTGGCCATAGCTCTCCCTGTGCAACAAGGGGAGGAAGATGTTTCTGGAAGGCGGGTAAACCCTTTGCTGCCCCCTTCTCCTCGAGGAACCGTTTCTGCCCCTCCTCATCACCCTCTAACGTTCGGTAAAGGCTGTGGAAACCCCAGTCACTCCATGTGATCCTGGTCCTATAGGATGTAGATCTTACTTGTGAGTTAAAATTTACAAAATTAAAAGTCAAAATCTCCTATTTTATAGATGAAGGCTTCGAAACGGACCTGGGCCAAAGAGCCTTCACCTTTCTGTGCCTCAGTCTCTCCTGTGAAATGAGAGGCTGAATTAGCTCCCTATAAAGTCCAACATTTTACGACTGATGAATCAGAGAACAATACCTGTTAAAATAGAATGCCAACACACGCCAGCTAGCGAATCCCATTTTAAAATATTTAATAGAAATTGGCTCAAAACCCTATCCTTCATGCAACCCATGATTCCTCTACTGTTTCAGGGAATTGCGGGGGCGGGGGGGGGGCAGTGACTTCCATTTCTCCTGGTGACCCCTGGATCTGAGCTCCCCCAGTCACTGGGTTCTAGTTTGTGAACCATCTCACTTCAAGCACATGCTGATCCTTTTCTGTGTCGCATGACCCTTGACCAGACTCATCCTCATTCTCTGAAATTCCACTGGCCCCAACATACGAGTATCAGACATGACGGAAGCTTCAAGACAATGGAAGGAGTTCGCACTGTAGGAACGCAGCAACTTAAAATACCCGGCACCCTCGTCTTCACCTTCTGGGGAGCTTCCCAGTGACGCGCTCTCTCCACTTGCCCTCACTGTGCAGCTCTGCTGTCTCCAGCCCTGTGCTCACTGGCTTCTTGGCTCCCCCGCTCCCCCCAAAGGCCTGTACCCACATCTGCAGGTCACTGGCTTCTTCAGGTCCAGACCACACCCCTGGGCCTTCACTCCCCTCAGGCCTTCAGGGTGCTTTCCTTCATAGAAACTTGGGTGCCTGTATTTCATCAGAAAATTCACCCCCCCCTTTTGGTTTGGGCTCTGAGCTTCCCAGCACCCAAAGCAAAAAAAAAAAAAAAGAGAGAGAGAGATATTAGTTACAAGGTTCCCTATACTTACAAATTCCAGACAAGCCAGCTGTGTTCGCATAAGCTGGACTCGTCCTGGCCCTGCACACTCTCCCCCAGTTCATGGTCCTGGGGGCATTGTGGGGATCAGCCCACCTGCTGCCTGCACGGTGGTATGCCCGGCTTAGCTCAGGAGGTCACTGTAGCTTTTCATGACTGTTTTCAAGTTTGAAACCTGAAGAAAAGCACTATTGATTCCTGTACACAAACAGCATCTACTGAGCGTCAGGGACAGTTCCCGGTACTGGACAGAGGGTAGCACAGGACAAGCACGGCCCGCCCTCCCGGAGCTCACAGCCAAGGTGGGCACAGGAGGCAGGGCAGCCTCAACAGGCTAGCAGTGGTCGGCAAACTGCGGCTCGGCAAACTGCGGCTCTGCAAACCGCGGCTCGCAAGCCACATGTGGCTCTTTGGCCCCTTGAGTGTGGCTCTTCCACAAAATACCGACTTCTGTGCATGGGCCACGAAGTTTCAATTGCACTGTATGTGCGCACCCGCACGTGGTATTTTGTGGAAGAGCCACACTCAAGGAGCCAAAGAGCCGCATGTGGCTCGCGAGCTGCGGTTTGCCGACCACAGCGCTAGTGTGATGCAGATGGGGAAGTAGAGGAGAAAACAGTCTGGTCTTGAAGGATCGGCAAAGGCTTCCTGGAGGAAGTGACACCTAAGGTAAAACTCAAAGGGAAAGTAAGATTTACCTGTGAAAACGGGAGGGAAGCAAGTTTGGGGCGGAGAGAAGGGCAGGTGGGACGGGCCGGAGGAGAGGGGAACAACACCAGGGTAGTGCCTGCAGTAGGTGCTGCAGCGCCCACCCAGACCCTTCTCCAGGCCACACACCAGCCCCTACTTGCCGGGAGTGCTGCCTGTTAAGGGCTCACAGCTGCCCCTTCTCATCTGGAAAGTTACAAGCCATTACCTCCTCCCGCCCCATCCCCAGGGGCGGCCCACAGACAGGCTGATGCTGGGTTTCCATAGGCTGGTGTTCTTGCTGGAAGTGGGGGTGTGGTGGGGGGTACACTTGTCCGTGTAGTTTATGCTCCAAGCTCCTTCTCCCTCGTGGATCAGGCCAAGGCTAGGTTTCACCCGAAACCACATCTCGCTCAGCTCCCTCCTCCCTTCATTAGCGTTTTCCCTGAAGAGCACCCCCTCAGTAAGTCACATGTTCCCAAGCCCCTGACCTGCTTCTCAGGAACCGAAGCCAAGACAATGGCGAAGGGAAAATTGTTGAGACTGAATCCTCTCTATGCACTTGGTTCAAATTTGAGCCCCATTCATCAGTAGCTTTACCTACTTAAGTTACTCCCGTTGTCAATAAACATTCTTATGTGATATTTCCATTTAGACTTCTGATTACTAGGATCCCAGTTAAAACAGCCCTGATCTAAATTTGCAAGTAAGGACACCAAGGCCCAGGAAAGCATGATGGTTATCAGGGTACATACCTCAAAAAGATATGCAATGTCCTTTGACCTCCTGGGGTTTGAGGACACATATCCCAGGATGACAACCAATGATATTCTGAGTTCTGGCAATACACACTCCTCCCACCATGTAAAGAGTGTGTTCTGGTTATGACCCGGTCTCTTATGAGTCTGATTAGTGTGAATCAGTGACCAGATTAAGTTTCTGAGCCTGGCCAGTGTGGCTCAGTTGGTTGAGCATTGTCCCATAGACCAAGAGGTGGCCGGTTCCATTCCCAATCAGGCGATATGCCCAGGTTGCAGGCTTGATCCCCAGTAGGGGACATGCAGGAGGCAGCTGATCCATGTTTCTCTCTCACATCGATGCTTCTCTCCCTCTCCCTTCCTTTCTTTCTATAAAAAAGTCAATAAAAACATATAAAAAAAAAGAAAAAAAGTTTCTGAACCTACAAGACTAGACACTCTCCGACATAATCTAAAATGGTCTCACATCCTCCTTCCTGCCTTTACCCCCCGGAGATCAGGGTGCATGACTTCCCACGGTGGGTCAGAGTGCGAGCTGGACCTTGACAGACGAGTAGAAAGAAGTTCAAAATCCATTGCAAAGCAGAGCAGGGAAACGCCTCTACTGCCAAGGCAATGTTTTGTGTGGGTTGGTTTTTTTTTTCGTTTCTTGCTCCCAGGCAAGAAGTATAATCCATGAATTAAGGATAATTGTTGTCCTTTAGAAATGCAACTGTAATTTAGAAATGCAACAGTTAAGTGCACTTAGTACACTGAGTCCTTAGTACAAGAGTCCATTGTTTCAGTTCACAGAGGGTCCTGCTAGCAGCTTGATCGTCCTCCACCGGGCGTGGGGCTTAAGGAAACCTGGGTCCCGGCCAGCGGGATGCACCGCGGAGAATGGGACATTCCACCTCCAGTGCGATCCAGGGCCCCACCACTCACAGCCCAGGTGAGCTGATGCCCAATCCCCTGAGGGAACCTGTTCTCTCTCTGCCTTTGGGCTCCCAGGCACCAGGTGCTAGGGATCCAGACGGGAAATCAGACATGCTCGGTCCCTGCCCTCTCAGAGGTTACGGCCTATTTTTTTTTTGAATTTTAATAGTATTTTACTTAAACCCAATATATACAAAACATTGTCATTTGAGCTTAGAGTCACTATGGAAAAATAGTGAATGAGGTGTATTTTTTGTGCTGAGTCTCTGAAACAGCCAGGGGGTAGGTTTTACAGGAGAGCAGCAGAGGCCCTTAATGACAATGGCACGTTATTCCAGGCGCTGAGTGGAAACGGGGGTCCGGCTGTGTGACTTCAACCCCAGTCCCACACACAGGCCAGAGACATCTCCCACAGGCGCTCTGTCCTCACCTTCCTCAAGCAGGCCACCAGGAGCAACCCAGAGCCACCCTCTCAAGTTTTTTCTCGATTATAGGCACATCCAGTCCCATGGCTTGCTTGGTGATCTGCAGCATCTCTGCAATGCACTGAAGGGTATCTTGGCAAGGATGGACCATAAAGTCAAGCCAAACAATTCCGTGTGAAAAGTGTGAGTAGGGAACATGCATGGGTATGGGTTCCAGGAGAAAGTGACTTTAAAATATGTATATACTATATATGAATTTCAGAGAGGAAGAGAGAGAGGGAGAGAGATAGGAACATGAATGATGAGAGAGATCATTGATCAGCTGTCTCCTGCACACCCTCCACTGGGGATCGAGCCTGCAACCCAGGCATGTGCCCTGACCCAGAATTGAACCACGACCTCCTGGTTCATAGGTTGACGCTCAACCACTGAACTCACCGGTCCGACCGGGAGAAAGTGACTTTGAACCTGAGATCTAAAGGATGAATAGAGTAGGCCAAGTATATGTTGTTGGCGGTGGGTGGGGGAAGGGGACCCATATTCCAGGTAAAATGCAGCCAAGACCGAGGGAGTGCCCTGACCCAGAATTGAACCACGACCTCCTGGTTCATAGGTTGACGCTCAACCACTGAACTCACCGGTCCGACCGGGAGAAAGTGACTTTGAACCTGAGATCTAAAGGATGAATAGAGTAGGCCAAGCATATGTTGTTGGCGGTGGATGGGGGAAGGGGACCCATATTCCAGGTAAAATGCAGCCAAGACCGAAGGAAGGGAGAGAGAGAGAGAGAAGAGAGAGAGGCTTTGTCTTTGTTCGGCTCAGGTTATATTATCTCGGGCTTGGGAAGGACCAGGTAATGCTTCAAACTAACCAATCAACTTCCCAAGGTTTTGAGGGCTTCTGATGGGTCCACCCCCTAACCAATCCGTTCTTTAGATCTTTGGGGTTTCAGGTCCCCAATCCAATCCAATCCCTCTCCCAGGCTAGATTGACAAGCTTGTAGGGTCTACATTTGGCTCCTACTGCGCATGTGCCTCCCTCTTTATTGTTCTATCCTCCCCCTAGTGATCTTCCTGAAACAAACTGGTGAAGCTGTTTGTCCCCTGGAGTGTGTGAAGCTGTAACTTCCTGAGGAAGCAAGCCTATGCTCCCTAGTCGATTACGCTGCATAATGTCTGGTTTCTTTTGCTCTCTTCCTTTACCAATATCTAACTACCTACGCCAACAAGCTGAATGACCAAATACATATTTCTTTTTTTTTTAATTAAATCTTTATTGTTCAGATTATAAAATTTTTTCTTCTTTTTT
>NW_005353538.1:5377401-5379518 GCF_000412655.1 Myotis brandtii | reverse complement strand
TCTGCCTCTCAGAGTCCCAGCAACCGCTGCAAACCTCGGAGAGAAAGCTGCCCTCGCGTTCCGACCGATGCCAGACAGTCCCGCTTCTCCCGTTTGAGTCTGGGTCCCTAGAGACTCGCCCGGATCTGGAGCTCAGAGCCTGAGACTCCCTCCCGATTGAAAACGACAACAGTGCCCTCAGCCGCCAGCCCGCTCCGCGCGCACCTCCGCACCTTTGTATTTTCTGCACTGCGCCTCCTCTGAGCCTCAGTATGCTGTTCTCTTTCCTTCTAGTTGAAGAATTTCCCCTCAGCCAGCCTTCCTGTGGTTCTGGTGATGTCCGTTCCATCTTTTAGTTGTATTTTTTAAGTGGTTGTGCGAGGCAGCAAACTCCGGTGTTTACCTATGCCGCCATCTTGGTTTCTCCCCCCAAATACATATTTCTTATAGATCACAGTATCACAGTAATTTATGTGTCTCTTTCTTCCACAAGAGCTAGAGACTACTGCGCTGTGAGCTTTGTGAAGAGTTATAATACAGTAAGAAATAACAGCAACAACTAACGGAGATATTACTATGAGACCTTCCATCTGTATTTTCTCATTCAGTTCTCACAAGAATTCTCTGAATTATATACTATTATTCCCACTTTAGAGATGGGGAAACCGAGGCTTAGTACTTGCTTATGAAGTAATGGAGGCAGGATTTGCACACAGGCCGAGTCAGAAGCCCGCATGCTAATTGCTAGACCCGCCTGTGAATTTAAACTCTTGTGGAGAGATGTTTGGAAAGGAAATACAAGGTCTTCAGCATAATTGGATGGTCACTCGTTGGTTTGAGAAGGCAAATGGTCACGGCTATTATTGTCTGGGAAGGTTTTCTGCTTATGGGCGAAACAAGAAGGTCTCCACTTAGCAGTGGGACCTACGTGCTTGAAGGCAGTGGTAAAGGCACGGCAGAGACCTGAGGGGTGGGGGGTTCTTGACAGCACTGGGTGGTAGGCTGGTACCAAACAGCAAAATTGGGGCCTGTTAGGTTAGGTGGCTCAGGAGGCGGCGCAAGAAATAGAGAGTCCAGTGAATCAGAAAAGAAAGGAAAGGAAAAGGTTTATTTTTGCATCCCGGGGAGACCCACCTACCCCAAAGACAGGGCACGTGGATTCACACCAACAGGGAGGGGAGTGCTTTTTTTATACTGCGGTTGGGTGAGGGTCGGGGACATGAGCTGAGGTATTCAGTTGAGGAAGTTTCAGCTGCAGGGGGGTCAGCAAGGTATTCAGGAATGAGTCAGTATCTGTGTGGGGGTATGTGGATTCAGGGAGAAGAAGCCGGTATCTGTGTCTGGCACGTTGATCTGTGAGAAATTCCAGGGGGAGTCCATTGTCTCATCACATGTCTGCATGTATCTGATCCTGGGCTCTCTCCGACCTAACAGGGCCCAGAGAGGATATGACCTTGGGTACGAAGGTCCCTCCGGTGGCAGCCAGGAACCGGGTTATGTCAGAAGTGATAAGATCATGCTGCAGCCACCCAGGATCTAGAAGGCATGCATGTTAGCATGAGGGAAGCCCATGGAGGGAAGACGCCTCAGCACTCATCCCTCACGGGCTCGGGTGAGAGTGGGATACTCAACCAGGCCAGGCTCTGCGTCGGGCCATCTGCCGTCATCTGCTGGCTGAGCCCAGGCTGCTGAGCCTGAGGAAACGGCTCAGGGATGAAGGAGTGTAGAGAACTGCCACCTCGGTACAGAGGCATCCACAGTCCCTGGCCAGAGAGGAGCTCCTTTCCCGCTGGGGGAACTGAGACTCACAGCTCATTTGCGGCCTGGAGATTCTGATTCTGAACATAACTACACTTTGTTCAAAAACACGGTCCCCATTCACACCACGAGCCGCTCACAGTCCTCACTTGAGGTCCTCCAGTGGCCACGGGAGTCTGGGGGAGCCAGCGGGGAGGCCTGAGGCTGGCGGAGACGCTGGCATGTCCCCAGCGTCCATACCTCAGAGCAAGCTGTCAGCCGTTTCCAGGAACAGAAAGGCCAAGGTCTCTAGAGAACAGACCACCAGGGCCTGTGCACAAGTTCTCCTGCTGCCAGAGGCGGTGCTTGGATCTGTCTCCCACCCCCACCCCCAGGGAAGA
>NW_005353538.1:5369160-5377314 GCF_000412655.1 Myotis brandtii | reverse complement strand
CTCCCCCCTCCCCAGTGTCTCCCTCCCAGCGCCCCTGCCTGCCACTGCTCGGATGATTTCATCTCAGGGAAGACCAGCCTCCCCCACCAGCGTTCCTAAGGCCGCCGGCCTCTCTAAGGAGCCTCAGGACAGTGACACACACAGCTCATCGCTGCGGTTATGTTTTTACCTTTAACAAATTCTCCTTGACCGTCATTTATATTCTTCAGGTCTGATCTAATTTCTCCAAGGCCTTGGCCTATGGACTTGTGACCATTTGTACAACGAGAATGGATCTGGTCAGAATGATGGAGTGAATGAAATCTGTCTCCATTAACCCCGCACCACCCAGTTCTCTCCTCCTCTAGGTCCTTCCTGCTGCTGGGCGGCCGCAGCCTGCGCCTTCGCTCCCTCTCACAGGGTTCCTTTCACTGGTGCGGGTGTTTCGCCCTTGCAACTCGCACTGTTAAGAAACAGTGGATGGCCGAAACCAGTTTGGCTCAGTGGATAGAGCGTCAGCCTGCGGACTGAGAGGTCCCAGGTTCGATTCCGGTCAAGGGCATGTGCCTGGATTGCGGGCACATCCCCAGTGGGAGATGTGCAGGAGGCAGCTGATTGATGTTTCTAACTCTCTATCTCTCTCCCTTCCTCTCTGTAAAAAATCAATAAAATATATTTTTTTTTAAAAAGAAAAGAAACAGTGGATGAATGTGCAACCCAAATAAAACTTGTGGCCCGCCTCCACTGATACTACTCTAACATGAAAATTTTAAAAATCTGACTTTAAAAGCAGTGAAAGCAACAAGGGTCGTATCTGAGGTGTCCCGAGGCAGTGGGATGGCTTGTACAACACAGAGCAAGACTTCCCAAAATCCCTCCTTTTGAATCTCCTTCTTCAGCCCCATCCCTCACAACAGCAAATGTTTCTCCTTTCTCTTTCTTTTTCTCCCCCAAAACTTTTCTGCCCCAAGCCCCTGGCTGTCACTCACGTCTCATGGGGCAGCCACCCAGCTCTCATCCCCTTCTCCTGCCTCCTGAATAGTCTTCTTCCCTCTGCAGCCCATTTCCTAGGTTTCTTCAGTTTTTGCACTTTCCCCAGTTTTCCCGCTTGCAAAGTTCTGAGGTGACCAGAGGAATGGCTCCCAGCAATGGTGTCCCCAGCTGAGATGCTCCTCTCCTGTGTGTGTTGGTGAGACGTAAGCAAAATGCTTTGTTCCCACTCAGAATCTATGGCTCCTTGGAGCTGTGCTGGTGTTTCAAATAGGCAAGGGGAACAGATTTCTTTTCAGGAAAATATTTTATTTCCTTAAAATCATCTAGTGAGCACATTGCTTCTAAGGCTTCAAGCTATTTTGCAAAGTTCAGAATCTGACCCCTGACTGCTATATTAGCACTAGCTACTTGCCTAGATGTTTCCTCCACTCTAACCTTAACTGATTACTAGCATCTTTTTTTATTTTTATTCTTTTTTGTTAATCCTCACCCGAGAATATTTTTTTCCATTGATTTTTAGAGAGTGGAAGAGAGGGGGAGAGAGACAGAGAGAGAAACATGGATGCGAGAGTGACATATCAATTGGTTGCTTCCCACACATACCCCGTCCAACCAGGGCTGGGAATCGAGCCCGCAACCGAGATACATGCCCTTGAGGGGAATCAAACCTGTGCCCTTGAGTCCACGAGCTGATGCTCTAACCACTGAGTCAAACCAGGTAGGGCTAGCATCATTTTTGATGTATCATGCCATTTTATGTCAGCATGCCCTTCATCCCTCCCTTCTCCAGACTGTGCTCTCTATAATGATTGCCACTAGACTGTAAACCCTGAGGGCCTAACAAGGAATCTGACAGATAAGGGGTTCTTAAAAACATTTTCTGTATGGATGAATAAAATAATGTGTGAATGAATAAAGAGTTAGAAAATGATTACAGTGTATTTCTAAGCTTTAGTCAAAACTTTTTCAAATCATTATTGTGAAAATTATTATTGCAGGTAAACCATACACTGAATCACTTTTGTTTTTTTCAGTCTAAGGATTTATAGTTTTTCTTTAATTCTGGAAAATTCTCAGTTTATTATCTCTTGTAATATTTCCTCTCCCTCATTTTAACTATTCTCAACACTTGGAACACCAATTCTGCGCATGTTGGAGCTTCTCAGTCCAGCCTCTGTGATTTTTAAAAAAATCTTTATTGTTGAAAGTATTACATATGTCCTCCTTTTTGACCCATTGACCTCTTCTAGCCCATCCCAGCCCCCTGCCCTCCGCCCCAGGCCTTCAGCACCCTATTGTCTGTGTCCATAGGTTATGCATATATGCAGACAAGGTCTTTGGCAACCAAAGAACTTCTATGATTTTATTTTCACTTTGCTATGCATTTATCTTATTTGCTTGCAGTCAGGAAAAGTGGTTTTCTTATGTGCCCAGGAAGAAGAAATGGAATTGGTGAATATGTAGCAAATCTCTACCACATTTACTTAATTCTTTTTTCCAATAAACCGATTATCTTTTACCTTATCTACTCTACTATTGATCACATCTACTAAGTTTTTACTCATCTATTTTCAATCATTTTTGGCTATTTTTTTACATATGCCTTTTCCAATTCAATAACCAGTTGCCATTTTGAGTATGCTATTTCATCACTTATCTCTGAAGATTCCAAACAAACCTGTTTTAAACACCTTAGCTAGTTGCACCATTATTTCTGTTTCCGTAGGTGTGATTTTTCCTATTTCCTGGGTCTGCCAACCAGCTTTCGTTATTATGGATATCACTAAGTGCTTTGTAATTTTTGTATGGAAGCTGATCTTGATGGGAATTCTTTCCCCTGCTTGCTCCTCCCTATAGAATGATTTCATCATTGCGTCAGCCTGGTCCTCTGAGATACACAGCTCTAAACTAAATCTTTGTATAAGAACTTGGGCATTTGGATCAATTACATATAGTATATCTGCTTGATCCAATGGTTGATTGTATATAGTACCATTTTTGGATGCCATACACAGGCCCAATTCCTGTTTTTATACAAGAATCACGGCTTCCTGTCTAAACAGAAAGGTTCTAAAAATTTAGTTGGAGTTTCTTAGTCCCTGTTCACTGGTAGATACCTTTGGCTTGGCCCCAGGGTTCAGACAGGAAGCCGGATTCCAATTTCCATGTGATGCCCTTAGACGTGTTCCTCACTGAAAGATCACAGACCGGCCTCCACACCTTGCTGACCCAGCTTTGCTTGTACGCATGGCTTCCGTTCCCTTTTGTCAAGCCTTCTCCTGTCTTTCAAACAATTAAAGGTGCCCTTTTCTGTGTTACCCAACACATTATTTGTGTGTAGCTCTGTCTTCTTAACTGGACTGTAAGCCCTCTGAGGGTGGAGAGTAAGCCCGGTTTATCTATGATTAGAGCGTCCACCCACGGACTGAAGGGTCCCAGATTTAATTTCAATCAAGGGCACTTACCAGTGCCTAGCACTATGGCTGCAGCTTAGAGATACTCCACACTGGTGAACTTGAATTTGAGATGTTTTAGGGACTCTTGAGACATCTAATTTTTATTGTAACCCAGAAATGATTCTTTAGTGATATGACCTGATGTTTGTGGGAGATAATTTCAGACATGACCGCAGGCGTGCATTTGGACTCTGAAAGTGATGTCCTGGTCTGTTTGTTGGGGTGCTAACTTGTGCAGGGCCTTTTATTTGCTCTCATTTTGCTCCTTTGAAGATATAATTGCTTCTTGGTTCTATATTTCTATTGCTCATTACACTGTTCCATACCATTTCATTCTGAAAATAAAACAAAATAGGATATTTAAAATTAATGATGTGGGGCACTGCTTTTTTTTTGCTTTCCCTCTACCTCTAGGCAGAATTAGCAAACGGCTTGAACACCAGCCCTTTTTTTTTTTTTATCGGAAGCATCTGGGTTTCATTAGAGTTGGAAAAATCACTGATTATAAGGTGAGAAGCCTGAGACTTCCTTTACAACGGATCACTGGGATGTTTATCGACTCCTATGGTCTCCTGGCCAAACCTGGCAGGCTTGTGGCAGCCACTTCTGTTTCGGAACAAGTTGAAGAGTCCCCCTCATTGGTTTGGGAATTTGGAGATTCCCAGTATAAGGCTTCCCTCACTGGCTTCATTTTCGAAGACGCAGAAAATGCCAGTTCCTTGGATGACACAAATTCCTGTACGGCTGAGCTCTGTGTCTTTCGCAACTTTCCTTGTTCTTGAAGAAACTCATATCATTGGTGTCCATTGGTCATGTTCTCAAGGTCATAAGGGTGGCTGAAGGTTTGTCCTTTCCTTCCCAAGCACCATAACTGAGTTAAAATAGAATCTGCAGCCCTGGCCAGTTTGGCTCGATGGTTAGAGCGTCCGCCCTCGGACTGAAGGGTCCCAGATTCAATTCCAGTCAAGGGCACATACTTCGGTTGCAGGCTCCATCACCAGCCCTGGTGGGAGCATATGCAGGAGGCAACCAATCGATGTGTGTCTCTTTCACATTAATGTTTCTCTCTCTTCCCTCTCCCTCCCTTCCATTCTCTTTAAAAATCAATGGGAAAATATACTCTGGTGAGGATTGGAAAAAAAAAGAAAGGAATTTGCAAAGACAAGCAACATTCAGTGAGACTATTACAAAAGTAGTAGTAATAATAACATTAGTATTTGGTTTTGATTGTGACTTTATATACCAGGCCCTCTGCTTATCTTATTTCCTTTGGGTATGTATGTTGGAGGAATGTTATTAGAGATCTTTCTGCTTACCTGAGCTTGGCTCTCTCTTCTCTCCCATCTGGATGATGTAGGTAAATCTGACTTCCTATTCTGGGGATCACCTCTTTTATTTTTAAATATATTTTTGTTGATTTCAGAGAGGAAGTGAGAGGGAGAGATATAGAAACATCAATGATGAGAGAGAACCATTGATCGGCTGCCTCCTGCACGCCCCTACTGGGGATCGAGCCCGCAACCCGGGCATGTGCCCTTGACCGAATCCGAGCCCCTTCAGTCCACAGGCCGACGCTCTATCCACTGAACCAAACCGGCTAGGGCTGGGGATCACCTCTTCCTTTGAAAACTCTAGTAGGATTAGGGAAAAACCATGAAATAGGCCTCCTAAACTCATATGCTTATGTGTCATAGTACATGTTAATTTTAAATACGCAATTACTGAAAATGCAACTCAAATTGGCTTGAACATAAAGGAAATGTATTGGCTCATATGCCTGAGCAGACTAGTAATACCAGGCTTCAGCCGAGGCCTCTAGCAACAGGGTTGACAGGCAGATCCGAGCCCCTTTTTCTCCTGCATCCACAGCATGCATTTCCACTCGTGACCACTAGATGGCTGCAGGTAGCTGTGAGGGCTGAGTATGTCCCTCTTCACATCCAAGAAAATTCAGAAAGAAAGAAACAAAAAATAAAGGAGAAAGTTCCTCAAGTAGTTTCTAAGGAAGAGTGAAGCCGTTTTCCCCAGAATTCTCCAGAAAACGTGTCTTTGATTCACCCTAATTAGGTTATATGTTCAATCCTACCTGTGACGATGGGAAGCAGGGGGACCCACCTTGGGTTAAAGTCAGTCTCCCCGGCACCAACTGTGTGAGGGAGGGATGGACACCTAAATGGAAACCAGGTCCCTGGGTCGGAGGGCACCGGTGGCAAGCGCTCCAAAAAGGCGTATTTCCTCAGGAGAGAAGCGCCTGGCTTTGTCTTGTCTAGTCCTGCAGGGGAAAGACGGGGGGCTCAGTCAGCACCGGGATGAGGCCCTGAGGAAGGACACAGGGAGTAGACCAGCCTCTCGTCCAGCTGGAGCTGAAGAGACAAAAAGGCTCACCTGTGTCCTCCCAGCTCACCTGGCGAGAAGACCAGGTTTGAGAGCAAGTCTCTACCGACAGTGGGCTCGGAGTCACATGGGGTAGCAGCAGGGAGCTGATAAGCGGGTGTTGGTACAGGAATCAGAGATTCAGAATGTTGGCCACCTTCTTACCTTTAGCGCCACTAACTATGAAAGAGGCATCATCAGACCAATACTAATACTCTAACTCAATCGTTTAATTTTTGTTTCTTCATTTCTTCATCTGTAAAATGGGGATAATCGGATCATAATAACCTCCTTGCCCATTTTGTGTGGAAGAAAGAGGGAATGATTCTGTTCTTAGTCCCATGTCTTAATCTTGGCCCATAAAAGTGGGAACTATCATCGCCACCTGGACCCATATGGCCTCCCTCTCTTCCTCTTTACTAGCTCCTCCCAAAGGAAGGAGAAACTCCTAATTTGATTGGTCAGCTAGCTGTCATTCATCTAGTTACACTAGAAGGTGGAGTTATGTATAAAAGTGCTGAATGAAGGTCAGTCCTCATACATGGCAAGGCCCCTTTCTTCTTCCTTCCCCTTTGCTGTGGGTAAGTAGACAAGGCAGGACCTATCTCGGCACATCCAAACATCCTTTCCCATCACTTCTTGTGGTGAAATTGGTCAACCCTTGTGGGATCTGGTCAATTTTCCATCCACAGGTCCCCCAAGAGTGCCGCTCTTAAATTTGCATATGAGTTTGGAGAGAGGAGCCCTCACTTTGACGTGGGCTCACCACTCCCAATTCAGCCTTTGCCAGACCTTCGCATTAGGATAGTGGGTTCTTGTCCTGCCAGCTTTAATAGCATGGTACTCTTTCCCGTTTGGCTGTTCTTTGTGCGTGAGCTCCTTTGGTAGGAAGCCAGGTGGGGACCTGGGGATGATGGGGAGGGAGGTAAAAAGGTAGGAATTGATACCGAGGTCTACCCTAGCCCAGAGTTGCAGAGATGGGTGAAATTATATACATGAAACTGAAAACTGAACACAGATGTAAGGTGGCACTTACCTCTTGATAAATAATGTAGGAGTGATGCTCTCTCCTGGGAACTGCCTTGTACAGATATCAGTTCTGTGAAGGAGCGTTCCGACTCCAGACACAGGAACAGTGACTGTTAGCTGGAGCTTTTCTCCTCCCAGCTGTGGCTTGAATAAAAGTGTATAATGGCATAAGATAGAGGCACTGCTCAGAAGTTGGGACTGATGTTCAACTTGGGGGAACAATTAGTGTTGTTACTGGACTGCTTCTACATCAGGGGCTGGCCCTGCCGTGGCACGGCCTGGGACCTTTGCATGTCAGGCAACCTCCAGGTTCTTGACTCGTGCAGGAAAAATTTCAAGACACGACTCCCAGTGAAAGTGAGAGTAAGTTTACTAAAGCTTGGGATAGTGAGACAAAGGAAGGGCCACTGGGGACAGGATTGGGGGTAAGCCTGGGACCAGCAGCCACTGCCCATAATCTCGTTGGGACCGTGAGAGCTTAGAGTAGAAGAAGCAGAGAATGCGCCTGAGGAAAGGGGCCCATGGGTGCGCTCAGAGAAGAGCGTATGCTGGCATCCTTTGTCCTCAGGGTTTTCTCCATCTTCTATGGGCGGGAACTTTAGGGGTGCTCCCAGGGGAGGATCTCAGCAGAATATTCATCACACCTCCAGGTGTGTCGTTTAGTATGCTGATGTATCCAAATGAGTGTAGACTGGTTGGTTTCACATCTATCTTTGATTAGTCTGGCTCTCCCTGGCTTTTTTTGTTATCTATGTCCTTAAATTGATTTTAAACCATCTTCTCTTAGGCATCTTTGTTTAGGGGGAATAGGTTTCAACCATCTACTCTTAGGTGTCTTTGGTTAGGGAGGATAGAGACTGGAGATTTATCAGCTGGCTGTTAATTGCTCAGCACTTGTCTGTTTCCTCATTCCACTTGCCAAGGAGTTTTCCTAGTTTCTTACTAACCTGCCTCATTAGATCCTCTCTTCCTCTTTCTAAGTCGATTTCCTTACAACATGCCTTAAATTTCAGAGTCTCCTGTGTCTTTGGTCTCACCATAAGGACTCTACTGTTTTGAAAGATACCTGTTTTAACCCTGCCTTTCTCCCTCTTCTTCTCACTTCCCTTTACTATCCACCCCATGTTTCTTAGCCACAGAATGATTGTCCTGCCCATGGCTGTTCTAAGGTGCTCTCTCTAATGTCACCAATGATATCATAGTCATCACATTCAAACTCAAACATCGTCTAAGTTCTCACCCTCCTTGATGCCCCTGTTATTGTTGTTCACCATTTCTTCCAAAATTATTTAATATTTTAGTAGCTTATTTTCTAAAGCACATC
>NW_005353538.1:5365968-5369147 GCF_000412655.1 Myotis brandtii | reverse complement strand
CCTAGTCTTTAGCCATATTTCTAGTTTTTATAGAGTTGGAAATGATGTTCAAAGAATTATTTGTTCTTTCACTTAGTATTATTTATAGACACATTATACAAAAGTAGAAATGAGGAAGGCCTACAGATAGAGGATCACACCTGCAACCTGTATGTGGCCTGACCTGAATCAAACCTGTGATCCTCATTGCACAGGACAAGGCTCAACCAACTGAGTCACACTGACCAGGTCATGTGACTTTTATAAGAAGCTATATGGTTTCTAGGTTTTGAGCTATGGGAGAAAAGAGGGAAGGAAGGAAGAAATAGCCCAAGAGAGTTGTGAGCTAGCTATTAACACCATCTAAGAAACATGTTAACCCAGTGCAGTTATAATAAAAATCATTATTCCCGCTCTGGCTGGTGTTGCTCAATGCTTAGAGCATTGGCCTGGGCACTGAAGGGTCTCAGGTTTGATTCCTGTCAGGGGCACATACCTCAGTTGCAGGTTTGTTCCCCACCCTCAGTCAGGGTGCGTGTGGGAGGCAACCAGTTGATATGTGTTTCTCTCCCCTCTTCCTTCCTGCCTCCTTTCTACTCTCTCTGAAAAAGCAATGGAAAAAAGTATCCTCAGGTGAGGATTAACAGCAACAAAAGAAATCATTATTCCTTCTGACATATATATCCTATACTTAGTTGGGTATAAAGGTTGCAAGACTACTACAATTACTGTCATCTATGGCTCTATTTTGGCCATGACCTTTATTAGAGCTTTCTTTGGGTGTATTGTGTGTGTTGTGTGTGTGTGTGTGTGTGTGTGTGTTCATAGTGGATCAGAATGTAAATTTTCTTAATTTTTAAAAAAATACTTTTATTGTGTTTTTTTTTAGAGAGAGGAAGGGAGAGGGGCGAGAGATAGAACATCGTTGAGAGAGAAACATCATCAATCAGCTGCCTCCTGCCTCCTGGGGATCGAGCCTGCAACCTCTGCAAGCTGGGCATGTGCCATGACCAGGAATTGAACCTGTGACTTCCTGGCTCATAGGTTGACGCTCAACTGCAGAGCCACGCTGGCAGGGCATATTTCTTAATTTTTATAGTGGTCAAAACATTTGAAAGCTGCTAGGTTGTAAAAAGAACTGCATTGTTAGAAGGGTAACACAGTTGAGGAAGTTTGAATCCTTAGTGTAAGGTCATTTGAGTTTAGGCCTCTCCACTACCAACCCACTCAGTGAAGCCTACCCTCCCTCTGCGTGCGAAGTCCTCATGGGCTTCCATTTCTGCTGATGGATATTAGATGAACATAACGTTACTACTTCCCTACTTGAGTATTTCATTTTTAGCTATTATAAATAATTCTGCTATAAGTATTTTTATAATTATAGGTTTGTTCTTTTTTGAGTTAATTAGATGGGATATGTTTTCTGGTATGATCATTTTTATGACTCTTACTAAAAAACACACACAACCAATTTACACTTCCACCAGCAACGATTTCCCCCTAGTCTCACTGGTACTGAATTTTATCATTTATCCTTATCCTTGCTTATTGGATATGTGTTAAATGGACCCTTATAATTGTTTTCATTTGAATTTTTTAAATTACTTTTGAGGTTTAATGTTTCAAACGTTGGTTGATGATGGCTGTTGCAGTGAATGAACTGCCTGTGTGTGTCCTGGACTATGTCTCTACTGGGAACCTGGTTTGAATGATTCGACATATTTTAGCCATTAAACTTTAAGTAAGAAGCCATATTTATAACAAACATTTTTCTTATTCGATTTCTTTTTGTTTGGTTTTGTGGAATTTCATGGTTTTATATTTTTATATAATTCTATACATCATTATTCTTACTTTGAATTTCTTCCATTTTTAAAAAAAATATGTTTTTATTGATTTTAGAGAGAGAGGAAGGGAGAGAGTGAGAGAGTGAGAGAGAGAGAGATGGAGGGGGGAGAGAGGGAGGGAGAGAGAAAGAGAGAGCGAGAGATCAGTATGTGTACTGAACCCAAAACCTGCGCATGTACCCTGACTAGGAATTGAACCAGCAACCTTTTGGTACACCAGACAATACTCAACCAACTGAGTCACACCAGCCAGGGCTTCTTCCATTTTTTTAAATCATATAAAGAAATAATCTCCTAGTTGTTAGAAAAAGCATTATTTTTCTCTTTTTTTGTAATATGATTTTTAATTCTGATAAACATGCACAAAATAAAGAACCCCTTCCTTTTGTGGAATGTGAAGAACAAAGTTGTTTTTTTAAAAGGGAGTAAAAAGGACAGTTATCAACCCTTTTGCTCTTCTAAATTGGTTGTTCTCAGACCAACAGCATCGCATCACCTAGGAACTTGTTAGAAATGTATATTCGCAAGCCTCATTCCACACCTACTGAATCAGAAGCTTGGGGGTGGGGCCCCCTTAATCTGTGTTTTAATAAGCCCTCTAGGTGATTCTGATACACACTCGAGTTTGAGAACCACTACTCTAGATCAATCCTAAGGCGTTTTTATTTGGGTACAAACTCAGCCACAATTATACTTGCTTCTAACTTTTAATTAATGGAGAGTGGAAATCATCTGCCTTTACCAGGCAATTCCCTTGGAGCCCGCAGAGAATCATTTATTCCGTTCATCAGAATGCTGAAATACAATGTTCCTCTACCCCCACCCTTTATTAGCGTGGCCAATTATGTTCTATGCCTACAATTCCTAGTTTTGCTTATAACTATCCTCCACTCAACACCCTCCTCAGTATTTTATACTCTTTAAGGTTTGCATGAAGCTATACTCCCAGTTACCCTCCAGGGCTATTAGCTTTGAGATATGATGTGTATTTTTGTCTTTGCTTATGGAGAACTTCTCAGCTATGCTTTCTGATTATTTCCTGCTCTCCTGGGTCTATTCCTAGTGCCTTCGCTGCTGGTCTTTTTCCTGCTCTCAAGGTCAGTTTCCAAGTACCCTTCAATAATACATATACATTGGCAAAAGATAACACTCTTAAGTTATAATTTTATTATTTTTGAAAAAATTTTTATTGTCTAAAGTTTTACATCTCCTTTTTCCCCAATTGACCCCTCCCCCAAGCCTTTCCCACCCCAGGCAAACCCCCACTGCCCCAGTGTCTGTGTCCATTGGTTATGCTAATATGCATGCATACAAGTCCTTTGGTTGCTCTCTAACCCCCCCTCCCCTACCATT